>NC_136297.1:4891999-5052624 GCF_964198595.1 Lampetra fluviatilis
CCCTCCTGCACCACACCGCCTCACCCCGCACAACTCCCCCACTCTCACACGACCGCCACTGCGAACCCTGCCCCCCTTCCTCCTCCTCACCCCCCCCACACCGCGGCCGCTCAGAGGCGGTCGCCCTGCAGGTGGTGCGCGCCCTGGAACGCCGCCGCGTAGGCCGAGGCCTGTGGCCCCCCTCCGGCCGCGGGGGACGGCGCCGGCGGGGAGACGCCTCCGCCGGCCGCGATCATCGCGCCCGCCCCCTGGGGCATGTAGCCGTAGCCGGCCACGGCGTAGCCCGGCGACGCCACGTACGGGTAGGGCTCGTAGGCCGCGGCGGCGGCCACGGCGGCGTTGTACTGGGCCGCGTAGGCCGCGGCCGCGGCGGCCGACGAGTAGTCGAGGTACGGGGAGGAGGAGGCGGCGGCCGCTGCGGCCGCGGCGGCCGCGGACTGCGAGGAGGAGGAGGAGAGCGACGGGGAGCCGGCGGCGGCCGCGGCTGCCGCGGCGGCTGAGAGGCCCGGGGCGTGCGCCATCATGAGGCTGGGCTGCACGAAGGCCTGCGGGTAGACGTACTGGGCCTGCAGTCTGCGGGCGGTGGTGGTGGGCAAGGGGTGGTGCGGGGGATGGAGAGGGGAGAGGTGGGGGGAGAGGGGTGGGGGGAGAGGTGGGGGGAAAGGTGAGGTGGGAGAGGTGGGGGGGAGAGGTGGGGTGGGAGAGTTGGGGGGAGAGGTAGGGGGAGAGGAGAGGTGGGGGGGAGAGGTGTGGTGGGAGAGGTGGGGGGAGAGGAGAGGTGAGGTGGGAGAGTTGGGGGGAGAGGTAGGGGGAGAGGAGAGGTGGGGGGGGGGAGAGGTGGGGTGAGGGGTGGGGTGGGAGAGTTGGGTGGAGAGTGATGGGCGAGGAAGGTGACAAGAGATGGACGGGGGAGATGCGGGACGCACGAGACGAGGGTAGAGAGAGGGCGAGGTGGGGTGGGGAATGCGAGGAGGGGGGGGGCGATGAACAGAGAGCGAGGGACCGATATGGACAGAGAGGGGCGGGGAGGGAAGGGCAGAGAGGAGAAAGCGGAGCATCAGCTGTCCCACTCACTCCACCTTGTCACGGTGTTATATATACGCATCACTCACGACACACACTGTACACTCACCACATGCCACGCTCACCACACCACACGTTACACACCCCGCGTACAGCACACAGCACGTACTACACACCCTCACCACCACACCCTCACCACACCCTCACCACCACACCCTCACCACCACACCCTCACCACACCCTCACCACACCCTCACCACCACACCCTCACCACCACACCCTCACCAAACCCTCACCACCACACCCTCACCACCACACCTCACCAAACCCACACTACCACACTCTCACCACCACACCCTCACCACCACACCCTCACCAAACCCTCACCACCAAACCCTCACCACCACACCTCACCAAACCCACACTACCACACTCTCACCACCACACCCTCACCACCACACCCTCACCAAACCCTCACCACCACACCCTCACCACCACACCTCACCAAACCCACACTACCACATTCTCACCACCACACCCTCACCACCACACCAAACCCACACTACCACACCCTCACCATACCCTCACCACCACACCCTCACCGCTACACCTCACCAAACCCACACTACCACACCCTCACCACACCATCACCACCACACCTTCACTACACCATACGCAGGTTGTACCGCGTGGAGCTGAAGAAGGACGCAGAGCGAAACGTCGGACATTGTGCGTCAATCACTTCTCACGCAGTGTACACAACAAAGACAAATACAGTACTGCACAAAGAACCCCCGTATAGCCTGCACCAGACTGTCGGGGCAAGTGCTGTTAGCGCGCAGCAGTTATGAAGGCCGGCACGGCACACGAGGGGGTAGGTGGCCAGCACCACGCCCGACCGCCTTTGTCTCCCCAGTGGCGATGTTCAATACGCACCGCACTTAGGCACGCATTTCAAGCTGAGTCTTGAGTGGGAATCGAACTCGGGGCCGCCGGGTATGTAGTGCATAGCGCTAACCGCTACACCACCACTCACCATCAACAAGGATCACACACACACACCACGTCTCACGCATTGTACACAACACAAGGGTCACGCACAGACCACCCGATGCACGACTCACACCGAATACTCACCCAACACAAAATACCTCCACACTGCACAACACCACCACAGCATCCAACACGCAGCGAACACTAAAAACCCAAGGCACCACAAACCCAAGCAAGGCACCACGAACCAAAGCACCACAATCCAAGGCACCAAAATATGAAGACACCACAAACCCAGGGCACCGCATACCAAGGTACCAAAAACTCAAGGCACTAGAAACCCAGGAACTACACATTCCACGGCATCAAACTGAAGGCACTACAAACACAAGGCACCACAAACTAAAGGCACTGCAAAATGCACCACACACTCAAGGCAACACAATCCCATGGCACCACAAATGCAAGGCACTCCCAATCGGGACACTACAAGTCCAGGCATCACAAGATCAAGGAAATACAAATGTACAGTCAATACAAAGCCAGGCACTGCAAAACATCGTAAAAGCCTTTGCCTGTGTCTGGCCTCGTGCTTGATTTTCTAAGCTGCTCATCGTGTGGGTCCCACCCAGGTCCACGAGCGCACATCTCTGACCTCCACACCGAGGGCGCCAACGTGACCTCCACACCTAGAGGGCCAACGTGACCTCCACACCTAAGAGGGCCATCGTGACCTTTACACCTAGGGTGCAAACGTGACCCCAATACCTAGGGAGCCAACGTGACCTCCACTCCTGGGGCCATTGTGACCTTTACACCTAGGGCGCGAACGTGACCCCAACACCTAGAGGGCCAACGTGTCCTCCACACCTAGGAATCCAACGTGACCACCCCTGGGGCCAACGGGACCTCCACACGTATGGAGTCAACGTGACCTCACCTAGGGGGCCAACGTGACGTGACCTCCATACCTAGGGGGCCAACATGACCTTCACAGCTGGGGCGCCAAAGTGACCACATCATGGGCCGTGACCACAGCCCATCGTGTGGATGTGGTCAGCGACAGACCACGTCGCCACACATCCTCGACGAGGGCCCACTGACTGGATTCGACGGTGGACTCGGGTGGACCACACCGTTGACGAAGTGGCTGTTGCCTGGCTCGGTAAGATGAATAGATAACATTTAAAAGTAGTTGGGTGGGGTAAGAGGCCTGCACAAGTTCGATTGAGGCTGGAGAACTGGGAGCCACATCTGCGGTGGAGCTCCGAGTTCCTATCTAACTTGGTTCGATGGATGAACTCCAACGTAAAGCTGTTAGGCTAAAATTGATGCCCCTGTGCTCACTCTCAATGTGACACCACGGTGAAGACACCACAAGCCCAGGCAATACAAACCTAGGCCAAAAGAAAACCCAGGCCTAACACGGGAAAAACAAACCTGGGCCTAAAAAACCCAGGTTTAAATCTGGACAAAAAACCAGGCCCAACAAACTGGACCTAATAAACCCAAGGCCAAACAAATCCAGACGTAACACCCCAGACTGAGCCAAAACAAACCGAGGCCAGACAAACCCAGGCCTAACCCAGACAAAACACAGGCCTAGCAAATCCAGAATTAACAAACCCAGGCCGAATCCAGACAAAACAAGCCCAGAATAAACACACCCAGATCAAACAAGCCGAGACAAAACAAAACCAGACAAAATAGACCTCGGCAAAACACACCCAGATCAAACAAGCCCAGAATGAAGAAAACCAGGCAAAATAAACCCACACAAAAACACATCTTGACAAAACAAACCCACACAAAAACGCAGGCTTAACAAACCCACGCACAGCAAACCCAAGCCAAATAAACCCATACACTGCAATCGGTCACCGCAAATGCACGCACTCAAAACCTGGACAGAAAAACCAATCCAGTCACCACAAACCCAGGCACTGCAAACCTAGCCTTCTACAAACCATACAGAGACCCAGCCACTACACACTTGAGCGGCACGAATGAAGGCACTGCAAATCCAGACACAAAAAAATCATCCAGATACTGCAGACAGCACAAATCAATCACCACAAAGCCAGGGTATTGCAGTCAGTCACCACAAACCGAGGAAACGCGAATCCCAGACACTGCAAGGCCAGACACCACAAACTTAGCCCCTACGAATTCGTGACACGGCAAAGGAAGACACCACAAACACAAGCGCCACCAAAAAACTCAAGACATCGGAAACCCCAGCACTGCAAATCGAGGCACCACAAACCCGGACACTGCAATCACCACAAACCCAGGCACTAAAATAAACCCAGACACAACAAACCCGTCACCACAATCTCAAGCATCGCAGTGGGTCACCACAAACCCAAACGCCACCACAAAGTCAGGGGTTTGATCCCAGCTTTTGCCAAGAGCAAAGCTAGAAATACAAGCCGAGTCGCTGACATTGTCGCCGTTTTAGAGACGCCGTCGTCATCGCGCTAGACAGATGCATCGAGAGGGAGCTGGGGGCGTTGACGATGCGCTGTCGTGAACGTTGCGCGACCCTGTCGTATTTACTGTGGTGGAGTCGTGGCGCGTCTGTGCGAATAAACGGGCCACCACTGCGGTGGTTCTTTGACATCGCATTGAGGGCCTCCACGTGTGCACGGTGGCTGGCAGGTGAGAAAGTGGGGCGCGCTGCTACCTCAAGTACAAGTTGTTGGGTTTGTTGGGGCCCTCGGAGCAGAAGCAAGAACACAACGCATGTACGTACGCATGTTGAACTTCTTTCGCAGCGTACGTAGCCAGCCGCGTGAGTTCTACCGAACTCTGATGATTCGATTGTAAAAAAAACCCCAGTGTTCTCGCGCTGAGGATCACGGTCAAAGGACTGGGACGCAGTGGCCACGGGGTGCAACATTTGTGAATTTCGGTGGGTGCAGGTTCAGCGCTGACGATGACCGTAGTCTCCTTGCTCGGGTGGGTTGAATGTCTCTCCGGTTAAACGGGGATGCCACTGCCCCCCCCCCCACCGTCATCATCAGCAGCGGTGTGGCTGTTGGTCTACATGAGGGGCCCCTCAAGTATGAAATTTACTTTTGTAGGGCACCGCGCCCCCAAACCCTCTTTCAAGCTATGAACTCCGAGTGAGATGACGGAAGGGGTTTAGAGCAGTGTTGTTCGCTAATTATAATCAGAGGGGGTGGGTGGGGGGGTACTTTCGCCGATAAGACATCATTGTGAGGGCCGCCACACATTGGAAACCCTTGGGTGTTCACATTAGTTGTGTGCTGTCGGGGGTTGTGGCACCTCAGGGGGCCGCACTAAAGGCCACCAGGGGCCCGAGGGAGCCTTTCTCCGAAGAACACCGACAATCGTCGATAACACGGCACGAGGCGTAATCGACCAGGCTATGCGTTAACTGTGTGCTAACCAACTCTCTGTTCTTACATTGCATTAGACTTCCTAATTTTGCTAAATTTGATGTCTACCGTGCTTGTTTATGGGTCAATTCTCTCCTCCGGCCGCTATGGGCAGGAATTCCTCACAACTCCCCCTCTGGCCCCCCCCCGCCCCCTCTCTCTCTCTATTTTTAAGGCCTCGACACAGAGACGTTGTCTTTCTGTGTGCCTGTGTGTGTGTCTCTCTCTGTTTGGCTCTGTGTGAGTCTCTCTCTCTCTCTGCTTGTGTGTCTGTCTGTGTGTCTATGTTTCATCTCTCTCAAATTTAGCAATCTTGGAGGAACGTAATCAACCAGGTGGGGAGTTGACTGTTATGTTGGCCGACTCTCTGTGTTGTATTGCATTATATTTCCAAGTTTACTGTATTTATTTAATCCTTCATTTGTACCTAATGATGCTTGCTTGTGTTGCAATCGAAACGTCGTATTCCATTACTATCTAAATCACTTTCTTCCTACGTGACTTTACCGAAAGAACCAGATAACAATTCCGGCAGTCACGAAAGCTTCGAATCCAGTTAGTTGACAGAGACGAGACAGACAGCTGAGGAGCCCGATTTGAATGTTCGCCATCTTGTTACGAAGTTGATATCCTGCGAACACTCCACCTCGTCATGAATCCGTGGCCCCCTTGGCTTCGTTCGCTCACAGCCGAGCGCCAGCCCAAGGCACTGGCGCCCCCCCCCCCCTGAGCTTGTCTGCCAAGGCCGTTGACGTTCACTGGCACAAAAAGGGGGTCCCACAGATTTAACTGCTCGCTCGACCCGAGCTATTAATGCTTTCGACATTTGCATCGTCTGTGTTGCCGTTCGCCTATTTGGTGAGCCGAGACAGGGCCATGCGGGAGGGCTGTCTCTGCCATAGCCCCCCCCCCACCCCATCAGTTGCAAGGACAATGCTTACGTTATCAAAGCACGTTTGTTTGCGTGTTTCACCACAAGCATGATGCGTGGTTAATGCAGACTCGATGCCTTGCGATGGGTGTCCATTTAACCTTTTAACATCGTAACACCCACTGTATTAAATTTCGATTTAAAGCTTTCGTGACTGCAGGGATTCATCTTCTTGGTTCTTTCGGTAAAGTCACGTAGAAGGGAAGTGTCATTCAGACTCTGTCTTCTCGACAGACATGTTCTTCACCTGAGGACGGCTGCTTGCGTTGTGGCCGAAACGTCGTGAGAATTATTTTATTATGTTTTATTTTTATTATTTTATTATTTCCATTCTACGTGATGACTTTACCGAAAGAACCAAGAAGATAGCACGTTCTGTTTACGTGACAAACCTTCATGATCGGCTGTGTCGGGTGGTGGCAGGTTTAACGACACATTTCTATTTACGCGATCTAACACCCCCAAAAAACCCACAGCTATTCTGGATGTTTTATTTTATTTTGGTTTAAGTCAACCCCAAACACATATCTGGATCGCAAACCAAAGCTCTGAATAACGTGGTTGGTCTCGATCTCTGTTGTATTCCCTTCCGTGTCCCCCCCCCTGATGTTGTCTTCCCATCTCTCTCTCTCTTCCCGTTCTGCCCATTTCCCGCCCCGATTACCGTTCGCGTGCATTGCGTTTGCAAGTCGCGCTGAGGCGCTGTAGAAATCGCGGGAGATCGATACAGACCCCGCTTATACCGCGTGGAACGCCACCATTTTAACCCACGAGGAAATTGTGAACGTGCTTCAAAAGTGTAGATTTGAAGCTTTCGTGACTGCAGGTATTCATATTCTTAGGTTTTTTCGGTAAAGTCACGTAGGTGAAAAATTAAAATTAATAAAAGTAAAATAAATATAAAATAAAAATCACGACGTTTCAGAGGCAACACAAGCTTCCGTCTTCAGGTGGAACCGTCACAGCACGATAGCTGTATCTCTACGTATGGCTGTGTGTCTCACTTGATACAGCTATCGTGCTGTGACGGTTCCACCTGAAGACGGACGCTTGTGTTGCCTCCGAAACGTCGTGATTTTTTATTTAATTTTTATTTTACTGTTATTAATTTCAATTTTTCACCTACGTGACTTTACCGTAAAAACCTAAGAATATGCCTCAAAATTCCCCACGAAGTAAACCCCTCCCCCCCAACCACCCCAGGAGTAAATACAACGCCGAGGGGAATTGTTCGTGATCCTCACACAGACGTGAAAGGGATCCACGTGAGTGACAATGGCTTTCCACAGCACGGCACAGCACACCCAATCATGCCACGTCACGGCACGTCACACCACGTCAAACCGTCTTCTTACCCACGTGTGCGCGGCGTGCTCAGCCACGTGCTCAGCCACGTGCTCGCTCAAGGTCAGGCTACTAGCCTTACACAGTTGTGTGTGTGTGTGTGTACTTGTGTGTGCGCGTGTACATAAACATGTGTGTGCGTGCGCATAAACATGTGTGTGCGGGTTTTGGTGTGTGTACGTGTGTGTAATGCATTGTACGATGTGAGTAGGTGCTTTTTGACTACACTCGCCCCAACAGATAATATATGGGGGATCTGAGGCGCCCTTTTCCCCCCTTCCAACCCAGCTTATATATATGCTCCAAGCACGTGTGCTGTTTCATTCAGACGCTGTCGCCTCGACAGACCTGGTTTTCACCTGAGGACGGCTGCTTGCGTTGTGGCCGAAACGTCGTGAGAATTGTTTTATTATGTTTTATTTTTATTATTTTATTACTTCCCTTCTACGTGACTTTACCGAAAGAACCAAGAAGATCTGTGTCTTGTTGATGTCAGTGCGTGTGAGTCAACGTGTAGGTCGACTCAGTCTCAAATGAGAACATCGCGCGATGTGTAAACACCGCCACTTGGGAGACAAAGGCGGCCAGGCGTGGTGCTGGCCACCGACCCCCATTAACAGTACTTGCCCCGACAGTATCTTTAAGGGGTTCGTCCATAAATGACGTCACGCGATTTTGGACGATTTATTACCCCCCCCCCCCTTCGTCACACGGCGTCACAAAAAGTCAGACCCCCCCCCCCTCAAATATGACGTCACAAAGCTCTGCCCCCCCCCCCCAAATAAAAAACACATGCTTCAAATCGCTTTAAACTATTGTCATTGTAGTGCGTATTTAATGTGTGTTGTAGGAGAAAACATTTATTAAAAAGTATATTTAATTAAGTAGAACGTGTTGTCTATATTTATTAAAAGTTGCGCATTTTGTGTGACGTCACCTTTCTCAACCCCCCCCCCCTCGTCACACATCGTCACAAATGTCTGACCCCCCCCCCTAGGTGCGTGACGTCATTTATGGACGACCCCTAAAGGCTTTTTTAGTGTACTCTGGTATATGCATGCATCTATACATATTCCTGTATGTGCATACGGGTACATACATAAATACCTCCGTTTATATGTATGACCATACATGTATCACATACATATTACGCGAATGTGCTCGGTGGTATGTTGGACATGTGTGTACTTGCGTGTTCTCACGTCTGCAATGTGTGTGTGTGTACATGTATGTGTGTAACGTGCGCGCGTGTGTGTATGTGTGTACACGTGTGTGTATGTGTGTACACGTGTGTGTATGTGTGTACACGTGTGTGTATGTGTGTGTGTGTGTATGTGTGTACACGTGTGTGTATGTGTGTACACGTGTGTGTATGTGTGTGTATGTGTGTATGTGTATGTATGTGTGTAACGTGTATGTATGTGTGTAACGTGTGTGTACACGTGTGTGTATGTGTGTAACGTGTGTGTATGTGTGTACACGTGTGTGTGTGTATGTGTGTGTGTGTATGTGTGTGTATGTGTATGTGTGTATGTGTGTGTATGTGTGTAACGTGTGTGTATGTGTGTAACGTGTGTGTATGTGTGTACACGTGTGTGTATGTGTGTACACGTGTGTGTATGTGTGTGTATGTGTGTAACGTGTGTGTATGTGTGTAACGTGTGTGTATGTGTGTGTATGTGTGTACACGTGTGTGTGTATGTGTGTGTGTGTATGTGTGTAACGTGTATGTATGTATGTGTGTATGTGTGTGTATGTGTGTAACGTGTGTGTATGTGTGTAACGTGTGTGTATGTGTGTGTACACGTGTGTATGTGTGTAACGTGTGTGTATGTGTGTACACGTGTGTATGTGTGTAACGTGTGTGTATGTGTGTAACGTGTGTGTATGTGTGTAACGTGTGTGTATGTGTGTACACGTGTGTGTATGTGTGTACACGTGTGTGTATGTGTGTAACGTGTGTGTATGTGTGTAACGTGTGTGTATGTGTGTAACGTGTGTGTATGTGTGTGTATGTATGTGTGTACACGTGCGTGTATGTGTGTAACGTGTGTGTATGTGTGTAACGTGTGTGTATGTGTGTAACGTGTGTGTATGTGTGTACACGTGTGTATGTGTGTAACGTGTGTGTATGTGTGTACACGTGTGTGTATGTGTGTACACGTGTGTGTATGTGTGTAACGTGTGTGTACGTGTGTATGTGTGTGTATGTGTGTACACGTGTGTATGTGTGTAACGTGTGTGTATGTGTGTAACGTGTGTGTATGTGTGTACACGTGTGTATGTGTGTAACGTGTGTGTATGTGTGTACACGTGTGTATGTGTGTAACGTGTGTGTATGTGTGTACACGTGTGTGTATGTGTGTACACGTGTGTATGTGTGTAACGTGTGTGTACGTGTGTATGTGTGTGTATGTGTGTAACGTGTGTGTATGTGTGTTACGTGTGTGTATGTGTGTACACGTGTGTATGTGTGTACACGTGTGTGTATGTGTGTAACGTGTGTGTATGTGTGTAACGTGTGTGTATGTGTGTACACGTGTGTATGTGTGTAACGTGTGTGTATGTGTGTAACGTGTGTGTATGTGTGTAACGTGTGTGTATGTGTGTACACGTGTGTGTATGTGTGTACACGTGTGTGTATGTGTGTAACGTGTGTGTATGTGTGTAACGTGTGTGTATGTGTGTAACGTGTGTGTATGTGTGTACACGTGTGTGTATGTGTGTACACGTGTGTGTATGTGTGTACACGTGTGTGTATGTGTGTACACGTGTGTATATGTGTAACGTGTGTATGTGTGTACACGTGTGTGTATGTGTGTACACGTGTGTATGTGTGTAACGTGTGTGTACACGTGTGTGTATGTGTGTACACGTGTGTGTATGTGTGTACACGTGTGTGTATGTGTGTACACGTGTGTGTATGTGTGTACACGTGTGTGTATATGTGTACACGTGTGTGTATGTGTGTACACGTGTGTATGTGTGTAACGTGTGTATGTGTGTACACGTGTGTGTATGTGTGTACACGTGTGTATGTGTGTAACGTGTGTGTACACGTGTGTGTATGTGTGTACACGTGTGTGTATGTGTGTAACGTGTGTGTACACGTGTGTGTATGTGTGTAACGTGTGTGTATGTGTGTACACGTGTGTGTACCCGGGCTGGGCAACTGTTGTCCACAGCCGGCGTCATCACCTGTTAAGTGAGAGCATCAGCTGTGAGCCCCGTGTGGAGAGGCTCACAAGATCCACACACAAAGACAAAGGTCCCCCGTGTAGCCCCAACAGACTGTTGGGGCAAGTGCTGCCAGCGAGTAGCAACCTATGAAGGCCGGCACGGCACACGAGTGGGTGTCGAACACCACGCAAGGCCGCCTTTGTCTCCCTGGTGATGATGTTTCCCCCGCCGCACCAGGTACCAATTTAAGGTTGAGTCGACCTAGAGGATGCCCACGATCAGTTCAAATGTCCACCACCGATCTCGGTGGTCGTGAGCGGGAATCGGACTCGGGGTCGCCGGATTTTCGTAGCGCTGTGCGCTAAGCACTGCGCCACCACTCTCCACACGAGCATGCACTAACACGCAGTGTGTGGTCTTTATCATACACACACTCACACGCATTACTGGTGCCTTAAGGGCCGTCCATAAATGACGTCACGCGATTTTGGACGATTTTTTTACCCCCCCCCCCCCCTTGTCACACGGCGTCACAAAAAGTCAGACCCCCCCCCTCAAATATGCCGTCACAAAGCTCTGCCCCCCCCCCATTTTTTTAAACATGCTTCAAATCGCTTTAAACTATTGTCATTGTAGTGCGTATTTAATGTGCCGCTGCACTCTGATGTTGTAGGAGAAAACATTTATTAAAAAGTCTATTTAATTAAGTAGAACGTGTTGTCTATATGTATTTAAAGTTGCGCATTTTGATGTGACGTCACATTTCTCAACCCCCCCCCCTCGTCACACATCGTCACAAATGTCTCACCCCCCCCCCCCCAGGTGCGTGACGTCATTTATGGACCGCCCCTTCCACACGCGTGTCTATAGCATAACAAAGACAAATGCCCCCCGTATAGCCTTCTATATATAGGCCGCTAGGGCAAGTAAGTCATCTACGAAGGGTGGGTGGCCAACGCCACGCCCGGCCGCCTTTGTCTCCCCAGCGGCGATGTTTACTACACACCGCACCAGGTACTCATTTGAGGCTGAGTCGACCTAGGGGGAGGCCCAGGACCGGTTTAGATAATCGTCACCGGTGTTGGCCGTGAGCGGGAATCGAACCCGGGAGACTGGGTTCGTAGCGCAGCGTAGCGCTAACCGCTGCACCACCGCTCTCCACAAAGACAAAGATCCCCCGAATAGCCTTCATAGACTCTTGCGGGGCGGCTAGACGGGCGGGGGTGGGTGGGGGGGATCTTTGTCTTTGTGCGAACTTCTCAATGCGTCAAGTCACTCACCCGTAGGGCCGCTGAACAAACGTGGGGAACTGTTGAACACCAAATCCATAGCCTGCACACACACACACACGTGTACACACACACACACACGTGTACGTACGCACACACACACGTATACACACGCACACACGTGTACGCACACACACGCACGTGTACACACACACACAAGACACAAAACTGGTTATGCACGGTAATGGTGGTGGTGCATTGTGCAACTCTCAAAACCAAATGCGACGCTCATTCATCCATCAGCCGAGGGGCCCTCTGAAGCAACGCGTCTGAGCATCGCCAACGCCGCTGGCACGGGGATGGGCATGGCACGACTCAGGTCACGGGGTTTGCTGGGCCAGGTGAGAGAGAGAGAGAGCTCAAGAGGAGGGCAGCACGAGGAGTCTCGTTTTCACAGCTGTCAACCCCGTATCAGTGCCCAAGCGTATTGCGGATCTTATTGGTTACCCCGTGACCCCAGATAAATCTCAACGTTCATCTTACAAAGTCCCATCGCAAGGGAGAAACACAATCAGACGATCACCACTAGTACACTCACCACTAGTACACTCACCACTGGTACACTCACCACTACTAGACTCACTACTACACTCACCACTACTACACTCACCACTGGTACACTCACCACTGGTACACTCACCACTAGTACACTCACCACTGGTACACTCACCACTACTACACTCACTACTACACTCACCACTGGTACACTCACCACTAGTACACTCACCACTAGTACACTCACCACTAGTACACTCACCACTGGTACACTCACCACTACTACACTCACTACTACACTCACCACTGGTACACTCACCACTAGTACACTCACTACTACACTCACCACTACTACACTCACCACTGGTACACTCACCACTGGTACACTCACCACTGGTACACTCACCACTACACACCTATTTTTCGATTTAAAGCTTTCGTGACTGCAGGGATTCATCTTCTTGGTTCTTTCGGAAAAGTCACGTAGAAGGGAAATAATAAAATAATAAAAATAAAACATAATAAAATAAAAGAATTCTCACGACGTTTCGGCTACAACGCAAGCAGCCGAAACGTCGTTAGAATTATTTTATTTTATTATGTTTTATTTTTATTATTTTATTACTTCCCTTCTAAGTGACACTACACACCTGTCAACCCCTTATCATTGCCCTACCTTATTACAGGCCAATTCCAGACCTCATCGCTCACTCCGTGCTCCTGATAAATCTCGACGTTCATCCTACAAATATCCACCCCTACCCTGCCTCCCATACTGCCACGTGACCCCCTTCCCCATCACCCACGCACCGGCCTTCCCGTAATCTTCCCGGCCAGAATCTGAATATTGATTTACACCGGATGAATCCGATGAGCTATGAAGCTCTGCCCACCCCCCCTCCCCATACGGATGCCCACGTGGCCTCCCCTCCCCTGTCCGTGCCTGGCTGCATGACGCGCGGCTTTGCGCCGATGTAGGCGAGGTTGACGTTCGCCTTCCTGCCGTCGATGATCGGGTTGGGGTCCTTGCAGGCGCGCTCGGCTGCGCCGCGCTCACACATGGTGACCTGCGGCGGCGCACGCACAGGCGGGCACGCACGTACAGGTGAGTACACCACACGTGCACACAGGCGAGTATACACGAACAGGTGTGTACACGTGCACAGGTGCACAGGTGTGGTGGGTAGACGCACAGTGAGTACACACACAGGTTAGTACAGATACAGGTGAGGACACAACAAACGCACGCAGGTGTGTACACGCACAAGTTCATACACACACACACAGACGTGTACACGCGCGTACAAGTGTGTACACACAGACGTGTACACGCACAAGTTAATATACACACACACACACGTGTACACGCACAAATTAATACACACACACAGACGTGTACACGCACAAGTTAATACACACACACGTGTACACGCGCGTACAAGTGTGTACACACACACACACGTGTACACGCACAAGTTAATACACACACACACGTGTACACGCACAAGTTAATACACACACACACACGTGTACACGCACAAGTTAATACACACACACACGTGTACACGCACAAGTTAATACACACACACACGTGTACACGCGCGTACAAGTGTGTACACACAGACGTGTACATGCACAAGTTAATGCACACACACACAGACGTGTACACGCGTGTACAGGTGACTATATGCACGCAGATGGGGAGACACAGCTGAATACTCGTACAGACGCAGTTGAATACACGAGGTGTGTGTGTGTGTGCACGCGTGCGTGATGTGTGCATACATCGGACGAGGCGAGTACACACAGCCACCAACAATACTACGCAGCAGTGGCCACGAATCGAACTTAGGCCGTCGGGTTCACACAGCGGAGCGCGCTAACCGCGGCGCCACCGCTCCACGTTGCACCACGTGTACACGGACCCTCTGATGAGGTCTGGGCTGGACGCCACGCGCCACGGTCGAGGGTCCAGTGGACGCGACTTCAACCGGCACCAGGCCAGCGATGGCAATTCCACATTCCCACGGCGGGGACCAGTTCTCTCGCCGATGATGGGACTGTGGCCAGATCTTGTCGACGACACGAGAGCTCCTGGGCGTTACGCGTGCAGGTGAATAAACGATGACGTCGCTCGACTGATTTGGAGTGAGACCTCTGCTGCACAAAACTCAACTACAAGATTTCGATGTAAAGCTTTCGTGACTGCAGGGATTCATCTTCTTGGTTCTTTCGGTAAAGTCAGACGCTGTCTCCCCGACAGACCTGGTCTTCACCTGAGGACGGCTGCTTGCGTTGTGGCCGAAACGTCGTGAGAATTATTTTATTATGTTTTATTTTATTATTTTATTATTTCCCTTCTACGTGACTTTACCGAAATAACCGAGAGGATAAACTACAAGATGTATTCAATCTTGATTTGAAGTTTTCGTGACTGCAGGGATCCGTACTCTTTGGTTCTTTCGGTAAAGTCACGTGGGTAGAAATAAAACAAAGGCAGCAGACATCGTGCTGCTTGCAGCAGACTTCATGGCTATCGCGATTTTCACCTGAAGACGAACGTTTGTGTTGCGTTCGAAACGTCGTGATTTATTTCGTTTTATTTCTACCGACGTGACTTTACCGACAGTACCAAAGAGTACAGGATATAGATTTGTTTTTAGTTGGCAAAGACCATTGGAGCTATTTTGATCAGAAATGGCCTGGCTATCGCATATGATAGCCCAACGGAAGTGGCTTATCACGTGGAAATTCATAGCAGCCCAAATACTCTAAACGCGCGATGTTGATTCTAAATGTGAAGGGATAAACGGGAGGACCCGGAGAAAAATCCACGCGACCACGGTCAGAGAGAGAGACACGCAAACTCCAAATATACAACAGCTGGCGTCAGGGTCGGGTTCGAACCCACGACCTCCTGTGTACCAGGCGAGGTAGTTAACATCTCCTAGCCACCGTGATGATGATGATGAGAGAGAGACACGCAAACTCCAAATATACAACAGCGGGCGTCAGGGTCGGGATGGAACGTACGACCTCCTGTATACCAGGCGAGGTAGTTAACATCTCCTAGCCACCGTGATGATGATGAGAGAGACACCCGCAAACTCTAAATATATAACAGCGGGCGTCAGGGTCGGGATCGAACGTACGACCTCCTGTATACCAGGCGAGGTAGTCAACATCTCCTAGCCACCGTGATGACGATGAGACAGAGAGAGACACGCAAACTCCAAATATACAACCGCAGGCATCAGGGTCGGGATGGAACGTACGACCTCCTGTGGACCAGGCGAGGTAGTTAACATCTCCTAGCCACCGTGTACTCTCTCCACAGCCACGAGTGCTCAGTGACTAAAGCACTGGGCGAAGGTGCTTTCGCTTCGGTGGGGGCTGACGGGTTAAACCCCCGACTAGGCAGCAACGATTCAAACAGTGCCTTGGGCCAGACGCCTAGAGAGCCGTCTACTTCAGCAGAGGTGTAGGAGGATGGGGAGATTTTAACAGGACAGAACCCCAACATACTCTTTGGTTCCTTCGGTTAAGTCACGTAAGATGAAAAATAAAAATCATATTTTTAATTTTTCACCTACGTGACTTTACCGAAAGAACCAAAGAGTATGGATCCGTGCAGTCACGAAAACTTCAAATCTAGAAGGACCCCTACACCTCTGCTGTGTGTCCATCTGGGTATAATGGCCAGTGCCTAATCCGGGATGGTTCTCCTGCAACGCGGCGGTAGCTGCGTTCCTGAAGAACACCGCGTTATGGACAAACCGCGTTATAATATTGAATACAGGGGGGGGGGGGGGTAAAGCACAGTCCGCGATAACGCCCGAGGTGCGTACGCAGGCTGAGCAAAGACTGAGGCGCGTGGGATAGCTTCTGGAAGCATCAGGCAGCATCCAGAATGCATTGCGCGATGACGCTCGGCAGAGGCAGCCGAACGACCGCCTGTGCCTCCTCGTGCGACGTAGTTCTGTTCACTCGATCACGTTGTTGTACCCAATTCAAAATCGCGTTATAACATTCAATTCGCGTGCAGAAAACACGCCTTATAGAAGAACCGACGGTACCACCGTCCAGACGTCAGGGCTTTGAATTGTTCTCCACACTTTGGGGGGGGGGGGGGGGAGGTCCTGACCCTTCTGCATCCTCTGCTCATGATCATTAAGAACAGTCATCGGCGGTGCTCAGGCCCCGGGTCAAGCCGCGTGGCCGGGAATCAGAGACATTTCCGTCGACGTTTGGGGGGGAGTCACAGGGATGTCCTTGGGTCCCAAGCACCACGACGCGTATTTTCTGACCATGTACAGGTCGAGAATTGTCCATGGCTATACCAAAGGAATTTCCATATGTAGTAGCTACTACATATGTAGTAGCTACTACATATGTAGCTACTTGTGCTACTGGGACAATCCGGCACTGCCTGTGTCCCCTTCGCTGCGTTCTAGCCCACCCGACGCTCCGCAACGCAGGGTGGGTGGGGGGCAGGGTGAGTGGGGGGCAGGGGGGCAGTGGGGGTGGGTGGGGGGGCAGGGGAGCAAGGTGAGTGGGGGGGGGGGCAGGGTGAGTGGGGGGGCATGGTGGGTGGGGGGGTCCCAACTCACAAATCCATATCCGCGGGACTTTCCCGTCTGCCGGTCGGTGATCACCACCGCCTCATCGATCTCTCCGAACGCCTCGAAGTACTTCCTGAGCGACGCGTCCGTGGTGTGGTAGGGCAGCCCCCCGACGAAGATCTTGGTGAAGGTGGTGTCCTTCTGCATCTCCGCCCTGCTGCCCCGAGACGCAACAAAGACAAAGATCCCCCGTGTAGCCTTAACGGACTGTAGGGGCAAGTGCTGTTAGCGAGCACCTATGAAGGCCACAACGGTACACGAGGGGGTAGGTGGCCAGCACCACGCCCGACCGCCTTTGTCTCCCCAGTGGCGATGTTTAGACACCGCACCAGGTACTCATTTGAGGCTGAGTCGACCTAGGGGAGGCCCATGACCGGTTCAGATAATCGTCAGTGGGTGTTGGCCGTGAGCGGGAATCGAACTCGGGTGGCCAGGTTCGTAGCGCTAACCGCTACACCACCGCCCCCCCCCACACCCAGATGGAGGGACTCACACACAGAGAGAGACAGACAGATAGAGACACAGAGATAGGCAGAGACAGACACAGAGGGACAGAGACAGATAGAGACACGGGCATAGATACAGAGAGCGACAGATAGAGACACGGACAGACAGAGACGTAGGTACAGAGTGAGAGAGACAGATACAGAGAGACACACAGAAGTGAAACCACTCGCACTACACGCGTAGACCTATACCAGGGGTCGGCAACCTACGGCTCCGGAGCCGCATGCGGCTCTTTACGGGCCGCTTCTTGACAATATGTACGTGAGTACAGTATGTACTCAGATGCATTGCGGCTCTTGAAATACTGAATTTTGTACCGAATTGGAAAGAAATGGCTCTTCTTGTTATTTTGGTTGCCGACCCCTCACCTATACCGTTCACGCGTTCACCTGGTATCCACAGTGTGTGTGGCCACGGTGTGATAGCTCAACGTATTCGTGTATGAAAGTCAACTAGCCCCGTGCATGTGTAACTGAGATTCACCCTGCGCCTGAGTCGAACTCTTCACGAGCCCTGCCTTGGTACAAATTGACGCCAATTCCTGAGCGATTCACTGAGCGAATCACTGAGTGACTCACTGAGCGACTCACTCAACAGCTGAGCGACTGAGTAACGGACCGATACATATTCACTGGACGGCCCCTAAATAGCGGACTGATGTATTAGCTGGGCGACTGATCGACTCACTGAGCGACTTACTGAACAAGTTTAATGACTGAGTAAGTTGACTGATCTAGTCACTGAGCGACTGAGTAGCAGACTCACCTATTCACTGAGTGACTCACGTGACATTCAAGTGACTGACTAAGTTGACTGATATTATCACTGAGCGACTGAGTAATAGATTGATTTATTCACTCAGCGACTGATCTAATCACTGAGCTGACTAAGTAACAGACACATCTATTCACTCAGCAACTCACTTGACATTCGAGTGACTGACTAAGTTGACCGATCTATTCACCGAGCGATTCAGCTCGGAGCGACCACGATACGACGGGAGATCTGCAAATAGGACACGGGGACATTTCTTGAAGACTGCACTCAAAAGCTGCGTCGCTCGCCCAACAGCGCAACACGGTGGTCGTGTGGTCGTGTGGTTGGGTGGTGGTGGTGGCGGTGGTGGCGGTGGTGGCGGTGGTTGCGGGCGACTTTCCTCGAACGGACTCACCGAGTGAACGATCAAACAGAAAAGCAGAGCGACTTCTCCTTTGCGGCTGCGACAAAACAACAACAACAGCAACAAAACGCCCCCCAAAAAAATCCCCCAAATCCAACCGAGTAGCCACCGGGGCTCGCTTGCGATGAGCAGACTCGCTGCACAATTCAACACAAGCAGCAGCAGCAGCAGCAAAAGAGTTACTCGACGAAAGTAGGGGGGGGGGGGGACTTGAACCTGGTGGGTCGACTGAGCGACGACAGATCAACGCTACGACTGAGTTGAGCGAGTGGCTGAGAGGGTGGCGGGTTGAGAGAGGAGAGGGAGGAGGGGAGGGACGGTGTCAAGTTGCTTGGAGCCACAGATAGACCCGGGCACGTGGAGGAGAGGGATATTTAGAGACACGCGCATTGCCAGCCCCGTGTCCCGTGAGGGTCCCGACATCACCACCTCCTCCAACATCAACACCATCACCACCACCAGCTCAAACATCACCACCATCACCACCACCACCTACAACATCACCACCAACACCACCACCTCCAACATCATCACCACCACCACCAACATCGCCACCACCACCTACAACATCAACACCATCACCACCACCTCCAACATCAACACCACCACCACCAGCTCCAACATCACCACCATCACCACCAGCTCCAACATCACCACCATCACCACCAGCACCAACATCACCACCATCACCACCACCTCCAACATCACCACCATCACCACCAGCTCCAACATCACCACCATCACCACCACCTCCAACATCACCACCATCACCACCACCATCACCACCAGCTCCAGCATCACTACCACCACCACCAGCTCCAACATCACCACCATCACCACCACCTCCAACATCGCCACCACCTCCAACATCGCCACCATCACCACCAGCTCCAACATCACCACCATCACCACCAGCTCTAACATCACCACCACCACCTCTAACATCACCACCACCTCCAACATCACCACCATCACCACCAGATCCAACATCACCATCACCACCACCACCACCACCACCACCAGCTCCAACATCACCACCATCACCAGCTCCAACATTACCACCATTAACACCATCACCAGCTCCACCAGCTCCAACATCATCACCTCCACCAGCCAATACCAACACCCGCCATTCGCCACTAAGTGACGGTGCACTTTGTGGCCACGTGAAATGTCAAATGCTCGCTGCTGACAGCACGAGGTCTCGGGACAGACCCAGCAGGTGCCATGGGTTGGCTGAGATGACCGGTAGATGCACCAACAGCTGTACCCTCCTACTGTGTCAGGCTCGGTGCAGGAGGTCTCGGGACAGACCCAGCAGGTGCCATGGTTTGGCTGACTGAAATGACCGCTGGTAGATGCACCACCAGCTGTACCCCCTACTGTGCCAGGCTAGGTGCAGGAGGTCTCGGGACAGACCCAGCAGGTGCGATGGGTTGGCTGACTGAGATGACCGGTAGATGCACCACAAGCTGTACCCCCTATTGTGCCAGGCTAGGTGCAGGAGGTCTCGGGACAGACCCATCAGATGTCATGGGTTGGCTGACTGGGATGACCGGTAGATGCACCACCAGCTGGACCCCCCACTGTGCTAACTTGCTGTATGTTAGCCACCAGCTCCAACATTAGCACCATCACAACCACCACCATCACCTCCAACATAACTACCACCAGCTCCACAACCTCCACCACCATCACCACCAACATAATCACCACCAACTCCACCATCACCACCAACATCACTACCACCAGCTCCACCACCATCACCACCAACATCACTACCACCAGCTCCACCACCATCACCACCAACATCACTACCACCAGCTCCACCACCATCACCACCAACATCACTACCACCATCACCACCAAAATTACCACCACCAGCTCCACCACCATCACCACCAACATAATTACCACCAGCTCCACCACCATCACCACCAACATCACTACCACCAGCTCCATCACCGCCACTACTATCACCACCAACGCCACATCAATATCACCACCAACATCATTATCATCAACATCATCACCACCAGCAACATCACCTCCAACAATCGCCATCAACATCGCCACCAGCATCACCAACACCATCATCGCCAACATCACTCCCATCAACATCAATAATTCTAACATTATCAGCATGATAGTAGGTTTTTACCCTTTTAACTGGTACAAAACTGACACCTTTATTCAAGTCATCATGTTTGCAATGACCACAACACAAGTAGTCAAAAAAGCAAACAAAAAGAAGCAACTCTGATAAAGATGATAATATGCACTGTCCGTGAAGTTGATTGGCCCACACCCGAGACGGCTTTCTTTAGAGCCTAGTCCCCATTGGTGTAGGGCCAGATGACACCAGAAGGCGTACAACTCAAACACAGTGCAATATCAGAGTATTGAGAGCTCGGGGTAAACATTTACACTATGAGATCTCTTTTACCAGTGGCAAAATATAATAGTAGGTTTTTACCCTTTTAACTGGTACAAAACTGACACCTTTATTCAAGGCATCATGTTTGCAATGACCACAACACAAGTAGTCAAAAAAGCAAACAGCATGACCAATCATCAGCATCATCACCAACATAACCATTAACAGCGTCATCATCATCTTCAACAACATCATCGGCACCACCATCAATTCACAACTAATAGCTAAATTTCAGTGGCTTGTGATATCTGAAACCGGCCCTCCTCTAGATGGAATCAGCCTTAAATGAGTACGGTGTATAAAGATCGCCACCGGGGAGACAAAGGCGGCCGGGCGTGGATGCTGGCCATACCAACCCGTCGTGCGACGATCTGGCGTGAACAGGTGCTCGCTATCGGCACTTTGCCCAACACTCTACAACGGCTATACGGGGGATATGTTTCTTTGTTTTTGTATTTCGCCACCACCACCACCAGCAGCACCACGTGGGGTAGAGTTCCTCTCTCTGCCACGTGGAGTTAAACTGGGAATAGCATGCGGTGACGTCAGCACGGCGCTTGTGCCAGGCTAGGTGCACTGCGAGGGCCACGTGAAGTGTCGAAGTCCCGCTGGCAGGAGGTCACGGGACATTCCCGGGTGCCGTGGGTTGACTGGCCGGTGCGAATTACAACAACAACAAACAAACAAACAAAGATCCCCCGTGTAGCTTTAACAGACTGTTGGGGCAAGTGCTGTTAGCGAGCAGCACCTATGAAGGGCGGAACGGCTCACGAAGGGGTGGGTGGCCAGCACCACGCCCGGCCGCCTTTGTCTCCCCAGTGGCGATGTTTTTTCGCATCGCACTGGTTACTCATTCGAGGCTGAGTCGACCTAGGGGAGGCCCAGGACCGGTTCAGATAATCGTCACCGTGGTGATGGCCGCGAGTGGGGGGGGGGATGGTGGGGGTAGGTTGGTGGGGGGTGGGTTGGTGGGTGAGGTGGGGGGTTAGTGGGGGGGGACGGTGGGGGTGGGTTAGCGGGTGGGGGGTGGATGAAAGGGGGGGTTAGTGGGAGGGGACGGTGGGGGGTGGGTTGGTAGGGGGGTTGGTGGGTGAGGTGGAGGATTAGTGGGGGGGGGGACGCACACACACCACGCACACCACACAGACCACACACACCACGCACACACACCACGCACACCACGCACACGCACCACACACACCACGCACACCACACACACCACGCACACACACCACACACACCACGCACACCAGGCACACGCACCACGCACGTGTAAGAACACCACCTCCTCTTCTTCTTCTCATCGTGTGGCTGGCTGACGTGGTCGCAGAGGGACAGCTGCAATGCCACGTTCAGGTGGCGAAGCCAGCAGGGAATGATCATAGTGATGATGATGATGGTGATGATGTTGATGATATTGATAGTGTTGATGGTGATGATGCCACTCCTGATGATAACGGTGTGGCTGGCTGACGTGGTCGCAGAGGGACAGCTGCAATGCCACGTTCAGGTGGCGAAGCCAGCAGGGAATGATCATAGTGATGATGATGGTGATGATGTTGATGATATTGATAGTGTTGATGGTGATGATGCCACTCCTGATGATAACGGTGTGGCTGGCTGACGTGGTCGCAGAGGGACAGCTACAATGCCACGTTCAGGCGGCCACACCAGCAGACGGACCGCCGTCAGTTAGCGGCATCGTCATCATCATCATCATCGCGATGTCTTCCTGCGCGTGTGTGGATTCGGGGCAACCGCGTCATCGTTGCCACTGCGATCTCGCGTTTCTGGGTGACCGCACACCACACAGCGCTAAGCCAGGCGGAGGGGGGCCTTGGGGAGCCTCTGACGGAACGTGGGGTGGTGGTGGTGGTGGGGGGCCGGCCCGGCACGGCACACGAGGGGGGTGGGAGGTCAACGCCACGCCGGGCCGCCTTTGTCTCCCCTCGTGCCGATATTTACACATCATTATTTGCGGGTCAATAGCCAATCGATTCATGGATCGAGTCGTGGCGTGACAGCCTCCCCGGTCCCCCTTTCTAATAGTTAACTGAACATTTATTTAAAAAAAATGTATATTGCGATTTTGATTTCCTCGCTGTTTACGTTGATGCGAACCACTACCCGAGGAGCTTCTTTTCCCACAGGGCCTACTCCCCCCCCCCTTTGTCGTGGCTCAGTTTATATGATCACTGTTTCATTGGTTTCGTGGCTTTATTTTGGTGAATTCGAAAAGTGTATTGGTTTGGCCATGTTTGTGTTGTTGTAGTACAGAGTTAGACTGATGGCCTTAATCTAAGTTGTCTTGTGGTTGTTGTTGGTTGTTTGACTTGCATCCCACTGGGATTTTTGCACACAGCGTTGGTGTACAGTGCTTTTTCTGCAATATTTTGCTGTCTTTTCTTGGATTTTCTGTTTCCACTCAGTCACATATTCACTTTAAGATGTTTTTTTGTTCATGTTTTTATTTTTTTGTTTATTGCCGTTGCACCCGATTCAAGAGCCGAATGGCTCACAGGGCTATACCTAATAAATGAACTTGAACTTGAACGAGGTGCGCGAATGGCCAGCCGGATGACCTCTTCGACGAATAGCCTCGTGCGAATAGACGACCCCTTTGAAAGAGATGGATTGCCTCATATTTATCGATAGGTCATCTTCACCTTCGGTGAGCACGGGTGGCTACGTACGGTGCGAAAGAAGTTCACCATACGTGCATACAATACACAGATATATGACCGAATATATGCAGAGGACCTAATGTATCAATTGGTGACCTCATATACCGATAGATTGCCGAATATGTGACCTGAAATAGATGCCCTTCGGAGAGATGTATGACATCATATACGGAAATTGCTGATCTTGAGATAGAAAATGATTTGTATTCATAGGGCAACTTAAAGCGCCCTTACGTCTCAACGCAAGCCATTCACAATGCCCTGCTACAGTCGAGCCAAGGGGACCTCTATGGCCAGCTGCCCCTGTGCGGTCTGGAAAAGGGTACAAGGCTCGCCAGCGTGGAGAGAAACTAAACTAAACTAGATATTTTATTTTTTGGTTCTTTCAGTAAAGTTACGTAGAAGGGAAATAATAAAAATAAAACAATACAATTCTGACGACGTTTCGATTGCAACACAAGCAATCATCATCAAGTGTGAACACCACTTTTTTCAAATTTTAATGCGGTGGGTTTCACACCTGATGATGGTTGCTTGTGTTGCAATCGAAACGTCGTGAGAATTTTATTGGTTTTATTTGTAGTATTTTATTATTTCCCTTCTACGTGACTTCACAGAAAGAACCAAGAATATGAATCCCTGCAGTCATGAAAGCTTGAAATCGAAATGTATATATTTATTATCAGGTAAGGCCCACTGAGCTCCGTAACTTTTTTTCAGGGGCGACCTGGCGATCACAAATGATAGCTCAACGAAGTTGGCTTATCACGTGGACGTGTTGAGCAGCAGCAAACTACTCTAATCTCAGGATGTTGATGTTAAATGTGGAGGGGGAAAAACCGGAGGATCCGGAGAAAAAATCCACGCGACCACGGGGAGAGAGAGCGAGACACGCAAACTCCAAATATGCAGGCGTCTGGGTCGAACCCACGACCTCCTGTATACCGAGCGAGGTAGTTATCATCTCACCACCCGTAGTGCCTCGATGCAGTGACGTGACCAGAGCGATACGAACACTGGTCAACAAAAAAAACATGTTTTTCTGGCCTGGACTTTTGCAGCTGCTTTAGACTAATTTCAGGGTGCTGATTCCAAATCTAATCTCAGATTTGCTCTATCACATCATTTTTATGCTATCGGCATACCCCATTTTCATTGATTTTACCCGAAATTAACTCCGTCACTTATGATTGCAAGTTGTTGCGAGTCAGTGACTGCTTTAGTGTTAAAATATGGTGCTGTATTTTTAGGATAGTGTGTTTATAATATAATTTTATGTAGATATCCACATTTATTTAATATTTTTCTTCTGCAGTTTTTATTGAAAATGCAATATTTGATATCTCAAAAACCTGATGTGATAGACAAAAATTGATGCCAGATTTGGAATCAGCACCCCCCAAAATTACCTTAAAACCGTTGGAATACCTTATGCCAGAAAAAGTGTGTCGACCAGTGGAATCAGCGGCTGTCCGTGACTTTAGAAGTCTGTTCAGGGTGTTGTGTTTGTTTTAAATTCGGCACTCTTCAAACAACGGCCGCAAACACACGGCCTGGGGTTGTATCGACAAGGTAGGTGGCCATGGAGATCTTCAAATCTGGTTTTGGTGATTCGGCCTGATGCCCGACGTTTTGCATCACGTGCTGGGTGATATTTTTCAGAGGGTCCCCAGCACCGTGGAATGAAACGTCGGACACCGTGCTTGGAGAAGTTCTCAGCAAAGAGCCCGTTGACCCGGCCACACCGGACGTCTTTAAAGAGCTTCAAAACTTATCGGATTCCTCCGGTCTGAATATAGATTACAATTATCAGAATTAAAGGCATCATGGTCAACCGCAGTCTCCGAATTTTATTATCCCGTCCATCTCTCGTCTGGCCTCTTTATTTCCATGCTCTGAAGAAGGGACCTTACCCGAAACGTCACATTGTTACCTTATAAGGACACACACACACACACAGTTCATCTTCTTGGTTCTTTCGGTAAAGTCACGTAGAATGGAAATAATAAAACATAATAAAATAATTCTCATGACGTTTCGGCCACAACGCAAGCAGCCGTCCTCAGGTGGAGAACAGGTCTGTCGAGAAGACAGCGTCTGAATGACACACCCCAGGCTTGGAGCGTCTATTTAAGCTGGGTTGGAGGGGGGAAGAGCGCCTTGACAAACGAATTTGCATATCAAGAGGAATTTAGCATATTTATGGGAAATGCAGATATGCGATTAGTACTTCTTGTGAAATGCGTAGGAGGTTTAAAGTCATATTAAACACACACAGTTGTTGAAAGGGAAGGTGCTGAGATGTTGTTTGTACACCCACTTACCACCAACGCAGGAGCAGCAAAAAATCAGAACCATAACTTCTCAAACAAATCGCCTCCACTGGGTACACGAACAAACGACACGAGACATCTTTCTTTCCGTTTAACGCGCCGTATAAAAAATAACGTGGAGTTTTATTTCAACCATTCATTTGTTCCATCTCTCGTTGAACGCGCCCGCCTCACTCTCGTTACTTCCATCGATTCCGAGCGGCCGTGTACGGGACGTCCGGCCAAGTAGCATGAACTGTGACGATCAGACCACGTCGCGGATTCACGAGCCGCGCGATTCCATTCCGGAATCCATTCCGTGATTTGTTTTTTTCCTCTTCCCTCCTCGTGGCTGCTGATGGCGCCCCATGAGAATCTGCGCGCTGCTATACAAAGCCGTCAACCCATACGGTGTAGCCGTATTCTCGCACAGGGAAATTGAGTTTGCAGGTCCATACGGCGTACAGCCGTTTCAATACGGGCAGAAAAAAACTAATTTTGTTTGTTTGTGTTTCTCCCTTGTGATGGGACTTTGTAGGATGAACGTTGAGATGTATACGGGGCACGGGGTGACCAATAAGGTCTGAATTGGTTTGTCGTAAGGTAGGCATTGATAAGGGGTTGACAGGTATGACTATACCGTGTAATTATTATTGTGTTAAAACTCATTACCAATCGGTGTTCTTCACTCGTTTTCAGCGGGGAACACTTTCGCCGATAAGAACATCATCAGCGTGCGAGGGTCGCCACACATTTTAAACCATTGGCGGGTTTAACAGCAGAACGATGATGATTTGGGTGCTTTCAATATTTGTGTATTGTCGGGGGGAGGAGGAGGGGGGGGGGCGCACGAAAGGCCACCAGTGGGCCGCGATGCCTTTCAATGAAGAACGCTGTCATCAATTATCAAAGTAATCTTATAATCGACCCCTGGGGGTAACAGGTCACCACGTGTGACCGTAATGTAACGTTTACCCCGCTAAACCAAAGCACAACTCGTGAAAGATGGTCACTTTTGAAAAAATATATAAAAATACTCTTTGGAATAAAATTGCTTTTGGAAAAAGATGTGAATTCAAGATATCTTCCCAATTTTTTTTTTAAATCTTCTTTGTTCAGTTTAGTTTCTGATCAGTCCACCACTGGTGCTTGACCATACTTCACCACGCAGGTCAATGAGGGTTGATGAAGGGGCTGGTGGAGAGTGGCAGCAGGATCCGTTCAGATATCCGTCGCCACTGATGTGAGTCGTTGCCAGAATTGTACCTTTAATTCTAGATTTGAAGCTTTCGTGACTGCAAGGATTCATATTCTTAGGTTTTTTCGGTAAAGTCACGTAGGAAAAACATTAAAATTAATAAAAGTAAAATAAAATAAAAAATCACGACGTTTCGGAGGCAACACAAGCTTCCGTCTTCAGGTGGAACCGTCACAGCCACGACAGCTGTATCAAGTAAATGAGAGATTACAGGAGCTACCACTCCGTTTATATAGTGGTTGGAGAGGGGAAAGGGCCAAGTACGGCACACTCTCCGAATCAAGACCACGCGTTCAGAGTATATGGCTGCTGCAATAAGTTTCCACACGACGACGACGATAGGGCACTTCGCTGAGCTGTTATCGTTTGCGGTGGCCAGGTAGCCTCACCTTACCATATTAATAAAAAGTGTGCCGTACTTGGCCCTTCCCCCTCTCCAACCACTATATATACGGAGTGGTAGCTCTTGCAATCTCTCATTTACTTGATACAGCTGTCGTGGCTGTGACGGTTCCACCTGAAGACGGATGCTTGTGTTGCCTCCGAAACGTCGTGATTTTTTATTTTATTTTACTTTTATTAATTTTAATGTTTTACCTACGTGACTTTACCGAAAAAACCTAAGAATAATTGTACCTCAATTGGTCACGCGGCGTTCTAACCACTGCACCACCACTACCCCTCCCCACTCTGATCCAGAGGTCGCAAACGGGTTTTGATTCCTTGCCCGTACCCGGCTGCACCAGGGTCGCAAACGGGTACCCGTACCCGGCTGGGTACGGGTAGCTGGGTATCGGGTACCCGGTTGCGACCTCTGCTCTGATCACGTGCAGACTCTTTGTCAATCCACTGCTAGATGATGGCCTCCCCACGCCATGCAAGCCTGCGGGGTGTATTCGACCACTTCGCCACCCCGGTGTCCAGTGCGGGTGGGCGTAGAAGTGAGCGCATTTCTTTTGCGTGGCGTGAGAGCGGTGGGGTCAGAGGTTGGCGCGGCCACGCTACCAACGGTGGCGACACGAGTTCGATTCCTGGCCAGGGCCAACGGCGAGCGAAATCGGAACCGGTCCTGGACCCTGGCCCCGCTTAAACCTTCGCCAACCCCGCACTGAACCAGTGCGGGTGAAGTATGGTCAAACAACGCGCCTGTAACCACCAAGGGGCTCCATGGTGGCAGGATGTTAACTAGCTGGAGTTTGCGGGTTCAATCCCGACCCTGACGCCTGCTGTGTATTTGGAGTTCCATGTCGCTTTCTCTCCCCCGTGGTCGCGTGGGATTTTTCTCCGGGTCCTCCGGTTTTTTTCCCCCCTCCACATTTAGAATCAGGATCACGCGTTCAGAGTATTTGGCTGCTGCTATAAGTTTCCACACGACGACGACGATAGGGCACTTCGTTGAGCTGTTATCGTTTGCGGTGGCCAGGTAGCTTTTGAAAAAATAAAAAGAAAGCTGTATAGCTCAGTGCGCTTACCTGGTAAAATAGACATGTGTTTTATTTGCTTAAGTGCTTAAACGTGAAGCCCGCGCTCGCCCACCCGCCAGCCAGCCACGAGAGGCCGCTACATCCACCGCAATGCTGAGCTTCGGAATCGATCCACAAACCAAAACGGCGAGGCCAGAACAGAAGCAAAGGTGCGTCGACGCGCGACGCATTTACACCTCGAGTGGTTGCGTGTCAAGATTCATTTGTCTACCATAACAACAATAGTTAAAATAATATAGCGATGCGATTAAATTATATTAGTATAAAAAAACGGGGGTGGGGTGGGGGGGGGTGCTAAGTGCGTGTTAGTGTTACTAAGTACGCGTAGTAAGATTACAACAAAATCCGTCCAATCCAATACTGAAAGACAACAGTCAAACCCAACATCATTCATCACTAACGCAGCCTCCGCCTCCTCCATATAGAAAAAGAGATGACACAGATTGTTCTAGTGATGCTGCAGCTTCGGATGAGATGAGGGTTCTGCGTGAGATCAGACGAGGGTTCTGTGTGGGATAAGATGGGGGAGTTCTGTATGGGATGAGACAGGGTTGAAACCACATCAAACTTGATTTAATGAGATGGAACATGGAGAGAGCCCTCTTGTAAACTTACTGGACGATGCCTTCCCCACGCTGTGCGGGCGCAAACTCAATTAATTTTAAACCCAATTTTCAAATAATTACTGTTATAATACTGCGACCGACTTCCAACACGTACAAAACAATCTGGGAAAATTACGAATCCAACGTCTGACCGCGACCCGGGAGGCGGAGCCAGGCCCGGGGCTCCTAGTAGGCCCAGCGGGAGCGTCCCCGGTAGCGAGATGTTAACTACCTCGCCTGGACTACAGGAGGTCGTGGGTTCGAACCCGACCCTGACGCCTGCTGCTGTATATTTGGAGTTTGCGTGCCTCTTTCTCGCTCTCTCCCCGTGGCCGTGTGGATTTATTTCTCCGGGTCCTCCAGTTTTTCCCTCCGCATTTAGAATCAACATCACGCGTTTAGAGCATTTGGCTGCTGTAAATGTCCACGTGATGATGAGCCACTTCGTTGAGCTATTGCCGATAGCCAGGTAGCTACTGAAAAAGAGTTACACGCAGCTCAGTGGGACCGTACCTGGTAGAATAAAAATGGTTTAATAGTTTAGTATTCGTCCACGCGCTTGCTAGAGACAGAGAGCTCACTCTAGTGGTCGTGTTAGACTGATCTTCGAAGGGCAACACTGCGGTACGACGTCACCACCACTTCCAATATTCACATCGAATGCACGGCGGGGGTCGATGTTATATCCACACGTCATGTCGCTAATCTCACCGTACAGTACGAAAGACAACTTGTAAGATAATTGAGGATTTTTTGCCAAGTGCACAGTTTTTGTGTTCTCTCTCTCTCCGAGAGTGGAGAATGATTCACCGAGTAGAGAATGCTTCCTTTCGAGTCAAGAATTATTAATAGATTAGCACAGTTGGCTATGTACGGTGGAAAAAGAAGTTCAACATATGTACGGCGAAGAACCGAAGAACCGTCGACCCACTCGCGCGGGGGGGGGGGGGGGTGGCGAGCGCCGCTCTGAAATGTAACGGTGCGGCAATTGCTACCGTCGCGTCGAAAAGACGTTGCGTTGGGCGATTTGGTTACGTTTCAGTTCATATACGGGTTGGGGCTGCCACGCGACGGACATCACCCTCGCACGCACAGCGCAGTGGGGATAGCGATCGCGGTCGGTCTCGCACGCTGCGTGGACCGGGGGTCGCTTGAAGAAGGGGGGGGGGGGGCAGTTGTCAGCAGTAGCTCCCAGGTGTCCGCTTTCCCCGGGGGCAGCTCCCCCCAACACGGTGAAATGGAACTGACGACGTAACGCCGATAGCGACAAAACGGGATAACATTGGGGGAAAATAACGAAGCAAATGTTCGAAACTAAAATAAAAGTGGAGTTGCGGCGTTGCTCAGCTTTTCCCACAACGCTTAAATCACTATTTTTTTTCACTTCCCGTTTCAGTGAAAACAAGTTAACACATGTTTAGCTCTTTCCACCTCCCACCACCCCACCAATTGCTGTCCCTTTTCTCGCAGAGAGCTAAATGTACGGCCCTCGCTTTTGATTGGCTCTTTATGGTCACGTGAGTTACGTGTATAATGGAAGGTGTGGGGGGGGTGTCGTGCTGAACCACCTATTGGTTACATTTCCCCAACGCCCGGGTTTCCCAAACTCAAGTCCTCGCAAATCTCCCCCCCCCCACAACCCACGCTCCGTCTTTCCGCTTTAACCAATCGACTCCTCCCATTTCGAATCAACTCTTTGCACGCCGCACGCGCCCGATGATTGTTACACACGTCCCCCACGTGACGCGGTAAGCGATGATGTTTGTGTGGGTGTTGAATTTCTTTCGCACCGTACGTATCCAACAGCGAGAATCGGCCGAGGTGCGAGGGAAGGACAACAAACTAAGGATTAAGTCGTCTGCGTTAATAGAGGCGATGCGAATTAAGATTGAGATCTCGGTGCGCGTGCGTGCGTACACGTGTGTGCGTTCCACGTAACGAAGAGCTGCGACTGCGTAACCGTGGCAACGTTAGGGCGGTCGTTGCTGGCGGTCATCGCCCCGTTGTCGTCGTACAAAAATGAAGTTGGCCCAAATCTGGACGAAGCTTTGATCGCTGGTCCCACGTAACGTACGACTGGACATCTGTGGAACAAAGAGCTTAATAAGCTCATTGGATTCCTCCAGTATAAATATTCCGATTCTGTAGGGCTGCCACCGATGGCATCTGGGGTCTGATTCTGGGCTTTGGCTGCCGCAGTGGTGAGATGTCATCTTCCTCGCCTGGTGTACACGGAGGTTGCGGGTCCGATGCCGACTGTTACGCCTGCTGTATATTTGGAGTTTTTGCGTCTCGCTCTCTCTCCCCGTGGCCACGTGGATTTTTCTCCAGGTCCTCTGGTTTCCCCTCCACATTTTTAGAATCAATGTGTGCTTAAGAGCATTTGGCTGCTTTAAATATCCGCATTATAAGTCACTTCTTTGAGCTCTAATTTGTGATCGCCAGGTCGCTTCTAGAAAAAGAGCGACACAACTCAAGAGGGCCTTTCCTGCTAAAATAAAATAAAACCACTGGAAAAATACTGTAGTTTGGTTTAACACTGGTGGTGGTGAGAAGCCAATAACATGTATTGAGATTTTTGGACCCAAAAAAAAAACGGCAGAATGTACATACATAATGTACACACAATATACAAACATTATGTATGCTGATTAACTGTGAATAACCCAACCAATAACAGACATCCATAGTAATTTATATGCAAACATTAACCCTCCCCCTCTGGTCTTCGCACTCACAAGTGATGACGTGGCATTTATCCCTCTAAGACCGAAACAGGAGGAGGATTTCTGCACAATTCTGGTTGTCGCCTCATGAGGCTGGTTATAATTAAATCGGCGAAACATCACTGTATTAGAATTGTAAATGTTGTAGTGGGTTTACTCTCCAGCACACAACCGGTGTGTGCTGAACTAGTCACTAATTGCCACGTTTTGTTTACGTCACAAACCCTGACTAATTGGCTGTGTGTGTCGGGTGGTGGCGGGTTCAATGACACATTTATATTTACGGGATCTAACCCCAAAAAAGCATGCGTCCAATGTGGATTCTGTGCTCAACATGGAAACAAAATTCCAACTGTTGAGAATTCCAAAAAAAATGTAAACGATCATCTTGACCGCCGTGCATAAACATTTTTTAAATTTCTCTCTGTAGCAGGAAAACGTGGCATGAAAGCGTGGGGCCACTTGAAATGATCTCGGGTTTTTGCTAAATATTCCCTCCTTGTGGGCTGTGCCCTAACACGTGGGGTGGGGGAAGGCGGGGGTGGGGGGGTGAGGCCATGCTCTGTGAGAGTTCCACACAAGACGCTCCCCGTCTGGTACCACAAAGCTGAAAAGAAAATTTGTAATTAAAATATAATTAACAAAAATAATACTGCGTCAACTAAACGCGCCTCACTCTCCAACCCACTAGCGCTAAACGCCAACAAATACAAACTCCCAGCCAAAGCGTGCCCCTCTTTCACAGCCACGACGGAGGGTATTTCTCGGCCTATTCGACCATACAGGTCCGACGCCTGAGGAGAGGTGGGAGGACCCCACACTTTACCACACCGCACGTGACCTGCCAATCGACGAACTCCGGTGTAACTCGTTCACACACTGCTGAGCGAACCCGAGGTCGGGGGACTACTGAAGAAAAGGAAAACGCTTGTCCCATCGTTTCAACCGTTGCACCGGGAGGTCAATTTGACCCGGTGACCCCTGGATCACAACTCCCCGCTTGCTACCCATCAGCAAATGTTAAATCGACGTGTATATATTCATCGATTCGCAGCCACTACTATCACTCGCCCACCTGCTTGCTTGCATCATAACGCCATCACTCGCTGGAATAAACATTTTTTTTTAAAGTCTAGTTGTTCTAATCTACGGTTAGGAGTATCTAATAACGCCATCACTCGCTGGAATAAATATATTTTTTAAAGTCTAGTTGTTCTAACTTATGGTTAGAAGTATCGTTATTAACTATCAGCTACATATAAAGTATAACATATGTTTGTAGGCACATATGTATCTGTTTTGTGCGCGTGTAGATACGGGAATCTATGCGTTTCAATTGTACCTGTGCACGCACGCACGTGCGTGTGTGTACGTATGGGAAAGTGAGGGGAGCAGTGGTGTAAGCGCTGTGCTACGAACCCGGCGACCCGAGTTTGATTCCTACTCATGGCCACCAACAACAGTGACGATTATCTATACCGCTCCTGGGCTCTCCCCTAGGTTGACTCGGCCTCAAATGAGTACCTGGTGCGTAAACATCACGACTGGCCGGGCGTAGCGATGGCCACACCACCCTCTCGTATTAACGTGCCGGCCTTAATAGGTTCTCGCTAAGAGCACTTGCCCCAAAATCCTGTAATGGGGGAATCTTTGTCTTTGTATTAAAGTGGCCTACAATTGCACCGAGCGTTGCACAAGTGCTGTGGGTGATGTCCCCGCCACTGCATGGTGAACGGCAGCTGTTATTGTTGTTCTATCATTGTAGTTGTATTTTTGTTGTTGTACGTATGTATGCACGTGGACTTAGTAGCCTCAAACCATTCACTAGAACGGTCTGTGGCTTTAGGCCATTGAGAACTTGGTTAAAGATCAGCACACGCCATTCATTCAGTCACTCACTGACAATACATCGTACTGACTATATAAGCCAACTAGATAATGCACCGACCCACCCATTTCCCGCCATCCCCCCCCCTCCCACACCGCACCACTGCAGTGGCGTGGTCCTGTGTGCGGCAACAGCCGAGCGGAAGCACGGGAGAGTCCAAGTGCGTCGGGGGTCGGTCGGAGTCGGAGCAGGGATTGCGCCCGTCACAGGAACGCCCACACCTCGAGCTGGTTCACGGAGAAGTCCTCCTGCGTGGAGAGGGGAGCGTTGGCGAACGTGTCGCAGTGGTGGCTGCGCCCGTGGTAGAGGTCCGAGTCGAGCCACAGGCCAAACGCTCCCCTGGGACGAGCAGCACAATGGGAAGAGGGACGGGGGGAGAGGGGATGATGACGATGAGCGAGCAATCGGCGGCATTTTAAGGGCGACTCGTCACGATGGCACCGCCCTGGCCGCTGGTCCCGTTGGCCCAGTTTGCTCTGTCCCAAGCTGTACCGCGGTGTGGCTCTCCCTCACTCAAAATTCCGTCACAGTTCCTATGATCACTGTTTCATTGCTTTCATGGCTTTATTTTAGTGATTTCGAAAAGTATATTGGTTTAGCCATGTTTGTTTGTCGTAGTACAGAGTTAGACTGAATGCCTTAATCTAAGTTGTCTTGTGGTTGTTGTTGGTTGTTTGACTTGCATCCCACTGGGATTTTTGCACACAGCGTTGGTGTACGGTGAATTTTTTTCTGCAATGTTTTGCTGTCTTTTCTTGGATTTCTGTTTGCACTTAGTCACATATTCACTTTAAGATGTTTTCTTGTTCATGTTATAGTTTTTTGTTTGTTGCGGTTGCACCCGATTCAAGAGCCGAATGGCTCACACGGCTATACCTAATACATGAACTTGAACTTGTTTCCCTGCCCTGACTCCTCCATGCGCCCCCCCCCTTACCTCCCTTCCACCGTGGTGCAGTCGCTTAAGGACCCTGTACTCGTTCTCTGTAATCTTGACGGTGTTTTTGTCTTTTTTTGTTGTTGCTGCTGTGCTCACGCAGCAGCAGCAAGGGTGTCCCTCTCCCGAGTAAAATAGCTGAGGAAACTGTCTAAACGGGATCACCATCCGTGCAGCAGATCAAATAAGCAAAAACGTATTTATTCCAACCTGTAAAGCGTCCAGAGATGCGAATGCACTTCGATGATATATATCATATACAATGTACACATTGTATATGATATGAAGGCATGGGCACTGGCAGACTGGGACATAATTGGGTAAAACAAGAGTGAGAAGAATAAAACACCAAGACTCCCTCACCTTCCACTTCCCATCCCCAGTGAATCCAGGTCCCCCTTGATGAAGAACGTGTTATCTCCGGTCCAGCGGAAAACCTAAACGACAAATGCAAAGGATCACATCCCCTGTATAGCCTTCAACAGACTGCTGGGAGCAAGTGCTGCTTTGCGAACAGCACCTATGAATCTTCTTGGTTCTGATAATTGGTTTTTTACCCTTCTATCTGGCAACAAAACTGACACCTTTTTACAAGGAGTCATGTTTGCATAGACCGCAATACCTGCAGTCATAATACAAACAAAAGACATAACTCTGATAATGTGCACTGTGCACTTCTTGGTTCTTTCGGTAAAGTCATGTAGAGTGGAAATAATAAAATAATAAAAATAAAACATAATAAAATAATTCTCACGACGTTTCGGCCACAACGCAAGCAGCCGTCCTCAGGTGAAGAACAGGTCTGTCGAGAAGACAGAGTCAGACCTGTTCTTCACCTGAGGACGGCTGCTTGCGTTGTGGCCGAAACGTCGTGAGAATGATTTTATTATGTGTAATTTTTATTATTTTATTATTTCCATTCTACGTGACTTTACCGAAAGAACCAAGAAGATGAATCCCTGCAGTCACGAAAGCTTTAAATCGAAAGCACCTATGAAGGCCGGCAAGGCACCCGAGGGGGTTGGGGTGGCCAGGACCACACCCCGGTCGCTTGCGTCTCCCCCACACCCCATTGCGAATGTTTTACACACCGCACCAGGTTTCCATTTAAGTCTGAGTCGACCTAGGGGAGGCCCGGGACCAGTTCAGATATTCCATCACCGATGTTGGCCGTGAGCGGGAATTCAATTCAGGTCTTCGGGTTCGTAAGGCATCCATCCCAACCCTGACGCCTGTATATTTGCAGTTTGCATGCTCTCCCCGTGGTTGCGTGTTTTTTCTCCAGGTCCTCCAGTTTTTCCCTCCACATTTAGAATAAACATCATGCGTTTCAGAGTATTTGGCTGCTAAAAATTTCCACGCCATGATCCACTTCGCCGAACTATCATTTGAGGCCAATGTCGCTTCTCAAAAATAGCTACGCAGCTCAATGAACCTCACCTTGAGGTCGGGGTTAAAGGTGAACAGGAAGCACTCTCCGGTCCCGTAGAAATGTTCGCTGACCTTGAACGGCTCCGAGGCTAAGGCCCCAAACACCTGCAACAGCGCAAGATCAGCGATCTCCCATCGTGCCTTGTATACGCCGCGTGCGTAAAACATCACCGCGTTGCTCGTGGTGCCGCCTTGGTTTGAGACCACCTACCCCGGAGAAGCCAATATCGTGGTCGGAGGACAACGACACAACTGCAAGCAGCGAGTCCTCATTGAACGCGGTCACAGACACGTTCCCGTATAAATGCCGCGCTCAGCGAATAACGCGGAAGGCGAAAACTATTTCCCAATAAATAATGTAACAATGTGGTTACGATTTACTACGCACAGACAGATGGCGAGACAAATTACCGAGGGCACGCCGCCACCGCCACCGCGTTACTGTATCATTCCACGCACTGTATCACTGTACCGCTCAACCACGCAGCTCAGGAAAGTAGTTTGTTGTCCACAGCTCGGAATCCGCGTTATTACCGTGCGCGTTCCACGTTATAACCGTGCGCGTTCCGCACTATAATGGGACGTGTTCCACGTTATGACGGGATGCGTTGAGTGTCATGACGGTGGACGGTCCGCGTTGTAACGGGGTACGTTTCTGCGTTGTGCAAAAAAATGGAAGAACCGCGTATTAGCGAAAATGCGTTATAGTGTGAACACCACGTGTTAAAGCGAGGACTTAACTTACACGTTTTCACCCTTGTTAGGATTAACCAGTGCGGTAGCACCATCTCACACACACACTTGCTTGCGTGTGTCCCGTCTCTCACTGGCTCTCACACACCTGCGTGTGTCCCGTCTCTCACTGTCTCTCACACACACACACACGCACCTGCGTGTGTCCCGTCTCTCACTGGCTCTCACACACACACACACCTGCGTGTGTCCCGTCTTTCCCTGGCTCACACACACACACACACCCACCTGTGTGTGTCCCGTCTCACACTGGCTCTCACACACACACACCAACCTGCTTGCATGTGTCCCGTCTCTCACTGGCTCTCTCACACACACCTGCTTGTGTGTGTCCTGCACGGCGAGCAGGACGGGCGAGCTGAGCGGCGCCAGCGTGCGGTACAGCGTGCGCAGGCTTGTGCCGTGCGTTGCCGTCCCGTACTTGAGTTGCCACGGGTAACCCACAGTGCGCGGGGGCAGGTGGCGCGAGAGCTGCTCCACACAAAGGCAAAGATCCCCCGTACAGCCTTAACCAACTGCTGGGGCAAGTGCTGCTAAGCGAGCAACTACGGAGGCCGGCACGGCCACACAAGGGGGTGGGTGGTCAGCACAACGCCTGGTCGCCTTTGTCTGCTTAGCGGCGAAGTGTTTACACATCGCACAAGGTACTTATTTTAGGCCGAGTCGACCTAGGGGAGGCCCAGTACTGGTTCAGAAAATCGTCAATGGTGTTGGCTGTGAGCGGGAATCAAACTCGGTGTTTGTAGCACTGCACACTACTGCTCCCAAACACTCCCATACGCACACTAATAGCGCTGGTGTAGGGTATTTAGACTGTCGGGGTAAAATGCTGTTAGCGAGCACTTGTTAAAACCTATTAACAATCAATTCCCGATCACTCAAATATTGTCGAGAGCTCCCTCCAGCAGAGGCCCTTCCGCCAGCAGTGGCGTGAGCCAGGCAACTGCAGGACTGCGCGCCTTTGCCGGCCCAATCACCAGCATCGCCGTTAGGATCGTGTCCCTGATTGTGACCTCTCAACTCGGACTCTTTGGACCCACCTGCTCCACGTGGAACTGCTGCAGAACGTTGCTTTGGCCAATCAGCAGGGGCCTCAGGACCTCACCCTCCGGATCCGGGGCTGCCCCGTGAGATTGCCGGTTGGGATTGGTCTTCACATTCACCACCTGGATAGGGAATTGCACCCATGAAGAGAAAGACAAAGATCCCCCCTATAGCCTAACAGGACTGTTGAGGCAAGGGCTGTTAGCGAGCACCTACGAAGGCAGGCTCGGTACACGAGGGGGTGGGTAGCCAGGACCACGCCCGACCGACTTTGTCTCCCCAGTGGCGAAGTTTACACCAGGTACTCATTTGAGGCCAAGTCGACCTAGGGGAGGCCCAGGACCGGTTCAGATAATCGTCACTGGTGTTTGCCGTGAGTGAGAATTGAACCCGGGTCGCTCCCCATGACACACATAAACAGACATATACACACACACAGACCCCCGTTTATCCCTATATACACCAGGGCTGAGGAACCTCCGGTCCACGACTTGGAATTAATTCCGTAGCGCTTCTCAACCAGTGGATCGCGACTCCTGAAAGCCTTTTCAGTGGGTGCGCAGCTTGCGGCATGGATACTGTGCAGGGGAGATTTTAGAATGTGCACGGGGGGGGTGTCAGCGCCACATTGCAGTGATGAAAACACACTAACATGCAATGTGATACAAATGCCTTGCTGAACTAGTAACCAAGTGGCATGCTTTGTTTACGTGACAAACCTTACTAATTGTCTGTGTCGGGTGGTGGCGGGTTTAACGACACATTTATATTTATGCGATCTAACCCAAAACACCTCTGTTATGGATAATACTGATCGTGAAAGCCTACGTGTTAAACTGCCTTGCTAACATCGCGTTGACTAGCGACGTTGACATGTGGTCTCTCTGTGCATTCCGACCTTAGTAACATGAGGCGGAGGGGGTGTGGGAGATACGGGGTGGGCGAGTGGGGGGGGCATAAGGATTAGTGGTTTATATTTTTGAAAAACTATAAACTATATTTTTTATTTTACCAGGTAAAGCCCAATGAGATATACAGCTCTTTTTCAGAAACGACCTGGCCACAAATGATACCTCAACAAAGTGGCTTATCACGTGGAAATTTATAGCAGCCAAATACTCTAAATGCATGTGGAAGGAAAAACTGCAGGACCCGGAGAAAAATCCACGTGGCCACGGGGAGAACACGCAAACTCCAAATATACAGACGTCAGGGTTGGGATCAAACCCACAACCTCATTCATGCCAGGCGAGGTAGTTAACATCTCGCCACGCTACCCGGAATCGTGAAAAAATTAACCCGTAAAAACAAAGTTTTTCACTACAAATCCTTTATATGCGTGGCGGCTAGAGTCCTCTCGTCCTCTGGCTTGAGATGGCTGCCACCTATGGGTCAGATGATTGCCTGACACCATTAAGCAATTGGTAATTAAATATAATTAATTTTTTCCTAAAAAGTGTAACATTTTGGAAAATTTTTCACGAAAATGCATTGTCACACACAACGAGTCTGTGTGCAAAATGTCAGCTCGATTGGATCACGGGAAGTGGGTTAAAAAACGACCAAAAGATTTGCCGGTCGTAAGCGCGCAAGCAAGCAAGCAAGTGAACTTAATATAAAGGATTAAAAAAATGTGTCGACTCACATGGGAGGTGAATGATCAAGTCCCTACCTGCCAGCCTCCGTCTTCCTTGCTGTAGTAATCCTCTATCATGTCCATCACGACCTCGGCCTTCACCAACACGCACACTCTCCTTCCTGTATGGACGCACGTACGCACGTGTCGCGAGCGAGTGAGCGGGAGGGAAGGGTGTGTACAGACGTTGGCTGGGAGGCCCAGGAGGCTCACAATGGGGCCGTGTCGGAGACGCTCAACCGGCGACGCCGACATCCTGGGTTCGAACCCGGGTTTCAGCCGCCTGCGATTAAACCGGGTTCCCCCAGATGCAGTGAGTTGATGATGGTCTCAACCTGGTCACCGATGACTACAATAAAAAAATATCATGTTAAATGTGGCTTTTGTAGCGATGAAAATTGACAGGTGGTGAATGCTTTCTGCTGGGCCTGCAAAGGGTGTCCTGATGTAGATAGAGAAGATGCAGAACATAGGTGTGTGTGTGGGTGTGCAGAACCAGTTAGATAAAGATCCCTCGTATAGCCTTAACAGACTGTAGGGGCAAGTGCTGGTAGTGAGCTCCTATGAAGCCCAGAACGGTACACGAGGGGGTGGGTGGCCAGCACCACGCCCGACCGCCTTTGTCTCCCTAGCGGTGATGCTTACACATCGCACCAGGTACTCATTTGAGGCTGAGTCGACCTAGGGGAGGCCCAGGACCGGTTCAGATAATCGACACTGGTGTTGGTCGTGAGCGGGAATCGAACCCGGGTCGCCAGGCTCGTAGTGCAGCGCGCTAACCACTACACTACCGCTCCTCAGTTAGACACACACAGAGACATACATTTTGTGATTAAACAATGATACAGTCAACAAAGGTTTCCCACCCTCCGTGTAGCCTTTCACAGGTTTTGTTGGGCAAGTGCTATTCGCGAGCACCTATGAAGGCCGGCACGGCACACGAGGGGGCAGTGTGGTCAAGACCAGGCTCAACCATCTGTCTCCCCAGTGCTGCATACACACCGCACCAGGTACTCGCTTAAGGCCGAGTCAATGTAGGGGAGGTTCAGAACAGGTTCAGATATTACTCGCCACTGATATTAGCCATCGTCGGGAATCGAGCTCAGGTAGCTGGATACTAAGCGCAGCATGCAAACCGCTATGCCAACACTCTACCGCATAAATACACATACATAGGCATTGCATCACTCTCACACAAACACACATGCGCAACAAACCAAAACAAACACACACGTACAGTACGCAATCATGCTTTTAGCTAATTTCATGAACACCGGCAGAAAGGTCTGCAAAGTGGCAAACAACTAAGAACACCGACAGCAGATAAGAACACATTTCTTAAATTGAGCAAGGTTATAGGACCTCAGGGAAAGAGACGGCAAGTAGATAGAAAGTCAAGGACCACCCAGGTACCAGGCCACCTTTGTCTCTCCCAGTGCCGATGTTCACAATCACGTGGCAGCAAGTACTGATTGTAGGCAGAACTTATCCAGCAAATGCCAGTTTCAGAAATCAACCAGATACGTGGCCAGGAATCGAACTCAGGTTGCCGATTGTAGCACAGGGTGCTCAAGCCACAGCACCATCGCTCCAAAGATGAAGATCTCCCATGTAGCTACTACAAGCCGTATGAGCAAGTGCTGTTAGCGAGCACCTATTAAGGCCGCAACAGCAGGAGGGGGTGGTGGTGTGGCCAGCACCATGCCCAGCAACATTTATCTCCCCAGTGCTGATGTTTACACACACCACCAAGTCGTCATTTCAGGCCGAATCAACACAGGGGAGGCCCAGGACAAATTCCGATATCACTCACCGCTGATGTTGGCCGTGGCTGACAAACCGAGCCAAGGTCGCTGGGGGTACGTAACGCAATGCGCTAAACACTGTACAGCCGCTGGCACCCGTCAATGTAATCACCAGCCATGCTCTACCCACTGCTGGACAAAGGCCAACAATCGATCTAGCTGCTGCCCACAAGGTGAACGGATTACTTCTACTCTGCGGAAAACACACGCTCGGTTCAGGCGTGTTGTCTCTCGTTTGTTCGTCACACCCGTAGCGAGTCTCGATGTCGAGTCCGTGTCCCAAGCCCACTTACTTTTCTTTACAGCATGTAACAGTCACTGTTTTCTCCCCCCCACCCCTACAGCCACACAGAGGTTGTTATAAGGTGATCGAGCACAAAACGACCATGCACACACACACACACGTACAAATGTTTACATGTCAACACAAGATTCAAAATCTGTTATTGCTACAAAGTCATGGGTGACTTCACATTCCTCTCAAGCTGGAATTGTATAACTGGTGTTGGGAAATTGTGTGGGGGGGGGGGTCCATAAAAATATCTTTTTTGGATCGGTCTACTTAAACACAACTATATTTGTGCCGACTTTTAGATTTCCAACCGTCACAGAACACTTCTGGAATCTGCATGAGTAGTTACAAACTGGATGAGATTTAAGCGACTATCTGGATACAAATTTGGGATCAGCAACACGTACAAGTATGGCTATTCTGGCCCCTGCCGTTGGAATGTGGAATTACCACCAATGGATCTAGGAAGGGAGATATGACTTTTGATTTCACAGGGTTAGAGTCAGGGTTAGGTGACAGTTAAAGTTAGGGTCATTATCAGGTTTTGGGCTACGGTCAGGATTATGGCCAGTGAGAGGCACTGCTGGACAGAGGTCGCAAACGGGTTTTTGTGTCCTTACCCGTACCCGGCCGCACCAGGGTCGCAAATGGGTACCCGTACCCGGCCGGGTACGGGTACCCGTTCCCTACTCGTACCCTACCCGAAATGAGTGACAAACGGTTACTCACCAGTGACTCACGGCCTACCCGTACCCGTACCCGGCCACACCAGGGTCGCAAACGGGTCGGGTACGGGTAGCCGGGTATTGGGTAGGGTACGGGTGTCGGGTACCCGATTGCGACCTCTGCTGCTGGATGAGGGCATCGCCCACACCGTGGCAGTCACGGGCGCTTGTTTTTACACGCTTTTAATTTATTTAACTCACTCCGTCTGTTGTCGTATCCTTAAATAAATCTTGTAACTCAATTTTACCCACTTCCCAATGTGCTATCGACTGCAAACTTGGTATACTTATGTCATACTGATGACAAGACTATGTTCTATCATAAAAAAATTAAAATATATTTGTAAACATTTTACACGCTTTTGTTTAACTCACTCTGTTGTCGTATCCTCAAATATTGTAACTCAATTTCAACCGTCTTCCAAAGTCGTATCCACTGCAAACTTGGTAGAGGTATGTCATACTGATGACAATACTATATTCTATCATTAAAAATTAAAAAAATATTTTTAAACAATCTTTTTTACGGGTCTAATTGTCCACGCTCAACTCACGTTGCCTGTAAATCACCACGACCCCTTACGCTATGGCAAGCTGCGGGGCCACTTCCTGGAGTCGTGGAGTTCTGCCATTATGAGTACGGTACATTTCATTAAAGCATGTTTTAAAAAAAAGTATTTTTTAAATATTGTATTAACAAACTTAACCACGCTGATCAGTGCGGCTTGCTGAAAGTGAACGGACATACGAGAGCATAAGAGAGTGCAGTACAATGGATTTTGCCACACTTCCCACTGACGCCAACAACGTAGCCACGCGGCAGCCTATAACAACACACCGCTGTGCACGGTGATCGCACAAGAATTTTATCGAAAGCTCAACCGTATTTAGCTTCCGAGATGTGTTGAGATTAGGCACATTCCCTGGTGACTTAGTCATATGTTATTTGGTGGAAAATTCCGTATAAGTAATTTAAGGCAGTCGAGGGGAAACTATTTAATTAATTCGGCCACGCTCAAGTTCAGCCCCTTCATCTCGCTTAGGGCCCCAATAACATGATCAAGAGTGCTCCAACTGGCCCCCGTCACGCGAATGTGGAACTTCCACCGATGGTTCTAGAAAAAGGAATATTTGACATTTCGGTTTTGGGGTTAGGCTTGGGGTTAAGCTCAGGGTTCGGTTCAGAGTTAAGTCAGGTCAAGGGTCATATGGTGAGGATAACGGTCAGTGAGAGGGTCAGGGTTACAGTCAGGGGCACAGAATGATTTATAGCCCATTTTGACAATCCACTGCTAGACAGAGGTCGCAAACGGGTATCCGATACCCGTACCCTACCCGATACCCGACTACCCGTACCCGGCCGGGTACGGGTAGGCCGTGAGTCACTGGTGAGTCACCGTTTGTCACGCATTTCCCAACGTCTTGTCTCTTCTCACAATTCAAGTTCCTAGAATCAACCCACCCGCGCCTGCAACATGGCTTCATCCCAGAGGTCGCAATCGGGTACCCTACCAGATACCCGGCCGGGTACGGGTAGCCGGGTATCGGGTAGGGTACGGTTACCCGTTTTCGACCCTGGTGCAGCCGGGTACGGGTAAGAAATCAAAACCCGTTTGCGACCTCTGCTGCTAGATGAAGGCCACCCCACGCCCTGTAGCTAACGGGAGTAGTTTAAACATAAGAGTACTTCAAAGCGCTGCTAAATGGGAGCCTTTGTCATGCCATGCTGGCTCGTGGCTGCGAGGGGTAATGCATAGCTGTCAAACCCTTATCAGTGCCAATCTTATTACAGACCAATTCATACTTTATTGGTCACCCCGTGCTACTTGTAAATTTCAACGCTCAACCTACAAAGTTCCATCACAAGGGAGAAACACAAAAGACAAAAGTTATGTCACTAGAGAAAAACTGTTTAATGTATTAATTCTCATTTTGATAATTGGTGTCAATGATGCTACTTATCATGCTACTGTCTGTGATCTTGTATGCTGATGCTGCTTGCTTGATATGTGGATGCACACACATTACTGTCAACCCCTTATCACTGCCCTACCTTATTACAGACCAATTCAGACCTTATTGGTCACCCCGTGCCCCTTATATCTCTCAACTTTCATCTTACAAAGTCCCATCACAAGGGAGAAACACAAACAAATAGACAAAAACAAAGTTGCCCGTATCGAAACGGCTGTGCATCGTATGGACCTTAAAACTCAATTTCCCTGTACATGAATATGGGGTAAACCCTATGGGTTTGACAGCAATGGTAAACATGACCACACGTCACTACGCCGGTCCAGCAAGTGGGTTAAACATGTCAATTGCATCCGTTACAAAAACAACAACATATACTACGGCCACAGACGGATTATAACATCTAAAAAACAACCCCACGTGCATTTTAAAGCTCCGCCATTTCAAATACAATGGCAAGTTGGGCAATAAGAGCATTGGTTAGCGCTGTAATTATATACAGTACGGGTTAATTTCTCACCATCGTAGCGTCGTGTGTGGTTGGGTGGTGGATGTGTGGGTAGGTGGATGGTGGATGTGTGGGTAGGTGGGTGGTGGATGTGTGGGTGGTGGATGTTTGTGTGGGTGGATGTGTGGGTAGGTGGTGGATGTGTGGGTAGGTGGGTGGTGGATGAGTGGGTGGGTGGTGGATGTGTGGGTGGGTGGATGTGTGGGTGGGTGGTGGATGTGTGGGTGGGTGGTGGATGTGTGGGTGGGTGGTGGATGTGTGGGTGGATGGTGGATGTGTGGGTGGATGTGTGGGTGGATGTGTGGGTGCGTGGATGTGTGGGTGGGTGGTGGATGTGTGGGTGGGTGGTGGATGTGTGGGTGGGTGGTGGATGTGTGGGTGGGTGGTGGATGTGTGGGTGGGTGGTGGATGTGTGGGTGTGTGAATGGGTGGGTGGTGGGTGGATGTGTGGGTGGATGTGTGGGTGGGTGGTGGATGTGTGGGTGGGTGGTGGATGTGTGGGTGGGTGGTGGATGTGTGGGTGGATGTGTGGGTGGTGGATGTGTGGGTGGGTGGTGGATGTGTGGGTGGGTGGTGGATGTGTGGGTGGGTGGTGGATGTGTGGGTGGGTGGTGGATGTGTGGATGGTGGATGTGTGGGTGGATGTGTGGGTGGATGTGTGGGTGGATGTGTGGGTGGATGTGTGGGTGGATGGGTGGTGGATGTGTGGGTGGGTGGTTGATGTGTGGGTGGGTGGTGGATGTGTGGGTGGATGTGTGGGTGGATGTGTGGGTGGGTGGTGGATGTGTGGGTGGTTGTGTGGGTGGTGGATGTGTGGGTGGATGTGTGGGTGGGTGGTGGATGTGTGGGTGGTGGATGTGTGGGTGGTGGATGTGTGGGTGGTGGATGTGTGGGTGGTGGATGGTTGGGTGGGTGGATGGTTGGGTGGGTGGTTCACTGGTGAGCGGTGGTGTAGCGGTTAGCGCGCTGCGCTACGAACCTGACGATCCGGGTTCGATTCCCGCTCACGACCAACACCAGTGACGATTGCCTGAACCGGTCCTGGGCCTCCCCTAGGTCGACTCAGCCTCAAAACGAGTACCCGGTGCGATGTGTAAACATCGCCACTAGGGAAGACAAAGACGACCGGGCGTGATGTTGGCCCACCCACCCCCCTCGTGTACCGTATACCGACAGTCAGTTACAGGCTAGACGGGCGATATTTTTGTTCGCACTGTAACAACAACAACACGACGTCCACAGTCATCCGCTACGGAGGGAGGGTGAGGTTGGTGGGGATTGACTGTGGAAGTTTAAAAACGACGTCGCTCACCTGAAACTTCCACATCGCCGCCTCAGCGTTCGCGGGGCGCGAAAGTCCAAGAACTCCGCTCCCTTTGCATTTCCCAGCGCGCTTAAGCGGGCGGCCTACGACCGATTTGGCCCCGTCAGCCAATGGGGGAAGCCGACGCGTCGCATGAGAGGGTGCGGGGGGGGGGCGTGGGGGGTGGGAGGGTTTATCCGCGTTGGGTTTTACAATCCACGTCAACGGACACTCCTATTGGCTGGTTAAGTTGGGGGTCAAGGCCCCCCCCCCTCGGCCCTCTTATATTGCCATGGAAATAGATGCCCCCTCCCCACTTAATTGATAATGTCTTCTGTAGTAAGCGTGTGGGACAGACAACGGTTTGTGTTTTCATACTTGTTGAGAAATAATTGCACAAATGGATAGGAGGATATGAAAGTTAATGTATAACGGGGCGCGTGCTGTATTTAAATTTAAATAATTTTACTGAAGTACTGAGAGAAAATAAACAGGCCGAGAATCGATTAAACAAAAACTAAACATTGTAAGATGAAACGCACTCGTTTCGTGTGGAGGTTAGGAATTAGATCGCAAGATAGGGTAATCGACTTTGAGGTTCGGAATAACACGTGGCTAGTGTTTTTAGACACGCGTGCAGGATGGGTGACTCCGGCTTGACTCATTGATTCCTCCACCCATGTTGAGGACTCGCTCTCCTCCGCAATTGGCTGTTTCGTCTCATCCACCACACTCACCCACCCACTCACTCAACCACGCACCGACTCATTCACCCACTCACTGAACTACCCATTCACTCACCCACCCACTCAACCACTCACTCACTCAACCACCCACTCACTCACCCACCCACTCATTCAACCACCCACCCACTCACTTAACCACTAACCCACTCAACCACCCACTCACTCATTCACCCACCCACTCACTCAACCACCGACTCATTCATCCACTCACTCAACCATCGACTCATTCACCCACCAACTCAACCACTCACTCACTCAACCACTCACTCAACCACCCACTCACTCACCCACCCACTCATTCACCCACCCACTCACTCAACCACGCTCCCACTCAGTTTAACCACTCACTGAACTACCCACTCACTCACCCACCCACTCACCCACTAACCCACTCAACCACCCACCCACCCACTCACTCAACCACCCACCGACTCATTCACCCACTCACTCAACCACCCACTCATTCAACCACCCACTCACTCAACCACCCACTCATTCACCCACCCACTCACTCAACCACTCACTCATTCACCCACCCACTCACTCAACCACCCACCCACCCACTCAACCACCCACCCACCCACCCACTCAACCACCTACACACTCATTCACCCACTCGCTGAACCACCCACCCACTAATTGAACCACCGATTGATCCACACACTCACCACAATGCTAGACTATGGAACTCCCTTCAACAAACACTCCCTCAGATCGTCTTCCCCCCCCTCCCTTGCCCTTATAACTCCTGCTTAATTTAAAAATAAAAAAAACATGATCTGGTGCACAAATAGAAATAGCAAAACAACACCGCGTGACATTAACAGAATCATTATATGAGACGACGTTTCGGCCAACGACTCTTCTCAACAGCGACATAAACCAATTCAAGAAACACGTTAGCTGATCGATGAGAAACACGTCCGTACCTCGTTATCTATTACAACTTTGATAGCAGTGCTGTTTGTTGCTGGACGTTTGACGTTCTAGGCCACAAGGCGCTGCGCTCGGCAACTGCGTAAAAAAAAAGAAAAATAAATCCACGCTGATAAAAAAAGAAGAGGCTTTCACCCTTTCCAGCAATAATAAAATAAATCCAGGTGTTAAAATGTTGAAACACCAAATAGACACCTGTTACCAGAAGACATCATCGAGTCTGCATGAACCACACATTACGCTTGTGGGTAAGACAAGCAAACAAAACGTGCAATCTTGATTTGAAGCTTTCGTGACTGCAGGAATCGATACTCTTTGGTTCTTTCGGTAAAGTCACGTAGGTAGAAAGATGAAATAAAACTTAATATATCACGACGTTTCGATCGCAAAACAAGCGGTCGAAAAAAACGTCGTGGTATATTATTTTGAATTTCATTATATTTTTCTACCTACGTAACTTTACCGAAACAGTCAAAGAAAACGTGCTTTATGTTTCGTTGGGTGCAATTGTGAACAATAGCCACATCAGACATTCGTACATGGAATCGACATAATCGTTGCTTCACTGCAGCTCAAAGAGCAACTGAGAGTAGGATTCATAGGTCATGGGTTTGTTGACCCCTTGACCCCAGGCCAACTTCAGCAGTGTGGTGGAGGTAATACGCGATATCATGACCTGATCTGGAAGCATCCGAAGACTCATAACAGATCATGCTCAGGCATGAGCCACTCGGTCAAAGGTGGGGTGACCATCGTTGTTGATATACCCCCACAAATGTATGCACTGTCCTGTTTTGTCTTCTTGGTTCTTTCGGTAAAGTCACGTAGAAGGGAAATAATAAAATAATAAAAATAAAACATCATAAAATAATTCTCACGACGTTTGTCTTTCCGACAGGCCTGTTCTTCACCTGAGGACGGCTGCTTGCGTTGTGGCCGAAACGTCGTGAGAATTATTTTATTGGTTTATTTTTTATTATTTTATTATTTCCCTTCTACGTGACTTTACCGAAAGAACCAAGAAGATGAATCTCTGCAGTCACGAAAGCTTTAAATCGAAATTTGTCCTGTTTTGGTTGATTTCGCTCCGATGTTTATTTTGATTGCTTCTCTCAGTACTTGGTTGACCCTTGCTCTGGTTTTAATTTTTGCCTCGTTGTTGCCCATTCGATTGACTCCATTCCATTACGTTCGTCGTGTCGATGACGCCTAATCTGTGGAGCAACTCACTCGCGTCCCGGTTTAGCGAATAGCGTGACCGGCGTGGTTGTGGAATTCCCGACGTCCACATGTCGCCAATAATAGTGTAATGGGTTCCGGAGACACTTGTAGAGGTAACTTCTTTATTACAATACAACACTCCAACAGTCCTGATACTCTGTTACAGCCTAGGTACACAGCCTAGGTACACAGCCTAGATACAAAGCCTAGATACACTACTCTGGCTACGCTCTGGGGTCCTCCGGCTACAATTACCCTAGGGGAGGCTAATCTGACCCGACCCAGCCAAGGTGCGGGTCTGGACTCTGGCTTCCTCGGAACTCGCCCTTACAAGGACGTAGAGCCGGGAGTCCCAGAGTCCCACCACTGGCCCTCACAGCGTCCCGGCCCTTACAAGGACAAGCAGGACGAGGGGGTCCAGGGTCCTACTCTGGCTGGTCTTGGGTCTTGAGCTCCAACTGTCCCCGATCGGCCAGGGAGCTGCCCTTTTATGCCTCGTCCCCAACGAGGGGTGGGGTTGTGTGCGCCCCCAGATATCCCACAGAGCACACACAGCCCCCCCCCCCCCCCCGTTGGTGGCGCCAAGGGACTTAACTGGCTGGGGTGCCTGGGATCCTAGCGCCTGGCGCCAAGGCTTATCTGCCTAGGATCCCAAAGCCCCCAGCAGCCCCTCCCTTCGTATGGCACTACAATAGTATGCTCAGCTACCGTTACTGAACACCAGAGATCAGTGGTCGTAGCAACAATATTACCGGCTCAGAGGGTGCGGCAATCGATCAAGTAGGCAGTGCCGGATTATCCTCGTTGCAAAAGTAGCTCCATATGCTACAGGCCCCACACTTTCAAGGGCCCTACGCTAAACGCTTTCAAGCTATAAATTCCGGTTCAGTGATTCTGCACTTGCTCGATTACTATAGTACTATACTGCCTTCAACTTTTATGAACGACTGGGTGTTTAAGGTTAGCGATTTGTCGTATTATCTCGCTGTTTAGCAAGTGAAAAAATACAACTAATCCGACACTGCAGGTAGGGCCCCAATATTTGATTCATCTTGCACGGTCCTCTTGCCTCACCACATCATCGTTACGCTCACGGTCTCGAACATTTAACGCTGTAGGGGCGCTCAGTCTTCGCAAAATAATTGTTGTTGTTCTTTTACACCGTTATTGAAAATTATCTCATGGTGGTTGTTAAGGCTGGGGGGGGGTGCAAGCCACCCACTACCCCCACGCTAGTTACGCTACTGCCGGAGATATATTGCTCCAGATTTCCTGTATCGCGGATAGAATTTCCGTATCCCTAGATTGTCACCTGGTCACAAATGATAGCTCAACGAAGTGGTTTATTATTTGTAATTAAATTTCCTTTTCCAAATGTTGTAATTTTTCCATGGTTAGGAAGTATTTGTAATATTGGTCCTTGAGCCAATTGACCCAATGAATGATCGGTACCACCCAAAGTGGCAAAAGCTAAAGATTGTATTCCTGGAGCATTTTACCTCCAGATCACAAAGATGTACGATAGCAATGTCACCGTGTAGATGGAGTGTAATAGCGCCGGCTGGTGCCCAGCAGCGGAAACTGCGGTGGACAAACAGTACACACGCCGGTGAGCATATACACGGAGTCTGTGTCGGCAGGGCGGAGGAACTGGGGCAAGGGTCATGGAAGACCCCATCTGGACGCCCCTGGAACCTGCTAGTGGGTTCGAGAAGAGAGGTGCGGCCAGGACGGAGGCAGGCCGCGCAGGGAAGCATAAAAGGAGCTGAGAGCGGGAGCTCAGGGCTGCCGGTTTGGGGAGTGGACTCGCCTCGTCGTCGCTGTCGTCTTTCCGCCTTCGTCGCTGCCGTCTTCGCGAGATATTGCGCGGCCGGATAGTTGTTGGCTGCCCCGGTCAGCGCCATCAGTGTTACATAGTCAGGGTTGTGTTAGGCTAGGCTAGACAATCAAGGAGAGTGTATGGGTGAACCGGTGAAGTGTGAAGGTGTTGAATAAAGCAGGTGCCTCCTGGAAACCCTTGTCTCCAAATCGCTGACACTGCAAATGTATGTTGAACTTTTTTCGCACGGTACGTAGCCAACCATGCTAATTGGAGGTGTGGGAGGACAATAAACTAAACACAAAAGGCAGCTCAAACGACATAAGTTTTCAATCTGGATGATTTGAAAGTGCATATCTCCAGTGGTTTCCTGTCGGAAGAGCGTTCCAGACGGCCGCAGAAGCACATTTGAAAGTGCACGATGCTGTGGTCGTCTTTACTCGATGGTAAGTCAAAGCCGCTGCGAGGATGACTGGAATTTGCGTGATGGTTTATGCTTCGTGAAGAGATCAGCAAAGTGTTGTGGTTCATTTCTAGCAAGCACTTTGGGTGTAATGAGTGCAACCTTAATAACGTATTCGTTCAGCAACCGGAAGAACACGAGGAATGTCACACTGCAAGATGCCTCTGCAGTGAAAAACGGTGATAAGGTGTGAAAAGATGCTAAAACATACCATCTTCTAGCCATGTATTCAGAGGGTCTCAGCTCCTGGCGAAGGACGGACAGCTGTGCGCCAGTATTTGGCCTCTCTGAAACGTGGAGCCACTTCCACACATCTTTAATCACCTCCGGCCAGGATTTTCCACTCTGCAGAGGCGTCTTGCAGTTGTAATGCGGGCGTAAACGGCCTCGCGGATATGACGTCACGGGGGGAGGGGTTAGGTCACGTGGGAGAGAGGGGTAAGCTCTTAAGGGAGAGAACCGGAAGAGACGGGAGGAGAGTATGGGAATAGAAACAGAGTGAGGCCACGCAGGGCAGAGGGTGGAGAGTGGCGAGATCGCCACGCGGTGAGACTCGGCACCGTCGGCCAGCGGTGACCGGGCACGGGTGGAACGGAGAGCAGCGGTGGAGCTGCCGCGAGAGCAGCTGAAAGACTGCACGAGGAAGCCTGCAGCGGAGCTGCAGCGGAGTGGGGAAAGGCTACGGGAGCGACGGCAGCTGTCGAGCTGCCAAGCGTGGAGGCTCTGAGCGAGGGCCGTGTGGGACAAGTTGTAAGAACCCAAATAAAGGACAACGGAGACAGACACAGTGAAAGAGTCCTTTATTACACAGTGATACTTTTTCATCGTAGATATAATTTGCCACAGATGGTAGCAGTGGCACTCATCACTGTGCGACCACGGCAACCCAGGCTTTCATAAGCGCGAAGATGGCTATTACGATTCCGTCACTATTCATATGCCAATTTAAAAACTGGACATTTTTTAAAATTCGTATCAGGCCCCGTGGTGTGTAGTGCAGTCTTCAACTCGTATCTATCTGGCTTCTCTATTTATCTACTATGATGAAGGGGCATTGTCCCAAACGTTGCCTATCGTATATATATTTTGCTAGTAAGTGGTAGAGAATTGTTGAATGTTCTTTGGCAAATACGTATTACTGTAACATGTGGTGTTACAATGAGACACAAAGATAAAGATCCCCCGTATAGCCTTAACAGACTGTAGGGGCAAGTGTTGTTAGCGAGCACCTATGAAGGCCGGAACGGTACACGAGGGGGTGGGTGGCCAGCACCACGCCCGACCGCCTTTGTCTCCCTAGCGGCGATGTTTACACACCGCACTAGGTACTCATTTGAGGCTAAGTCGACCTAGGGGAGGCCCAGGACCGGTTCAGATGATCGTCAGTGGTGTTTGCCGTGAGCGGGAATCGAACCCAGGTCGCCAAGTTCGTAGTGCAGCGCGCTAACCGCTACACTACCGCTCCCCACACAATGAGACACAGACACACACACACGGTAATTAAGGCAAAACAAAAACATCCGTTTATTTGCCAATTAATAGATCAGTAGCAGCGTGCATTTCCCAAACGTGAATCTACAAAAATATATATACGTCAATCCGGAATCTGTCACAAACATGCTGACGCACATTACAAAAATCAACAGAAAACACTCTCAATAAATATAACCGGCTCTAAATTAATCGATTAAAACTGTATTTTTGTTACTTTAACCATTAATAACAACCCAATTTCTTACACGACTCCTCACGACACCAACGCAAGTGTATTCATTTTATTTTATAATAAATATTTAGGTGGAAACAGAGGGTACGAAATTCCAAGAACAAATCTGCTAGTGGTGTTAACAGTTTATAAAGTGTTAGCCCTGCAATGGCTTGCCTGCTCACACGACTGCTGGCAGAAAGGGCATCCATTTGTATATTTATGGCCACAAATGTTACCCTTATAACGTTTGTAAAGTAAGCCGTGTTGAAGTAAAGGTTAATGACGCCTTAAGCAATGTATGTTATGTACGGTGACCTTCTTTCGCACCGTATGTATATAACAGCCTTACAAACCAATCCACTGCGTATGATTAATATATATTTGCACGTGTATTACACCGAATCAAATAAGCTAAGCCTTACTTGACTAAAGTTGGATAAGAGGCGACATTAAATCGTAAACTGGTCGCCATAACAGCAGTGGTGTATAATCTTTAGTGTTATTTAATATAGTGCGTTCTCTTAAGATTTTTTGAGTTATGTAACTGTACATTAAGCGGAATTGGCAGACAATGCACGAGCCAAACTAAGGCAGCCTTTTATAAAAGGAGGGTTCTGTGTCGATTGACACAAGGGTTCTTTATCAGCCGAGACAAGAGTTCTGTATCGGATGAGATGAAGGTTTTGTATCGGATGATATAGGTGCTATACCGTACGGGTAAATTACTCTGTTATCATAAATTGGATTCTCAGCTACATAAATCTAAGGGATAATTGTTTTGGTAAACCTAACCTGTCCAATCATTATAGCTCATTTAACTTCAGATATATATTTTTTCCTACCAATTACATCCCAATCGCGCTGTCGACAGTTGAGGTATGTGGCAAACACCCCCCCCCCACCCCATTCTGGCGACTCCTACAGGTGGCAGAATCTTCGTGTCATCACCTAAGGCAGTGTTCTTCATTGCAAAACCCGCGGGCCACCGGCTGCCTCAGGTGGCCTTTAGTGCAGCCCCTGACGTGCGCCCCCACCTCCCCCCCCCGACAAATACACACATTTGAAAACACCCCTTACAGGTGTTGTGGTGGCCCTCAGACTTATCTCGTCGGCGAAATTGCCCCCCGTCCCCACCCCGAAGATTAGTGAAGAACACTGCCACTAAGGGAATGGGCCCCGAAAGTTGACACTACCAAGCCACTTCAAAAGGCGTCACATCGCGCAGAAGCCTCTCTTATCCAACACACTAGTCGGCGCACCTTCACGATCTGTAAACAGCGCATCACCGTGTGTCACTCGTCCCATATATTTGCACATTTCAGCCCTCAATGATCAGCTGGACTTAATTAAGTGGAAAGCTGTGTGCACGCGTACGGTAAAGGAGCAGCCGTATAATTGCTTTGCTCATGCCACTGCTGGCGGATGGGCCTCCACGAGAGGGCTAGAGCCCCCCCCTCCCCCCAGTGGGTAATTGGCCTACTCTTCCATGCTACATTTGCATGACAGTTTATTTTTGTGGAATAATTAGTCGAGAGCCCCAGTCTTGCTCTGCACAAACGTAGGCTTGATCTCAAACCAAGGATCTTAGCGTTGCTCGCTCAGTGCACTGAGATGGTCATTATAAGCCCTGTGAACCATCCAGTCAGCTCGCTAAGATGGGATTACGAGTTGCTACTACTGGCGCCGTGTAATAGATTGTGAGGACTGAACTGTCTGTGCCAGTAACGCAAAAATTTAGCAAGCTGTACCACTACTATCTGGCAGCGGCTAAATCGATGATCTCTTAACAATGCAGCAGCTAAGTCCTTTGCCTGTTTTTGTTAAGAGATGCACGAAGACATTAACAATCACTGCTAATGGGGGGGGCAAAGATTTGTGACAATTTTGGTACCAGCAAAACCTAGCGTGACACAGGCCTTTACCACGAAATAGGAATTACAAAACATTTGCGACTTTTGTCGACCTGAATATGAAGAACATTTTCCCCGTGCCACTTTAGAGCAGCCAGCAAAATCGGATGGTAGCCAGTTGGGTTAGAGGATCACTCGACGGTACTCGTAAGGAATTCTGGGATAGCTGTTCAAGAGGGCGGCAGCAGTAGGGAATTCCAGGACTGCTACATCGGTAGGCTTTTGCAATTGTGCTGCACAGCTTTCCGGAGCGATTTTGGGCCGCAACATCATACGTTGTCTGGCACGACCTCCGACGTTCCCCTCCACGTGCTGCGAGCTTCCTCGGGAACTGAATTCAGCTAATTGCTTCGAGCTTCGTCAGCAAGATCCCTTCCTTCTTGGTTCTTTCGGTAAAGTCACGTAGAAGGAAAGTAATAAAAATAAAACATAAGAAAATAATAGAATTACTTTTTATTATTTTATTATTTTCCTTCTACGTGACTTTACCGAAAGAACCAAGAAGATGAATCCCTGCAGTCACGAAAGCTTTAAGTCGAAATTTAAGATCCCTTCCGTTTAGGCACCGAATCGAGTTCCTGCAGAAGCTCCCAGCACATGGAGTGAACCGTTGGACGTTACGCTGAACAACGGCGCGGGAACAACCTGAAAACGCATCGGAGAGCTATCGCTCTGGAGCTGCTGCAAAGCAGGGCAGCAGCAGTGCTGGTGAGGGAAAAGTAGTACCGGTATAAAAACGGAGCACTGTTTTAGTTTCAGAAGGCCCGCGACTGCTCCTCGGTGTATTATTACCGCGCGACTGAAATAGTTGATAACCACAGCGCGACAGCTGCCATGAAAAGGAATTGCAAAAGACCCTGTGACGTCGTTACTCGCACGCGCGCAGACCAGCGCACGCCAGTGTCATTCGAAAAATTACTATCCAACGTACAAAAGGAAGTACACGCTGTTGTCCCTGACGTCCAGTTATTGCAAAAGATGACTGATGTTAAGGGCACTCCGCTTGCCTAATTAAAAAAGACGATTACTTAAAATGAGGGATGTACTGTAAAAAATGGAAAATTGATAAACCACTTGGAGATATTTATGATGGCAACCCATGCTGGCTTCTTTGGAACACTTTACAATCCACTTTCGATCGTTTTTGTTGTATCCTCTCCTCACGATGAACGTAATCATCCACTCACTCAAATCCGCTCATCTACTCTCTGAACAATGATATTCGAGTGGGTTATCAAGTCTTTCCAGGACCATCCCACAAATGATAGTGGACATCACGGAATGGACAAAAGTGTTTCCAAAGACTTAAAAGGACAAATTCTCAGATTTCCGGCTAAGATTAGGCTACGGTAGGGGTAGGCGTGTTTGTGAGTACAACGGTTTGGGAAGTCTCGTGTCTACCATCAGAAATATTTACATATTTTAACCCCTCGAGGCATGGGCTGGGCGGGTTTACGTGAAACGCTAAATCTGATTGAGGGTTTTCTTTTTTGTGTGTATGTGTGTGCAGTCATTGGGGACTGGGTTGAGTCAGACTCGTTAACGCTCGAGGAGCGTTCTGCAATCATGGGTGGCCGAGAAACCCAGATTTGAACTCGCAATGTCAGTGGTGGGTCCACTCAATGGCTCCGACATGGCCATTTTTGTATTGTTGGTTGTTCAAAGTTCTTGCCCCATGCCCCTACTGGACATCTGTGAAAAAGAGCTTCATAGCTCATCGAATTCCTCCAGTATAAATATTCTGATTCTGATGAATCCCGTGAGAAACACACACACACACCCAAGATCTCAATGGTGCCAGCTCAATGGGGTGTTGTAACAATTCACCCCCACCCCCCCCATGTAAATTCCGCTAAGTGTCACAATTCAGGATCACAAATTCAACCTGACAATCAATTATTTTTCTTTTAACACTGTGGTGCATTGCATCACCCCTAGTGGTTGCAGGGGGTCATGCGAACCCATTACATTACAACGCATAAGCACTCAAGTACAATCGATTCTTGAACACGCGATTCTACGTATGTTCTGTATCTCGAGCTTGATAATCGAAATGTGACCGTTACGGACCAAAATCACTCACCCCCTGACAGAGATGCATCCCAGGATCTCTCAGCATTGCCGGCTCAGTTACCACCGCCCCCCCCCCCCCCGACAAAGCCATTATGGACCAACTGAGCCACTCGCGCAGCCACCTGACAGCTTTTTCACGGTTCACGTTTTTAATCAGAAGCGTGAAAGCAAAGTTAAAAGTAAAGGCGATCCTCGGCTGCGCGGGCGGAGACACGTTAGGTCGACAAGAGTCCGTCAAATTTCTATTCTCTCCCTGCCTGTGCTTGACCCCATAACTTGACCGCACGCACACCCTTATTTGGGCACGAGCCCCCGGGGTTGTGGGTAAAGCTGCGAGGGGGGAGGATGGCCGCTCGGAGACGGAGATTTCTTCGCCGTTTTGGGCCTAAAAAAAACACAAAAGCGAAGAAAAATGTAAGAAAAAACGATGACAGCCGTAAGAGATGATGAATGCCTCGTTGTGCGTGAGCGTGAGCCAGCGACTGATGGCCAGGTTGTAGTTTGCAGTAAAAAAACGGAGAAGTAGCCGTCGTTGATGAGGAGAGGCGTGCGCGCGTTTTGTTAAGCGAATCGTTGACGCGGCGTTTTGAACTGGAATTTGGACGGTTGATTGGTTTTAGTTGTACGATTGACCAGAAGTAGCAAATGTTCACCGAAATAAGACTAGAATACGACTAATGAGACGAGGTTTCTGTATGGGATGAAGTGAGGGTCAATCGGGGATGAGATAAGGGTTCTATAGCCGATGACACGGGGGTTCTGTATCTGATCGGTCTTTGTAGCAGCTTGTGCAGGGCATCTATTATATATCTTATGCAAGGTGACTCATTTATCTTATACAGGGTTGTCATATCCATCTCATGCATCTCAATCAGAGCCTCATATCCATCTCATGCAAGGCGTCTCAATCAGAGCATTATATCCATCTCATGCAGGGTGTCTGAATTAGAGCGCCAATCTATCTCATCATGCGGGACGTCTCAATCCGAGCGTCACATCTTTCCCATGCAGACCGTCTCAATCCGAGCCTCACATCTTTCTCATAATGCAGGGTGTCCCAATCAGATCCTCGCATCATTCTCACACAGGACGGCCAATTCATCTCATGCTGGGCACGCCGGCCCGGTGCCTCACCTCGCCCGGTCCCTCCTGCGCAAGGAAGCGCTGCCGCTGGTGCCCGTGGCGACACCGGCGAGGTCGGCGAGGCCGTACGAGGCGCCGGCGTCCACGTGGATGTCGGCCTCCTGCAGCAGCGCGGCGTCCAGCGCGGCTTGCACGCTTGCCGCCACGGCCGGGCCCTCGTAGTCGCGCGTCGTGCGGTGAGGGGGGTCCAGCTCCAGCGACGCCACGTTCACCGCCTGCGGTGGGCAACGGCAGCGCAGCGAGGGGGGGGGGGGTGAAGGGGGATGGGCGGGGGTGGTGACACGGCCGAGCGACAGCAAACCGCGTGACAAGAGCCATTTTTTTCAAATTTGGTAATAACAAAAAATTGATATTTTAAGAGCCGCAATGCATGCGAATAAGAGACGGTGGTCCTTAATAAATAACGTCATGAAGCAGTCCTTCAAGAGCCCAACGGCCACCCTGGTTTATTCCGTGTAAAGTACTACACTACGCGCCGTCTCTGCTAAGGATGTCAAAGATCTCGTAACATAATTATCGCTAAAAGAGTGTGGGCCGTGTATGGTGGCGTCACGGTTCACATTTTGCCTAACTTCACCGACAGCGATATTGTCAGACTAATGTCCACTTGCAGGACAGTGCTGATTATTTAGGACTGCTGGCTGCTGTATTGCCAGCTCTGTAATGTCAGCCGGCCTACACGTTACACGCAGACAACCAAACAAAGAAAAATATCACCTGTATAGCCTGAACAGATTGTAGGGGCAAGTGCTGTAGTAAGCACCTATGAAGGGCGACACGGCACACGATGGGGTGGGTGGCCAGCACCACACCATGCCGCTTTTGTCTCCCTAGTGGCGATGTTTACACACCGCACCAGGTACTCATTTGAGGCCGAGTTGACCTAGAGGTGGCCCAGAACCAGTTCAGATAATCGTCACCGGTGTTGGCCGTGAGCGGGAATCAAACTCGGGTAGCAGGGTTCGTAGTGCAGTGCACGAATCCACTACGCTACCGCTCCCCACACAGACACATCAGACACATACACACGGTTGCCATAGATACCCGGTAACGAGGGTTTGGAACGATGACTGATGAGTCCAGGGCATGCTGGGAAATGGGTCTCTTATATCCGACGGCTGACGCAGGCCGCTGCATCATCTGCTGCTCCCTGTATGCATATCATCAACATCACCACCATCAACACCACCATCACCACTATTACCACATTTCTGTCAACAACACCACTACCATTACCACTATGATCACATTACCATCAACACCACCACCATCATCACTATTAGCATATCGCCGTCAATATCACCACCATCACCATTGCTATCATCACTACCATTAACTCCACCGTAACAACTACCACCACATTGCCATCACTGTGTCTGTGTGTAGCTACATGTGTTTGTGTAGGCCATAAGAGGACCGTGCATGCGAGTGTCTGCCATACGCGTATAAGACAAACGTGTGTCTATGTGCATGCACGTGTGTATGTGTGGCGCAGTAGTTTTTATGCTGCACTACAAACCAGGCAACCCGAGTTCAATTCTTGCTAACGGTCACCAACAACAGTGACGATTATCTAAACAGGTTCTGAGTCTCACCTTAGGTCGACTCAAACGAGTCCTGGGTGCAATAGGTAAACATCGCCACTACGGAGACAAAGGCGTGCGTGGTACTGGCCACCCACCCTCACGTGCCGGCACGCGAGGGTGCTCGCTAACAGCACTTGCCCCTACATTATGTTAAGGCTATACGGGGGGAATCTTTGTCTTTGTGTGCGTGGCTTCCTGTGCGCGTGTCTCACCCCTGCGAGCGAATCAGCGGCTGCAGTTTCCACTGCTCTTCATCCTCATCGAAGAAAACCCTCTTCATCAGTTTCGTCTTCTCCTCGGGGGGGATGAAGTTCTCGATGATGAGACACCTGAGGCACGGCAGAAAACTCGGTCACGTAACGATTCACAGAGGCGACACCTGTGTCACGCAGCAACAAGAGACTGGGCTCGATCCCTGACTCGGGCTACTCATCAAAAGTTCGGAAGTTAATTTTCCGAGTAAAGCCCATTCAGCTAAGAAGCTCTTTGCAAGTCTGCCGCAGTGGCAAGATGTTAACTACCTTGCCTGGTATGCAGGAGGTTGTGGGTTCGACCCCGATCATAACTCCTGTATAGTTGCAATTTGCATGTTCTTCCCGTGGTCACGTGGATTTTTCTCCGGGTCCTCCAGTTTTATCCTCCATATTTAGCATCAACATGCGTTTTCAGTATTTGGCTGCTAGTTTCTCCCTTTTATAGCTTTAAAACACACACACACACACAATGTAATTGGTGTTGGCCAAAACTTCCCAATGCTGAAAGGTTACCTGCAATTTGGATCGCACACACTGCAATATTCCCTGGGTCCCCCCACTGCGAAAACTTGGTAGGACCCTCTGGAGACTCAGTGAGGCTTTCTTTGGTAAACAAGCAAAATGTTAATCATCATAAAACAAATACCCCTCCTCGAACGATTGAATTGATTCCCCTTCTCTCCTCTTACTACAATTGTAATGAATACATTTCGTATATGCACATAGTATAGCCTGCCAGGAGGGGGCGATACTGCCATCTGTTTTTTTCACAATAAAGTCGTAAGTAAAACCATCAGCCATGAAGCCCTCCCCAACAACACTGTCACCTCCCACAATCATGCGATGCAACAATCTATCCGGCAGCTGCATACGGACTTATTTCATCACTCCATCTCCTTGGTGGATGTCCTCTTGAACGTATTTAATTCCTTGGCTGCCAATGTTATTATTCTTGACCATCATCCATCATCTCACGAATATAGTTTTAAAGGAATATTCAAGTAATCTCCTGCTCATATGAGCATCGAGCGGTGAAAATTCCACACTCTGATGGCAGGGGCGAGTCTATCCAAGGAACAACCAATATTGACTTCCCCACAAAGTGGTATTCATTTTATCATCGCTGGAGGGACCCTGGAGGGATAATGGCTCTACCGCCGAGACAGTAATAAGACGTACGGATCTGAACATTGAACTCTGAAAACAGGCAAGGGAAGTAGATGTTGCAGCACAGACACAAGTGATGGTGAGATGGATCTCATGGATCACAAGAATTGATCACGTGAGATCTCGCCATTGGTGGCAAGATGCTAACTGCCTCGCCTGGTATGCAGGAGGTGGTGGGATCCATCCCGACACCTGACGCCTGTATATTTGGAATTTGCGTGTCTCTCTCCCCATGGTCGTGCGAATTTTTCTCCGGATCCTCCAATTTTTCCCTCCACATTTAGAAACATGCATGTAGAGTTTTTGGCTGCAATACATACCCACATGATAAGCTATAATTTGTGGCCAGGTCGCTTCTGAAAAAAGTGCAATATAGCTAAATGGGCCTTAGTTTAAAATAGTTTAATAGGTGAAGAGATGATGACGATGATGAGACCCACTTGAGCTTAAGTTCCCGTGTGAACTCGTTCTGAGACTGCTCTTGCTCCTGCCGCTCCTTGCTGTGCTCATCCTGCAGGTCGGTGATCTCCGACTTAATGGCCTGCAGCTTCGCAAACAGCTGGGAAGAGAAGAAGGGGGGGGTGGCAATGATACTGACGATCCCCAACAAGTGTGAGGCCTGCGTGACGGCAGCGTACGGAGTGGCAGAGTTAACCATGGTGTCCTGAGGAGCTCTAATTCAAGGTGAAACCTTCACTGACTCGCTTTGGCTATACTGCACAGGTGATAATGCGGACAGAAAGAATCACGTTCAGATTTGTCACGTGAAATGGCAGGGATATCCATTCCTATGCTGATTAATTCTAATCAAGTTGAGACTTGTATGAGTTGTTGCATTTAAACTGTGTCGACGATTGCAAACACAGGCGCAACCTGTACAGATGTTTTTTTTGCATGAAGTAGCACTGCTATTCACCCTCTGCTGAAATTTTACATTTTGATTGAAATCGAATTTCTTTACAACAGCTTTTTCTGTCGTTTGTTGTCCTTGCTCCGCACCTCCGATTACTACAGTTGGCTACATACGGTGCATATGAATTTTAACATACCTATATGCATACCGGCGATCGTAAATAAAGGTAGAACGTGTACCGATTTGTCTTGTCAAGTGGCAGGGCCCATGCTGTGCTGATAATATCTAATCAAGGCGAACGCTGTACAGAATTGTGATGTTGGAACCTTTTTTAACTTCTTGGTCTTCATCTCGACCTCCTGCTGCAGGGTGGTAAACGTCTCCCGGAGCTCCAGCGTCTCCTCGTCACGCGCCTCCATCTTCTGCTGGATTTCCCGCTCGCGCCGAGACTGAGCGACACAAGGTAGCACAGCCACACAGCCACCGTCACACCACGCGCCGTGGTGACGTCACTGTCGCGTGTGAAGCAACACATGCGGCAACACAGCAGTATGCTGTAACCGTGTAATGTAACAAAGCAGCTGTGAACCTGTATGGCAATGCAACGATGCTGTCACACTAACATAAATGTTACTTGCTTAGCAATTTAACACAATTGTCACGTGACTATTTCCCCTGCTCCCCCGCCTCGCAATACGATGGATTGCCACAATTCCACGGTCATGTTTTTGATTAAAGAATTTATTTCTGAACAATGTCGTGAATCCTGCAACTGCAACTGCAGGATTCACGTGAACAATTTACGTGGCACAATAGAAATTAAAAAATTATAATATCAAAATGATCATCACATCCACAATAATGTGGATGTATGGGTGTAAAAAATTAGCATGCGTTGGCAGTGGTTTCATCATCATTGACGCCATCTGTATGCGGACAGCACACGCAGTTTTCCAGGGCTGGTCTGGTCGGAGCACAGCTGTTGCTCAGCATCATCACCACAGGTTGCCTGTGAGTTCCAATTATTATAAACTAAAACTAAACTATCTTTAAATTACCAGGTAAGGCCCACTGAGCTATATAGCTCTTTTTCGGAAGCGACCTGGCTACAAATGAGAGCTCAACAAAGCGGCTTGTCACGCGGAAATTTATAGTAGCCAAAAACGTGGAGAGATAAACCGGAAGACCCGGAGAAAAATCCACGTGACCACAGGGAGATCATACAAACTCCAAATATACAGCAGGCGACAGGGGTCGGATCGAACCGACGACTTCCTGCATATCAGGCGAGGGAGTTAATATCTCGCCACCGCGTCGCCCCTGCATGACCCATCATCACCCCGAGACTGGGAAACCCAAGGTGGGCTTTGCTGCCACCTCAAACTGGAGCTACGAACTGCCACTGGACACGAGCGCAGCACCCACCTGCTCAGCTATCTCCTGCCTGCGCTGTTCCAAAACCTTCTGCTGCTCATTTGTCCGGTCCACAATGTTCTTCCCGCCGACCAGCAGTTTACTCTCCATCGCCTGTGCTCACACACACATACACACAGATCCCTCGCTTAAACATAAAGGCCATAACGCACATCAGCTTCTTCTTGGTTCTTTCGGTAAAGTCACGTAGAAGGGAAATAATAAAATAATAAAAATAAAACATAATAAAATAAAATAATTCTCACGACGTTTCGGCCACAACACAAGCAGCCGTCCTCAGGTGAAGAACAGGTCTGTCGGAAAGACAAGATAGTTTAGTTTTAGTTTATAGATGTCTTCCCGACAGACCTGTTCTTCACCTGAGGACGGCTGCTTGCTTTGTGGCCGAAACGTCGTGATAATTATTTTATAATGTTTTATTTTTATTATTTTATTATTTCCCTTCTACGTGACTTTACCGAAAGAACCAAGAAGATGAATCCCTGCAGTCACGAAAGCTTTAAATCGAAAGCACATCAGCTTATACACAGACTCGTACACAAACGGGCACTCGCATACACACGGAGACATAACCAGACACACGTGAGACACGTGTGCATCATGTGACCAGCACCATTATGAAGCCACTCCCTTGAGAGATTTTGAGACAGACAGCCAAACCCAGGGCTTGAACCCAGGACTCCCAGCAGTGCCGGCCCAGTGCTCCGACAACCATCATCACTTAATATTTATAAACGTACTACTCATTCAGGATATCCAAAGGCGTCCTGTGGCAGGGCACAGCCTCCGGTGGCAGCTGTCCCTAAAAGGCACAAGGTTTACGCAGCACTGACCAGTAAGTATCCGTCTGCCAACAGGGGGCAGTGTTGCTAGGCGGCTTGCCCAATTAAGTACAGGTAGTCCCCGACTAACGATGGAGATGCGTTACGACGACCTCATCGTAAGTCGAAAATATCGTAGGTCGAAAATGGCCTAGCCTACCTAGGAGTGATAATTTAGCAAAACAGAGCAATTTACAGTACCGTACTGTATAAACTATATACTGTATGTATTTATTAATTACAATACTGTATTTCGCAGTAAAATATAAAGTAAAAAACAAGGTGAATTCTTAGCCTACCTATATGAACTGCAATTTCATGGAAAGTTTTTTCAAGAAACAATCCTATCTGCTATAAAAACTTTTAACGTGCATTGAATACCGAAACAACTTAACTCCATCGACCGCTGGTGAGAGTGAGAGGCATCACCACACAAGGCGGGAGATGCGTACAGTACATCCCGGCAGCGTCCCAACGTACAGTATCGTACCTCGTACGCTGCTGCGTTTGCCTGCCGCGCGAAATGTAAAATATTTTACAATTTTGTCATCGCTATCGCCATCGTAAGATCGAAATATCGTAAGTCGGACCATCGTAAGTCGGGGACTACCTGTAATGAACTACCATTCATCTCACACCTACACCTGAGTGCAGCACCGGGCTGAGAGACAGTGAATGCACCCAGCAGTGGATATACAATGGCTTGAAGGTAATGATGATGATTACGATGATGATGACGATGATGACATCGACGAAGACGAGACACCTTGATCTTAGTGGCGAGCGAGTCCCGCGCATCCTGCTGGTGCTTGAGGTCGTCCATCTTGAGCTCGGTGTCGCGGATGAGTCGTTCGCGCTCCCCGGCCAGCAAGCTCTGGTCGTCCAGGATGCTCTGCCTCTCACGCTCCAGCTGCTGGCGGCGTTCCACCAGGCGCTGCTCCTCGTCCTGCTCGCTCACCTGCACGCGATAGCGAGCGGCGCTTGGGTTAGGCACGGGGGTCAGCGAGAATGGATGTGGCGCTTGAGGACGCCAAACGCTTGCTTAACGCGTGGCGATAACCACATTGTAGCGTTTTCGCTACAATGTGGTTCTTCCATGGTTAGAATTTTATTGAAGACTATCAGAAAGTACCCGGCTTTGCCCGGGGGGGGGAAATATATATATTTCAAAACTTGTCTTCTCTTAAAAAACACGTTCCTTCGGAGTGCGCAGGTAGGAACTTGGTTGGACAGCGCATTCGTGCGATCCGTGTCACGCGGCGCAAGCTGCGTGGGGCGGCGCGTCACGTGGTGCTGAGCCCGCCCGAAGCGCTCTATGAAATACAAATCGAGGGCGTGGCTATGCACGACAGACAGACAAATAATCCCTGGTGGGTAGTGTGGAACTGTTGTTCCTACCTGTAACATAACATATACATACACAAATACTCAGCTATAATGAAAGCCCGGCGTTCCGTTTGTCCATTTGTCCGCCAACAAAATTATAAGAGCCTGTCAAAAGTCCTGAATCAAAAAGTTATAGAAAGTGGGGGTAAAACTTTGATCTAAAAGGTTTCCAAATGTTTTTGACCCCCCCCCACCCAATTTTTATTTTATTTTGCAGGCATATATACCTACACACCCTACATCAAAAATAAGTAGTATCTACGGACTCCACAGTACTATATAATGACTATAGTAGTATTTACTGACTCTATAGTAGTATCTACTAACTATAGTAAGAACTACTGACTCTATAGTAGTATCTACTGCATCTATAGTAGTATTTATTGACTCTATAGTAGTGGAGTGACATGCCGGGATGTCACTGCATAATGCTGGCCCGAGAGAGGCACGGCGTGCGATGTATTGTATTGTCATCGCGGACACCACTTACATGTGGGTGCAGTACCGGCCCTAGAGGGGCTCGGTGAGCGCTGATCGATAAGCGCTGGATGGCACCACGCTCATTGTGCAGTGCCGACCCATACAGGATATGGTGTGGGAGTGCCAGCCAGAGAAATAGGGTTACTAAAGGCCATGGCACTCTGGTTGACCCCAGAGGACACGTGACCAGTAAAGTCTACACAGGAGCCCCAAGTGGGGGCTAGGGGTGGTCACGTGTCGGAGTCGAGATCCTGCTGGAGGATTCTAGAAGGTGGGCGTGGCCAAGGGCGGAGCCAGCCACGCCGCAGAGGATATAAGCCGGGTCCCCCAGAGGGATCGGCGCTGTTATTCATCCTGAAGAATCTACGTTCTACGTTCTACAAGAGTCTCCAACAAGTGGACCTGGGCCCAAGCTGTGGTACGGTCCGTTGTAGCTAGTTATGGTGTAATTAGCGTAGTTAGCCTGGTGGTCACCACCATGGGTTGTTGTCCTGTTAAGGGGCAGTTACCCCGTGTGTTGGTGTTAATACATGTGTTGCCTCCAAAGAGTACGTCTGCGACTCAGTTGAACTCACAACAGTAGTATCTACGGACTATAGTAGTAACTGCACACATTGGGGTGAGTGGGGAGAAGAGGACATCACGCTGCTCAGGATTTACCTCAGCGTATTCTTCTGCAGCAGTAACTATGTTTTTTTTTATTTTTGTAATTTTTAACGCCAAGGAAAACCTCCCTCCCATCTCCACTAAGCAAGCCAACTCGCGGTTGCTAGGGGCAACCGCGAGTTGGCACATGCGCAGATGCGTGCTTTGGCCGCCAAAGTTATCATTATGATCAGCGTACATTGTTACAAAGTGTGATTTTTCTTAGTTTAGATTGGACCAAGGGCAAAATCAAATAACGAGTTTTCTTGGGGGGGGGGGGGGCTCAGTTTGTTGTATCTGTGTACTCTGTTAAAAAGTAAACCCAACAGTTTGTCAGTTAAAAGCGTTACAAGGAAAGGCGTCCACACACAGACAGGCAAAACGTTACTTTTATAGGTAAGAAACACTTTTTCCTGTTAAACACTGCGGTGCACTACAGTGCCTTCAGTGGGGATTTGTGATCCCCGTGTGTATTTGTGGGTTTTGGACAAACATCTCAACATGAGCCATCTGAGCAAGAGTTGAGACTTGAGGATAAGTATAACTTTATACTGGGCTCGTCGTGATATACATCGTAATTAACAATATAGAGCCCTTTGTCAATATATCGCACTGGATAGAGGCCTTATCGATCGTGGGGATTGTTTAACCATACTTCACCACGTTGGATGGTGCAGATTGGTGGCCAGGAATCAAACTGAGGTGACCACATATGTAGCGCAGTCCACTAACTGCTATGCCACCGTTCCACCCTGTGTGTGGATAAGCATGAATAAATATGAAGCGCCGCTGAGGAAGTACGGGATTTTCTGCAGGTCAATTCAGGGGGCACGGATAAAAGAAAGATACAAGGATGAGAACAAACTTTTACTTTAAATGTTTTCTCAAAAGCGCCACCTTGAACAAACGTCCACCACCTCAAGCGGAAAGCGATGGCAAAACACGCGCACCGCAAGCCACCGGCCTCACCTCCGCCACCTCGTCATCATCATCATCCTCCTCGCCATCATCGGGCCCTTCCCCGGGTCTCTTCCTCCCTCCCCTCCTCTTCTTTTTTCCGCCGCCGCCACCACCCACGCCGACTCCTCCACCTCCTCCTCCTCCTCCGACGCCCCCCCGCTTCTCCAGCTGCTCCTTGAGTCTCGCGATCTCCTCCTGGAACTCGCGCAGCAGCGCGTCCTTGGGGTCCTCGTTGACGCGTGGGCGGTTGCGAATGTTCTTGGCGCGGTTGGCGTAGCGCAGCGTGGTGAGCGACTCATCGTAGTTGTACGACGCGGGCCCCACGTTGGCCACCATGACGGTGCGCGCGTTCCCGCCCAGCGAGTCCTGCAGGAGGCGCGTGAGCTTCGAGTCGCGGTACGGCACGTGAGTGCTCTTGCCGTCCACCAGCGCCGAGATGACGTTGCCCAACGCCGACAGCGACAGGTTGATCTTGGTCGCCTCCTTGAGCCGCTCGCCCTGCGCCCCCGTCTTCGCCTGCCGTTCGCTGCCGGCCAGGTCGACGAGGTTCAGCTTGCCGACGCGGATGTGGCTCTCGCCGTCGGCGCCCAGCTCGCTGCACTCCACCGTGATGACAAAGATGGCGTGCGAGCGCGAGCTGTGCTCGTTCATGTTGGTGGCGCCCACCGAGCGGTTCTGGTTGCCGATGCCCATCACGTGCTCAATCTCCCGCGCGCTCTTCGTCACGAAGGACGACAGGTCCTTGACGTGGATGCCCGTGTCAGGGCGCTCACGCAGCTCCAGCCGCCGTGACTGGTCGCGGGAGAGTAGGTCGCGGATCTCCTCCTGGTAGATCTCCAGGTAGGAGGCGCGCACCTGTCGGGGGAGCATGGGGAGGTGCCAGTGCGGGTGGGGTTAAGTATTATAAACTCAGACTGGTAGGCTGACGCACAGACAGGTTAACAGAGCCATGATGACTGACAAGCTTAGACACAGATTGGTTGCCCGAAACGTTGGCATAGATACAACTTTTTTCACCACCTCCAGGGAAACAATCAAAACCTTCTCAACCACTTTCCATCTGCCACCACCACCATCACTACCTCTACCACCCTCCCTTCTCCAAATACTGCCCTCCCTCTCGGCACCGCCATCACCACCTATCCCCCTCCACCACCACAACAACCACCACGTTCCCTCTCCCACCGCCACCACCACCACCTTTCCTCTCACCACCACCGCCGCCGTAGTTACTGGCGCACCCTCTCTCACGTACCAGGTACTGTTGGTTCTGCGAGCGGGAGATGTGTGTGAAGATGTGCTCGAAGGAGTTGGGGATGACGCCTCGGCGCTCTGGGTCGGAGCGCACGCCCTCCATCGTATAAGTCTTGCCGGTGCCCGTCTGCCCGTACGCGAAGATGGTGCCATTGAACCCGCACAGCACCGAGTCGACGAGTGGCCGGAAGCTCTCCTCATAGATGTCCAGCTGCTTGGCATCGCCGCCGTACACCGCGTCGAACGTGAACGTGCGCACTGGGTCGGCGTTGGCACGCGGGTTGCGGATCGCCACCTGCCCGGCGCGCACGTCGATGGTGATGACGCTCTCGTACGATGCCGCCGACTCGCGCGGGTTCATCGGGCGGCACCGCACCACCACGCGCACCGTCTCGGCGCTCTTGGCGCGAGACATGGCCGCCGGGTAGTGTGGAGAGGGAGGAGGGTAGGAGTGGGAAGTGGCAAGGGAGAAGATAGATCACAGTGGTGGTGCTGCTGCTGCTGCTGGTGGTAGAGGGTGGTACTGAGGTGAGAGACAGAAGTTGGTCGAAGTGATGGAGGGGGTGGTACCGGAAGGCAGTTGAGGTGGTAGTGGTGGAAAAGAGAGGTGGAGAAAGGAAGGAGAATGGATGTATTGGGAAAAGCAAGGACAGGGGACGTGGTTGTAGTGAGAGAGGAAATGCAATTGTGGTGGTGGTAGCAGTGGTGGAGAGAAAGGTCACTTGAGGTGAGGTGATGGGAGATTCTCGTGGGCGAGGAAAGGTGGTGGTCTTTGTGGTGTTATGCTGGTGGTTGTGACAGAGTTAAGGGATTGAGGCAGTGGTGGTTGTAAAGACTGGGCAGTAGTGGCGGTAGTGATAAAGGTCAAGAAAGAGTGGCGGTGGTGGGGTCGGTTGAGGCCACGCTGCTAGAGGCCTGACGATGGCAGGGTGAGCAACTCCAGTCTGCAAAAGAAAGTACGACACTTATTAGAAATTATGAGTGGAATAAATCGACCTTCAACTGTACATTAACAATACACGCCTGACATCATCTCCACTGTACATGACTGACATCATCTTCAAAGCTGACCACACCCACTGACTATCGGCTGATCGGATAAAAAATATTTTTAAAAATTAAGTGCAGAGACACACGGAGGTCTGTTTATTTCTCGAATAATGGGTGCTGTATGTACAGTTTGTCTCTGCAATACTCAATGCAATACAACTTGGATTTGTACAGCATCTAAATGCAACTGCATTTCAAGATAATGTACAGACAGAGTGGGCATATTTATTTTACAGAGGCAGTCGTAGGAAAGCATTTTTTTTTTATGCCTTGGCTTAACCAGGCAATCAAGAGTACTGAGTTCCAGGCAATAAAAGAAGCAGATGATATTGATCGACCTTCCACTGAGTGAATGTTGAGAGGTTTCAAAGCCTTGGTTGCTGGAACGGAGAGTGCACAGAGGAGAGTAGAGCGTTTAATGTTTCTATGTAAATTAAAAATACGCACGATATTAATGAAAACACGCATATACAAATTCATAACATATTCAACGATACATATGCATATTTATCAATCACAAGGCATCAACAATACACATCCTGTCTGTGAAAAATATGACTCACCCCGTAAAAGGAACGTGGAATTTCCATAATTGTCTTGGGACACTCCCAACCCTGCTAGGATGCGAGGCGGAGTGGAGGTGGCAGTATTATCCCGGAGTGAGTGTGGGTTTTCAACAGATTCTACAGTTTCCTTGCACCTGCAGCAAAACTCTGGATTTATTTTAAATAGCTATTGGCCAAACATCTCAATGTATTGTAAACGTTGCGGCTTGGCTCTCCAACACACCGATGTGCTGTACTCGTGACGAATTGGCACGTTCTGTTTACGTGACAACCCTAACTAGTTGGCTGTGTCGGGCGGTGGCGGGTTTACCGACACATGTATATATTTACGCGATCTAGCCCAAAAAAAACTTCCATTTTGGATCTCAATGTATGTATGTTGAACTTCTTTCGCACCTTACGTAGCCAACCATACTAACGCAGACAAAAAAAAATTAATCAGGCGCCACCAATTCCACGTTCATGTATGGACGTACACTTTAATTATTTTGCGAGTACTGTACATTATTTAAGTCTAGTTCAAACACCAACGCACGTATTTAAATTCAACACCCGTAAGAGGTGGTGGCTCAGAGGTCAAGGCAGTGGGACCTTAACGTCAAACAACTACGCCCGCTCTCCTGCGGACTGAACTGCACTGTATTTGTCGCGATAATCCCGAAGCTATCGTGTGGCTCGCAAACTTAAAACTTGGGACGTATAATTTACACGCACTGTAGCTGCCATACGCTAGAAGAAGTCGGAAGCGCCGAGCCGCCCATGGTTTAAACGGAGTTGTTAAGGAATATCTGTCAACCCATACGGTTTCTTGTACCGGGAACTTAAGTTTTCAGATCCATACGGCGTACAGCCCGTTTCAATCCGGGCAAAAAAAAGTTGTGTATTTGTTTGTGTTTGTCCCTTGTGATGGGACTTTGTAGGATGAACGATGACATTTATAAGGGCACGGGCTGACCAATAAGGTCTGAATCGGTCTGCAAAAAGGTAGGGCACTGATAAGGGGCTGACAGTATGTTAAGGTGTAATAAGTGAACCCATGATCTCAACTCCGATCACGAAATGACAAACACAAAACCCCCATGATATTAAATGTGTTTTTTTCCCTTCATATAATATCCTGGATAGTGCATTACATTATTACACTGCCACCGTATATAAATCACACATCATATCCCCTGTCGATGGGCGTAGCTGTCAGTGACCGTCAGAATGTCTCTCGCCAAGTCAGCATGCGTGAGTGTCGCGCGTCTCGACTGCATTGAGTCACCCCCAATGACGCCCTTGCATTAGCCAATAACTGTGGATGTTAGCGAGTAAAAGCTCATCGAATACAGCGTATGAATCATTCAGGAATCACGCACCCATCGTCCCCATCGACCGTTAGAGTCAGAATCTTTATTTATCCTGGTGTGCTACTAAGCTCTTCTTCTTGGTTCTTTCGGTAAAGTCACGTAGAATGGAAATAATAAAATAATAAAAAATAAAACATCATAAAATAATTCTCACGACGTTTCGGCCACAACGCAAGCAGCCGTCCTCAGGTGAAGAACAGGTCTGTCGATAAGACAGAGTCTGAACAGAGTCTGAACTCTGTCTTATCGACAGACATGTTCTTCACCTGAGGACGGCTGCTTGCGTTGTGGCCGAAACGTCGTGAGAATGATTTTATTATGTTTTATTTTTATTATTTTATTATTTCCATTCTACGTGACTTTACCGAAAGAACCAAGAAGATGAATCCCTGCAGTCACGAAAGCTTTAAATCGATACTAAGCTCTTGTTCACCAGGCGTCCAGTGAGGGGAGAGGCCTTCTGGGTTGACGCTTGTGGGCGATGTTCAGAACACAAACGCGGCAGGCAATCGAGAGTTAGGCTGTCAGTACAGACAAACTTGACAGAAGATAACTGCACCGAGATTCTGTCGTACAGCACGTGGGACGGAGACGGGCGGTGGGGGAAACTGTGGAGGCGAGCGAGCGAGAGACACAGCCCCGAGACGAAGTTCCAACTAAAGCAAAACCGATGCTTCAATCGATTCGTAAATCAAGTCACGAATGACATCGCGACATTAATTTGCATTCACAATGCGCTTAATGACGACGAGATATAGACCAATGCTAAATTAGACCGGTGCAAGCAATACGATGCGACTACTCCACCTTCAAATAAAGAAAAACTTAACCACCAATACATGACTAAAACCAAGCTTAAAACGTCTCTTACATGCGTTCATTCGAGTCTCATCTGCAACCCCAATCGCTTTCGCGTCCTCCCAATTCGATAAGTAGCAGCAATTCGATAAGTATCGGCTCGATTGAAACGAAGACCTCATTTTACTTGAACGCATTGCGAAAATCACAGCCAGCCACCCCCTCAACTCCTCCCTTTGTCAACCCACCGCTTAACGGAGGGGCTTCGCCCACGCCCTTAGCCGCTCGTGGGTCGGTTAATATTTAACATTTAACCATACTTCACCACGTTGGTCACCGCTGTGTTGGTATGCAGAGAGTGCCGATGGGGGAGGGGGGGGCCTAAGACCGGTGCGAGACACCACTGGCCACAGATGCCACCACTGGCCACAGATGTCACCACTGGCCACAGATGCCACCACTGGCCACAGATGTCACCACTGGCCACAGATGTCGTCACCACTGGCCATAGATGTCACCACTGGCCACAGATGTCACGACTGGCCACAGATGTCACAACTGGCCACAGATGTCACGACTGGCCACATATGTCACCACTGGCCACAGATGTCGTCACCACTGGCCATAGATGTCACCACTGGCCACAGATGTCACGACTGGCCACAGATGTCACAACTGGCCACAGATGTCACGACTGGCCACAGATGTCACGACTGGCCACAGATGTCACAACTGGCCATAGATGTCACCACTGGCCACAGATGTCACGACTGGCCACATATGTCACAACTGGCCACAGATGTCACGACTGGCCACAGATGTCACAACTGGCCACAGATGTCACCACTGGCCACAGATTTCACCACTGGCCACAGATGTCACCACTGGCCACAGATGTGACAACTGGCACGCGAATGCAATTGAAGGGAGACGGCTTCAGGAGTTCATAGCGCAATGCGCTAACCGCGACGCCCACCCATCGATAGCAATACAAATAAATACGTGATAACAATAATCATTTGCTCAATAAACAGAACGTTTTTAGACGAACAAACATTGTCGTCGCTAAGACTCGCATAGGCCGGGTGCAGGCCTCACCTGTAACGCGGTGCAGATATCTCCCGTTCAGCCGTCGAGAGCTCTTGACGGCGCACGCTTGGTCCCTCTTCGTCGTCTTTTGATACACACGAGCATTAATATCACATTTTGATTCCCGTATTTGTTTCTAATCATAAAAATATATTTGCACGAACATCACCAACGCGTCGGTAAGACTAGCGGCCCGCCCTGTACTCGCTCCGCCATGGTAGCTAAATCCATAGAGCGCATGCGCTCGACCCGACGCTCCGAACCAATGGGCGAGCGGCTTCGCCCGACCACGTGCGCGCGCGCGACCAATGGAGCGCGGTGTAGGGCGAGTCGGCCCTCGCCTATCCGCGGTGGGAATTGTAGACGGGGCGGGTATGGTTGCTAGGGCGCGTTACCCGGGCAACGCGAGGCGGCCATAGTTACGCATTTAGCTTCCCAAATAAATCATTCCTAACTATGCAACGAATATTATTGTTTTATTAATGAGACCTTGACAAACCATCCAGCGTGGTGCATTCGCTTGCTTACAGCAGCAGATAATGTTGACGGGGATATCCGGATTATAAGACGCGCGTCCCTAAAGAGAAGCCAGGATCGATAAATAAAGTTATCCCAACATTGTCCCGCCGGATTATAAGACGCATATAACAGACGAGCAGTCAGTTAAAGTTAGCCCAACCTGGTCCCACACACACACACACAGAGACAAACAAAAAAACGTATTATAAGACGCATATCCATCATGAGTTATATTCTTAGGTTTTTTCGGTAAAGTCACGTAGGTAAAAAAATAAAATTTAAATTAATAAAAGTAAAATAAAAATAAAATTAAAATCACGACGTTTCGGAGGCAACACAAGCTTCCGTCTTCAGGTGAAACCGTCACAGCACGATAGCTGTACAAATATATTATTAAGTAAGTATACAGCTATCAACTTCAAGGACAGTGCATCCATTATCAGAGTTATGTTTTTTGTTTGCATTATGACTGCAGGTATTGTGGTCTATGCAAACATGACTCCTTGTAAAAAAGGTGTCAGTTTTGTTGCCAGATAGAAGGGTAAAAAAAACAATTATCATATGTTTTACTGGCAAATCAGGTTCCAATGGGTGTGAAGTGGGCTTCATCCAGCAGTGGATATAAATCACAGTTCACGATTATGGTGATCAAGGTAATTCACGGGATCGTTGTAAACGCATACTCTCAATGTTGTGGGTTTACTCTCCAACACACCGGTGTGCTGTACTCGTCTCGATGTGGTATGTTTTATTTACGTGACAACCCTTACGAATTGTCTGTGCCGGGTGGTGGTGGGTTTGACGACACATTTATATAATAATAGGGGGTTTTCCCCTTTTTTCTGGCAGCAAAACTGAAACCTTTTTACAAGGATTCATGTCTGCATTAGCCACAATACTTTCAGTCAAAATGCAAAAAAAAAACTTTGGTAATATAGTGCATTGTCCTTGAAACTGATTGGTCCACACCAGGGACGGCTTTCTTTTGAGCCTCGACCCAATTGGTGCTCGACCAGAGGACGCCAACAGGCGTACAGCTCAAAGACAATGTAGATACACATTTATATATTTACGCTATCTAACCCCAAAAAACCTATATCATGGACTGTCATCCCATTTTATATACATACAACATAGAAGATGCAGATGGCTGATGATACACAAATGTAAAATTCAAACTCTCCAGTAGTAGTGTGGCTACTGTGGTCATCCAGAACGAGAACGTAACAACGTGTAACGACGCAATGCCCCGATCCACAAATACGAAGGTAGACATCGCAGCGATGATGATGATGGTGATGCCGCTAACTCCGCTACGGCTCCTGATGGCGGTTGTCTGCTGGCTTCACCACCTGAACATGGCATTGTAGCTGCTACTCTGCATCTACATCATTAGCTATTAACACCGTTATCATCAGGAGTAGCATCATTATCACCATCAACACTATCAATAGCATTAACATCATCACCATCAACACCATCATCTACATCACCGCTGTTATAATCACCACTATAATTATCATCATCATCACCACCACTATCTTCGTCATCACCATCAACATCATCATCACCATAATCATTATCTGCTGGCTTCACCACCTGAACGTGGCATTGTAGCTGCTGCTCTGCGTCTACATCAGCCATGAATACCGCTATCATCAGGAGTAGCATCATTATCACCATCAACACGATCAATATCATTAACATCATCACCATCAACACCATCATCTACATCAGTGCTGTTATAATCACCACTATAATTATCATCATCATCATCACCACCACCACTATCTTCATCATCGTCATCACCATCATAATCATTATCTACTGGCTTCACCGCCTGAACGTGGCATTGTAGCTGTTTCTCTGCATCTACATCAGCCATTAACACCGTTATCATCAGGAGTAGCATCATTATCACCATCAACACGATCAATAGCATTAACATCATCACCATCAACACCATCATCATCATCACCGCTGTTATAATCACCACTATAATTATCATCATCATCACCATCACCACCACCACTATTTTCGTCATCACCATCATCATCATCACCATCATAATCATTATCTGCTGGCTTCACCGCCTGAACGCGACATTGTAGCTGCTGCTCTACGTCTACATCAGCAGCCGCACGACAACAAGAAGTTGAATATATTCGTTTTTTGTTTAATTGTAGTCGAGAGTTGCCCCAATAAGATTTCGTGCAGCATGAAGAACAATCCGGGCGACCATGTCTGATAAAAAAAAAAGAAACAAAGTGGAGTTCTTTCAAGGAGATGGTGTCCAGGCGGATCAATGTGAGGGTCTCCTACTGATTTACTTAACTGGGCTGTGAGGGCAAACGTGAGCCGTGGAAGGTGAAGTATGCTTAACCTGCCCCCGTCTGCCTCCTATCTGCAGGCCAGCTCACACCCCATGGCACGGCCGTGTTTGCACAGAGACCGCCACCGCTTCCTCCATCTGCACCGCGGCCTCCCCATCTTCGCACCTGTGTCGCCTCAGCTTATCGGAGGTCAACATGCCATCTTGTACAAGTCAGTGCGCGTACGCGTGTCTGTCTGTCTGTCTGTATGCACGTTGAACTTCTTTTGCACCGTAGGTAGCCGGCCATGCTCGTCGGAGGTGCAGGGAGAAGGACAACAACACTAAACACAACAAGAAGCAGTTCTAAAGAAATGAGTTTGTCAATCGAGATGATGATTTAAAAGTGCAGAGGTCCAGTGGCTTCCTAATATTCGGAAGGAAGAGCGTTCCAGACGGCCACCAAAGCGCGTCTGATAGCGCATCGCGATGCCGTGACTACCGTTCTTGTTTGATGATTAGCAGCCAAAAGCCGCTGCTGCTACGAGGATGACCACCGGAGTTTCATTGGTGGTTTACGCTCCTGGACGAGATCAGCAAGGTACATGTGTATGTTGAACTTCTTTTGCACCGTACGTCGCCAACCGTGCTCATCGCAGGAGCGGGAGAAGGACAACAAACTCAACACAACAAAAGCAGTTTAAAAAAAATGAGTTTGCCAATCGAGATGATGATTTAAAAGTGCACAGCTCCAGTGATTTCGTAACATCGGAAAGAAGAGCGTTCCAGACGGCCGCAGAAGCGCATCTGAAAGCGCCCCGCGATGCGGTGACAATCGTCGTCTTTTTGTCCGATGGCTCGCAGCCCAAAAGCCGCCGCTGCCGCTGCTGCTGCGAGGGTGACCACCGGAGTTCGCGTGCTGGTAGTTTATGCTCCTGGACGAGATGAGCGAGGGAGTTGTGGTTCATCTGTGGCAAGCGCTTAGTGTGCGCAACGAGCGCGACCCTCGTTAGAACCACGTGTTCGTTCGGCAACTGGATGCCAATGCAGCTCGGCTCGCACTGGACGGACACGGTCGCATCTCGCAGTGCCCATCACGACACGTGCCAGAGAATGTTGTACACACCGCAGCTTGGTAATGTTTTTTTGTATTGTTACCAGCAGCAGAAGCATCGTTTTCACGACATCCAGCCCTACCTACGGGTTGAACCCTGAAATCAAAGCTGTCCACATGGCCATTATGTTGACATGGCCATTTTCAGGGCTTGACATGGCCATTATGAACCTTCTCAAACGGACACCCTGGCCCAGGATTCTAACCCATGGACTCAGAACGTACTGGCCCGATGTCTCTGACACCAAATCACCTTTAAGGTTAAGAGGCAAAGGTGCATCCCTGCAATTGCTAGCTAACGCCACTGCCGGCGGTAGCACCGGAATGTATTTGGCCTACTTTTCCACAGTGGACATACGTATTGGGCGTTCTCACACATTACACACACCTTACTCCACCACTCGTGTCCTGTCGGTCAACTAACTTTGGTCGTACCCATGGACACTGCGGCGTGGACAGAGGCAGTGTTGTGGTCAATGCAAACTTGACTTCTTGTAAAAAAGGTGTCAGTTTTGTTGCCAGATAAAAGGGTAAAAAAACAGTTATCATATTTTGAGGTTCCAATGGTGTAAATGCTTACCCCGAGCTCTCATACTCTGATGGTGCATTGTCTTTGAGTTGTGCGCCTTTTGGCGTCACCTGGTCCAACACCATGTGAGACTAGGCTCTAAGAAAAGCTGTCTCTGGTGTGGACCAATCAATTTTAAGGACAGTGCATACATTATCAGAGTTGTGTTTTTTGTTTGCATTCCGACCGCAGTTATTGTGGTCAATGCAAACATGACTCCTTGTAAAAAAAGGTGTCAGTTTTGTTGCCAGATAAAAGGGTAAAAAAAACAATTATCATATTTTGCTACTGGCAAAGGAGGTTCCAATGGGGAACAACAACCACCGTTCACCACTAAGCGGCGGTAACGTCGCCACGGCGCTTGTACCACGCAAGGTGCACTTTAAGAACGTCGCAGAGACACACACACAGACATACCAGTGGATGTGCAAGCGGGGAGCGGTGGCGCAGTGGTTAGCGCGCTGCGCTCCGAACCCGGTCAACATCGGTGACGGAATATCTGAAGATTCGGTCCAGGTTAACTCTGGTGTGTCCCCCATGTTTGCTGCTCGTGTGGACAGAAACTCGCATCCCATTGATTCGGCTGCCGAGCCGTGAGAGCGAATCGAAAACCGGCGACCTTTGGATAACAAGTAGAGGGTGCTGACCATTCGCTTCGAATCACTTTTATCAGGCGGTACGCAAGATATGTGTGTGTATCTATATATGTTGAAATTAACAAAATTCAAAGATCAGTAAAAATGGGACGTTGGACAAACGCTGGCCCATCGATTCCAACCACGTCGCGCCAACGTCGCGCCAACGTCGCGCCAACGTTGGGTCAACGTTGGGACAGCGTTGCAGGTTTAAAGGACCCCCCCACCCCGCACTCTCACACACACTCGTGCGCACACACGCGCGTGCGGTAATCTCGCAAGCCCAACACCGCTTTGTGTGCAGGAAACGTGGCGGCGCGACAACTGATGGAACGCACGTCCTCGGAAAAGTGATGTCCTGCACAGATTAGGGGCGGCGATAGCACAAAAACGTGCCACATCTTCAAACGCAGGCCCGATGCAGAGACAAATACAACGGTGCCCCGTGTAGCCTCAAGAGACTGTTGGGGCAAGTGCTGTTAGCGAATCGCGCCCATGAAGGGGGTCAGTGGCCGGCATCGCCTCCGACCGCCTTTGTCTCCGCAGTTCTGATGTTTACACACCGCGCCAGGTACTCATTTGAGACTGAGTCGACCTAGAGGAGCCCCAGTGCCGATTCAGATAATCGCCACTGGTGTTTGGCCGTGAGAGGGAATCGAACTCGGTGTGGCCGGCTTTCGTAGCGCAGCGTAGCGCTAACCACAGCGCTACCGCTCCCCGCAGAGAGAGCCTTTACACAAGCCATACGCACGGAAAGGTCATGCTCTATGCATTTGGCATCATCAAAATACATTGAGAAAATGGTATGAATTGTGTCTGTCTGTGTGTATTCGCACGTGCCCAGCCATCGCGTGTCCAGCCACCGTATGCCCAAGTAGCTTCTGTTTTATCCGGGCAGAGGGGGCTAAACGGGCGCTGCACGGGCTGGAGAAGAGATGGAGCTGATGCGATGCAGGAGGATGTGGAGCTGAGCGAACAGGTCGATTACTGATACCAGCGGTGTCAAGGTCGGCCCATGTGAAGGAGGCTCCTGATGGATGCTACTGGGCAGTTGGAGGCAGTCGCCCTCCAGCAACAACGGAGGGTGGAAAAATGACGCTCACAACAACGAGCGGAGCAGCGGGCGAATAAAACGCAAGCTGGCACGGTCAGGGGGGGCCTAGGTGTTGCATCTGCCGTTCATCTCAGTCAGTGAAGCCATAGACACTTGGGTCTGTCTCGTGAACTCCTGACAGCAGCGAGCCTTCCACACTTCACGTGGCCTCAGAGTGCACCTAGCCTGGCACAAGCGCCGTGATGACGTCACCACCACTTCGTGGCGTATAGCGGTTGTTGTTGTTGTTGTGTTTTTGCGTGTGACTGCGCTACGAACCTGTCTACCTGAGTTCGATTTCCATCGATCACGACCAGTGGCGAATATTTGAATCGGTCCTTCACCTCCTAGGTCGACTCAGCCTTAACTGAGGACCTCGTGTGATGTGTAAACATCCACACTGCTGGTCACCCACCCCAACGTGTGCCGTGCCAGCCTTCATATTTGCTCGCTAACTGCACTTGCCCTCACAGTCTGTTTAGGCTATATGGGGTGTCTTTATGTTTGTAATACGTACGTATATGCAGGTGTGCATGCACGTGCACGTGTATGTGTGCGCATTTAAATTCCCCATTTATCCACAATGAGATTGATCCCACTTATTTAACCAGGTGAGGGGACATCGATATATTTCCCTTTGCAAGGTCAGGGTCAGGTGGTTTATTTAATTTACTCTCACTGCAGGCCTTTGTCTCTCTGTGTGCATCTGCGCGGATGTGTGCGACATGCGGGGAAGCGGTGGCGCAGCGGTTAGCGTGCTACGAATCGAGTCCCAGTTACGACGACCATCGGTGGCCAATTTCAGGGTGTTTGAAAAAGATGGACCCGATTTGAAATCGCTATATCTCTGCAACCACGAACCGCCCATGAATTAAACTCTTACCACTTGAAAGGGCGGGGCATAGAGTTTCAAAGTATTACCACCAGATGCCTCTCTCAGCGCACAAACAGCCCTGAGCCTCAGTCATTCGCAAGATAACGACCCCGCAACACAAGGGGCGTTTTGCGTTCTGCAGTTCAGCAAGACTGAATCCGTAATTGCGGTGCAGCGTGCGTTTCATCGCACCCTGCGACTTTTTCTTGTGCGGATACGTCAAAAACCCGGGTTTTGTGCCACCATTAGCGACTAATTTGGAAGACCTCAAAAACAGAATCACGGTAGCGGTGACTTCAGTGAAAGACGACACTTTGAGAGGCGTTTGGGACGAATTCAACTATCGTCTCGATGTTGTCCGTACAGCGGGTGGAGGGCACATAGATCATTTATGAAATGGTAACTCATTAAACCGTCTGTAACTTCTCGTGTAATTGTAACATGTTGCCGTCGTGAAATATACCGCTTTGAAATTGGGTCCATCCTTTTCGAATACCATGTATATTAGAACCTGTCCTGGGCCTCGAATGAGCTACCGAGTGCGATGCGTAAACATCCATCCCGTTGTGTGCCCTGCCGGCCTTAATACGTGCTCGCTAATAGCACTTGCGCCAACAGTCTGGTGAAGTTATACTGAGGGCGGGGGCGTCTTTATCTTTGTATGGGTGGTGTATGTCTATCTAGGCACATGGTGTCCACGTGTCCGTGTGACTGTATCTCATATCTGTATACCAGAGGTGGGACAAAGTCATTGTTATGCAAGTCCAAGTCGAGTCGCAAGTCATCAAATTCATGACTCGAGTCTGACTCGAGTCCAAGTCACATGACTCGAGTCCACATCTCATAGGTGGGACAAAGTCATTGTTATGCAAGTCCAAGTCGAGTCGCAAGTCATCAAATTCATGACTCGAGTCTGACACGAGTCCAAGTCACATGACTCGAGTCCACACCTCTGCTGTATACCATGGTGTGCCTGTCCATCAACCTGATTGTCTGTCTCCCTGCATGTCCATCTGTAATCCAGTCACCCAGGCCACCTGCCTATTTGTTTTCATACCCCTTCATCGGCTCGCCTCTCTCGCCCTACCCACCTGGACCAGTATATCTATCGACCGGTCCCCTTGGCTTGTCTATCTACCAAGCACCTTGTCTGGCGGTCCTCCCGTCTTTCCGCCCACCCGCATGCCGATCTGCCAGTGCCCCGTCTTTATCATTATGCAGTGTCGTGTAGCTTTTATTTTACGTTGAGAGGTAATATATATGAAGGAAACATTGTCTGCTTATTTAATTTGTCTGTCTGTCATCTTGTCAGCCTATGTTTGAGCATATCAACCTGCTTACATACCTTCCTACCTGCCTACCTGCCCCCGTGCCTGCTTGCCAATCTACCTACCTTCCTACATATCTGCCTACCTACTTACCTCACTGGTTACCTATCTGTCTACCTACTTACCTGCCTGCCTACCCAAGCAAAGAGACGAGATGTGAACTACCTCGCCTGGTATACAGGAGGTCGTGAGTTCGATTCCGACGTTGACGCCTGCTGCTGTATATTTGGTGTTTGAATGTTCTCCCCGTGGTCGCGTGGACTCTTCTCCGGGTCCTCCGGGTTTCCCTCCACGTTCAGAATCAACATCACGCGTTTAGAGTATTCGGCTGCTATGAATTCCCACATGATGAGCCACTTCGTTGAGCTATCATTTGCGACCAGGTCGCGTCTGAAAAAGGTCTATGTAGCTCAGTGGGGCCTTACCTGGTAAAATAAAATAAAACAATAGCTTTAGTTTTGTCCATCATCATTATCTCTGGCCAGCCACTGCACTTTCCACTGACCCCCCCCCCTCCACACCACCCACCCACTCCTCCTTCCGTCACTCCGTCTCCTCCAGTGTCTCCTCCTCGTTCCTAATTCGGGTTCAAGGCTGTGTTCGCGTGCGCGCGGATTTCATTGGGAAGCACCTGATAGCGTGGCGCGCGCTGGGCCCTCAGACCCAGGGGCGGGGAGGGGGTGGGAAGAGCGGCTCAATGCGCGGAAGTGACTCAGAGATTACGACCGCAGACACGCAATGTTTAAATAAATTACGCCTTGACAATGCAGCAGTCACTGCTACCGCTGCTGCGGCTACGGCTGCGATGTTTGGATGAATTGCCGCCGCCGCCGATCAACCCCGCGTCCCTCCCCCGCCCACATACGCCGACCATGGGAACGTGGAATTTCCACCGCTGCCCTTTAGGACCACGCTAACCCATACGCGCTATACGTCTAAACCAGGAAAGACGCTTTTGTTTGATTGTGATCATGTCGAAAAAGAAAAAGTGGAAATTCCAATGCTGTGTCGCGCTAATAATTTAACCAATAAATATCTCACTGAGTCTCAAGACACCTTATACAGGAGGGTCCTGCTACATTGGGATGTTGGCTCAATTATATTTTGAACAATGAGGGAGTTGTGTGGCAAAACGCCACGCTCGGCCGCCTTTCTTTCCCCAGTGTTGGTCTTCACGCACTCCAGAAAGGATACCGTTTGATCTGAAGCGACCGAGATAGGAGAGGCCCAGGACTGATTCAAATATCACTCGGTGGGCTTCGTACGGTGCGAAAGAAGTCCAACAGACAGTGAAATACATACTCGCCACTGATGTTAACCGTGCCCGAAAATCTGACTTCGTAGCGAAGTGTGCGTCTCATGTGTCTGTGTAAATTGGTTGGTTCTGTGAGTCGTCCGTTTGTACGAGTCTGTATGTACGCACGCGAGTCTGCGGGGAGCGGTGGTGCAGCGGTTAGCTCACTGCGTTACGAAGCCGCGGATCCGAGTTCGATTCCCGCGCACGGCCAACACCGGTCCCTTGGTCTCCCCCAGGTCGACTCAGCCTCAAATGAGTACCTGGTACGGTGTGTAAAAAAATCACCGCCACTGGAGAGACAAAAGCCGTCGGGCGTGGTGCCGGCCACCCACCCCCTCGTGTACCGTTCCAGCCTACATAGGTGCTCGCTAACAGCACTTGCCCCAACAGTCTGTTAGGGGCAAGCGCTGTTTGCGAGCAGCAGCTCCTATGAAGGAGTTAATGACAAAGATCCCCCGTCTAGCCTTCAACAGACTGTTGGGGCAAGTGCTGTTAGCGAATAGCAGCTCCTATGAAGGAGAAAAAGACAAAGATCCCCCGTCTAGCCTTCAACAGACTGTTGGGGCAAGTGCTGTTAGCGAATAGCAGATCCTATGAAGGAGATAAAGAAAAAGATCCCCCGTCTAGCCTGTAACATATTGTTGGGACAAGTGCTGTTAGCGTGCACCTATGAAAGCCGGCACGGCACACGATGGGGCGGGGTGGTCAACACCACGCCCGGCCGCCTTTGTCTCCCCAGTAGTGATGTTTACATACCGCACCAGGTACTCAGGACCGGTTCAGATAATCGTCGCCGGTGTTTGCCGTGAGCGGGAATCGAGCTTGGGCCGCCAGGCTCGTAGCGCAGCGCGTTAACCGCTAAACTACCGCTCCCCACACACACACACCCAGACGCACACACACACTCACACAAACCCAGTCGCACACACACTCACACAAACCCATCCGCACACACACACTCACACACAAATCCAGTCGCACACACACTCACACAAACCCAGTCGCACACACACTCACACAAACCCATCCGCACACACACACTCACACAAAACCAGCCGCACACACACACACTCACACAAACCCAGTCGCACACACACTCACACAAACCCAGTCGCACACACACACTCACACACACCCATCCGCACACACACACTCACACAAACCCAGCCGCACACACACACTCACACACACCCAGCCGCACACACACACTCACACAAACCCAGCCGCACACACACACTCACACAAACCCAGCCGCACACACACACTCACACACACCCAGCCGCACACACACACTCACACAAAACCAGCCGCACACACACACTCACACAAAACCACCCGCAGACACACACTCACACACACCCATCCGCACACACACACACACTCACACAAACCCAGTCGCACACACACTCACACAAACCCAGTCGCACACACACACTCACACACACCCATCCGCACACACACACTCACACAAACCCAGCCGCACACACACACTCACACACACCCATCCGCACACACACACTCACACAAAACCAGCCGCACACACACACACTCACACAAACCCAGCCGCACACACACACTCACACACACCCATCCGCACACACACACTCACACAAAACCAGCCGCACACACACACACTCACACAAACCCAGTCGCACACACACTCACACAAACCCAGTCGCACACACACACTCACACACACCCATCCGCACACACACACTCACACAAACCCAGCCGCACACACACACTCACACACACCCAGCCGCACACACACACTCACACAAACCCAGCCGCACACACACACTCACACAAACCCAGCCGCACACACACACTCACACACACCCAGCCGCACACACACACACTCACACAAACCCATCCGCACACACACACTCACACAAAACCAGCCGCACACACACACACTCACACAAAACCACCCGCAGACACACACTCACACACACCCATCCGCACACACACACACACTCACACAAACCCATCTGCACACACACTCACACAAACCCAGCCGCACACACACACTCACACACACCCAGCCGCACACACACACTCACACAAATCCAGCCGCACACACACACACTCACACAAACCCAGCCGCACACACACACTCACACAAACCCATCCGCACACACACTCACACAAACCCATCCGCACTCACACACTCACACACACGTAGCCGCACACACACTCACACACACCCATCCGCACACACACACACACCTGTTGAGTGACCAACCCCCTGGAGGGTGGCACGTGCCTGCGTGACATCCATCACGACGCTGTTTTCCCAAACAGCGTTGTGATATCAGCTCGAAAGATGAAGAGAGAGGGGGGGGGAAGAAAGAAAGATTTGTACATTCGGCTGCCTTATTTCTTTTGTAAATCCGCCAGCTGTCAAGAGCACCCGATAAGGAGTGTTTTTGCGGGAGTGTTTTTGCCGGAATGATTTTTTTCTGGAGGGGACCCGGGGTGGGTTGGTTGGCACAGAGGGCAAATCACGCTGAGATTGGAATCACTCAGAGGCCTGGTGGTTCGATTCCTGGATACAGCCCCCCAACCCCTAGTGATTGCTCCGCGGTGGCTAGGAGATGTTAACTACCTCGCCTGGTATGAAGGAGGTCGTGGGTTCGATACCGACCCTGACGCCTGCTGCTGTGTATTTGGAGTTTGCGCGTTCTCCCCGTGGTCACGTGGATTTTTCTCCTGGTCTTTCGCTTTTTCCCTCCACGTTTAGAGCATTTGGCTGCTGTGAATGTCCACGCGATAAGACGCTCCGTTGAGCCAGAATCTGTGGCCAGGTCGCTTGTGAAAAAGAGCTATAGCTCATATTCTTAGGTTTTTTTTTCGGTAATAAAAGTAAAATAAAAATTAAAAAAAATATTTAACTTTTACTAATTTGAATTTTTTTACCTACGTGACTTTACCGAAAAAAAACCTAAGCATATTAATCCTTGCAGTCACGAAAGCTTCAAATCTGGAAGCTGTAGCTCAGTGGGCCTTACCTGGCAAAACCAAACATTGTTTAATAGTTTAGTTTATAGATTGGAGCCGGGTTCTCAATGGGACAGTGTAGCTCCAGGGGGTCGGAAACATGCAGTTCTGGAGCCGCATGCGATTCTTGACAGACTGAAATTATGGCTCTTGAAATGTTGATGGGGGGGCGGGGGTTACCGAATTCGTAAAATCTCTCCTCTTGTTATTTTGGTTGCTGAGCCCTGACCATGGAAGTCCAGTTCACCATGGGAGTCCAGTTCACGGTGGGAGTCCAGTTTAACATGGAAGTCCAGTTCACCATGGGAGTCCAGTTTAACATGGAAGTCCAGTTCACCGTGGGAGTCCAGTTTAACATGGAAGTCCAGTTCACCGTGGGAGTCCAGTTTAACATGGAAGTCCAGTTCACCGTGGGAGTCCAGTTTAACATGGAAGTCCAGTTCACCGTGGGAGTCCAGTTTAACATGGAAGTCCAGTTTACGATGGAATTCCCCTTTTAATATGGAGGTCCAGTTCACCGTGGAAGTTCAGTTTACCGTGGGAGTCCAGTTCACCATGGAATTCCAGTTTACCATGGGAGTTCAGTTTACCATGGGATTCCAGTTTAACATGGAAGTCCAGTTCACCATGAAAGTTAAGTTTACCATGAAAGTCCAGTTTACCATGGGAGTCCAGTTTACCATGGGAGTCTAGTTTACCGTGAGAGTCCAGTTTACCATGAAATTCCAGTTTACCATGGGAGTCCAGTTTACCGTGTGAGTCCAGTTCACAATGGAATTCCAGTTTACCATGGGAGTCCAGTTTACCATGGGAGTTCAGTTTACCATGAAAGTAAAGTTTACCATGGAAGTCCAGCTTACCACGCGAGTCTAGTTTACCATAAGAGTCCAGTTCACCATGGAATTCCAGTTTACCATGGGAGTTCAGTTTACCATGAAAGTAAAGTTTACCATGGAAGTCCAGCTTACCACGCGAGTCTAGTTTACCATGAGCAGGGATCAGCAACCTGCATCTCCGTGGTACTATTTATTGAGGACCGTCTCGCATTCACCACACAGTGCATTGCGGCTCTTGAAATTTACCGACATCGAAAAAAAAGTCTACTCCTGTCATTTCCGTTATCTGCCTGGCAGAGTCTAGGTAGTATGCTCACCACTGTGCCACTGCTCCCAATCATTGTTGCACTGCACTTTTATGTTTCTCTGTAGAATGCCACAAGTCCTCGCTTAATGCGCGATGTTCACACCTTGACGCGTTTTCGCTGTAACGCGATTCTTCCATTTGGGAACAATTTTAGTACGATACGGAACGCGTCCATTTACAACACGGAACGCGTCCCGTTACAACACGGAACGCGCCCCGTTATAACACGGTTTCTGAGCGGTCGACGACGAACTACTTTCTTGAGCTGCATGGCTGGGCGGGATGATGCAGTGCGCGGAATGGTACAGTAACACTGGGGCGCACACTCAGTAAATCGTCCCGCCATCTCACCGCGTGTGCGCAGTCACATCGTGTCTCGCCAAACCTCACCGTTATATTATTTATGGGGAAACAGTTTTCGCTCAACGCGGTTTTACTGCTTAACGCGGTACTTTCCAGGAGCGCATCTTCCGCGACAAAAACGAGGACTCATTGTACTGCACTTCTATGCTCCCACGGGCCCTGTTGGCTACGCTGCACGTGGCCGCCTGTGCACTGTGTGGAGCAGGCAGCAGCGGGGTGTTGGGGGATCACCGCACTGATGCTGTGAAATGTCCCTGACGGTACAGCCACAAACTGTGTGGACTAATCTCCATCTGTTGATTCCGACTGTACGGGGGGGGGGGGGGCAAGAGCGTAGCTCCCCTCGCACAAAGGCGTGGGCTATCTTTGGGCGCTCCCGTTTTCCGAACACATTGTATCATAAATAACTCATCGTTAATTGTCTAAACAGAGCTTAAAATAAAATATAAACTGCAACAGGAACCTCCTGAAAAAGAGTTAATTTGACTCAAAAGTTTCGCTGTCCTGGATTGATTAGTAAAAAAAAGTTTTATTGTTGTCAAGTACGGTACAAAAGAAAACCCCACGGCCTTTTCCATCCAACAGTTGATTACAAAAAACCAGGGTGAACATTCATTATTAATATTGTTACGATATAAGAAGTCATAAATGCAAACAAAGGGGCAATTGAAGTGTTATTTGTGTAACACAATGCGGCCGTTTTCTCTCCCCATTGTGTCGGCCCAAAATATACATCACGTGAAGAAATACATCCTTTATTCCGTAAAGAATTAACAACAACAAAAAGCCAAATCAGTCAAACGTGTTGACAGATTAAGTTAAATAAACCACGGGGGGGTGGGGGGTGGATTGGAGGGAGAGGGGGGGACGAAAGAGGGCTCTGGTGGTGGGTGGTGGGTGAATATCAGCGTGACTTTGAAAGTGATTATTCCATCATTACCAGCCTTGATCTATCCACTGCTAAATGAACCCCCCCCTATCCAATCCAGCTCAATCCGTGCGGGTCGGGTCTGTTGTTTGACCCGAACCATCGCGCGATCTCAGAACGAGCCCAGCAGATCGACGCGAATGGAAGAATCGACCCAGCGTTCGTTTCACAACCCCATTCCTCCACCCCACCCTGTACATCTCTCTATGCCTTACTCCAGAGGTTCTTCTTCTTGTTAGCCTGGGGTGCGCGCACATCCCTGAGGAGTGCGAGATGCCCTTCCTGGGGGTGCGAGACACGTCCAGATTTGTTTTTAGAAGGTGAATCATCGAAGACACAGATTAAGCACGGGCATGTAAGCACAACTTACTTACTCTTTGGTTCTTTCGGTAAAGTCACGTAGGTAGAAAATAACATAAATTAAATCACGACGTTTCTGGCGCAACACAAGCGTCCGTCATCAGGTGGGACAACCACAGCAAGAAACAATTCAGCTGAAACAATTCAGCTGAAACAATTCAGCACTTGTTTATTGCTGTGGTTGTCCCACCTGATGACGGACGCTTGTGTTGCGCCCGAAACGTCGTGATTTAATTTATTTTATTTTATTTTTCTACCTACGTGACTTTACCGAAAGAACCAAAGATTATGGATCCCTGCAGTCACGAAAAAACTTCAAATCTAGATTACAACTTATTTGTTTTTTATTTATCAAACCCCTTCGTATTTATTAACATTGTAAAAAAAGGAATGTTTACGATTAAGAACCAACGGGGTGCAATTCTGCAGTCAAGGTTAAGAACCACTTTGCCTGAATCTAGAATTGAAGCTTTCGTGACTGCAGAAACCCATACCCTTTGGTTCTTTCGGTAAAGTCACGTAGCTAGAAAGTAAAATAAATCACGACGTTTTGATTGCAACACAAGCAATCATCATCAGGTGGGAAAACCACAGCAAGAAAAAACATATATTTTTTATATATATACTCTATATTTTTGGTTGCTGAAGTGGGAGAGAGAGCTGCCGTGGTCAGAGGCCTTACTCGAACCCAGAGGTTCTGAACTCGCGTGGCGCGATAGCCAATTCGGAGGGGAGTGGGGGGGGGCGCAGACTGCGGCGTGGATCCTGTGCAGGATAAATAAAATTTTATAGAATATGCGACGGTGGGAGCGGGGTAGGGGGCTGCGGGGGAGAGACCTTTAGTTGCGCGTCGCGGCGACAAAGCACACCGCGTTGGACACCGTGATCTGTTTGTGTATTGTGTCCTTCGTACGCCGGTGGGGTGGGGGAGGGTGGGATAGACGGGGGGGGGGATGGTGAGCACGTGGACCAGTGGTCTTCATTGGGGGGGGCATCGTACCAAACATCATAACAAGCGTGTTGAGAACCACGACCCTAACACGACCCGACCCTAACCCCGGGGCCGATCTGTGCGGTGCGCAGCTGCGTGGCTTACACGGCGGCCCTAATGCACTCACGGGCTATGAAGTCGAAATTGGCCCCTGAAGACCAATAGCGATGGGCTGGGTCGGACGGTGTTGACCCTGTGGCGTTCCCTCCCTCGCCCAGTGACAGTGCGGCAGCTGAGCGTTGTGTGTGGGGGGAGGAGCGGTGGCGCAGTGGTTAGCGCCACTTCGGTACGAGCTTCCGCGGGACGACTGTGAAAGAGAGCTTCATAGCTCTTCGGATTCCTCCAGGATCAATAAATGTTCTGATTCTGACTGTATGGGCCTGCCTCAGTCAGCCCCCCTCCCTCCCTCCACCTCTCATAGCCATGCACCCCCCCCCATCCTTGTGTGTCACGAAGGCCTTAATAGGTGCTCGCTAACAGCACTTGCCCCAACAGTATGTTAAATCCTTCTTGGTTCTTTCGGTAAAGTCACGTAGAAGGGAAGTAATAAAATAATAAAAATAAAACATCATAAAATAATTCTCACGACGTTTCGGCTACAACGCAAGCAGCCGTCTTCAGGTGAAGAATGAGACACTGCCAAGCTTGGAACTTATATATAAGCTGGGTTGGAGGTGGAAGAAGAGCGCCTTATGTTTTATTTTTATTATTTTATTACTTCCCTTCTACGTGACTTTACCGATAGAACCAAGAAGATGAATCCCTGCAGTCACGAAAGCTTTAAATCGAAAGTATGTTAAAGGTTATCCGGGGGATATTTGTTTTTTCTATATTCTTGTGGGGAGCGGTAGTGTAGCGGGTAGCGCTACGCTGCGCTACGAACCCAGCGGCCCCGAGTTCGATTCCCGCTCACGGCCAACACCGGTGACGATTATCTAACCCGGTCCTGGGCCTCCCCTAGGTCGACTCAGCCTCAAATGAGTACCTGGTGCGGTGTGTACTAATATCGGCACTGGGGAGACAAAGGCGGTTGGGCGTGGTACTGGCCACCCACCCTCACGAGTGCCATGCCGAGATTCATAGGTGCTCGCTAACAGCACTTGCCCCAACAGTCTGTTAAGGCTACACGGGGGATATTTGTCTTTTGTGTGTGTATGTCCAATACCAGTGACGAATATTGGAACCGGTCCTGGGCCTCCCCTATGTCGACTCAGCCTCAAATGAGTACCTGGTGTGATGTGTACTCATATCGGCACTGGGGAGACAAAGGCGGCCGGGCGTGGTGCTGGCCACCCACCCCCTCGTGTGCCGTTCCGGCCTTCATAGGTGTAGCGGCACTTGCCCCAACAGTCTGTTACAGGCTACACGGGGGATCTTTGCATTTGTCTTTGTCACATTATTGTGTAAACCCCTCGTCTCTTCGGAAACGACTCCCCCCCCCCCCTCGCCCCCACCCCGCCCGCCTCAGTAACAATGATGCGTGTGCCTTGCCTATTAATGTATATTGTTTCGTGACTGCAGGAATTCATATTCTTCGCTTCTTTCGGTAAAGTCACGGAGATTTTATTATTATTATATTATTATTATTATTTACTTTTACTTTTTCTATCTACGTGACTTTACCGAAAGAACCAAAGAATATGAATGTAATAATTAATGATCAGAGGCTTGGAGTGTGGAAATAAATAATGTGTGTTGTGGCGGGAGGGGGGCACGGGGGGGGGGGGGTTGGTGGGTGGGGGCAGAATGGTGGGTGGGGGGGTTTGTGTGTGGGGGGGTTGGTGGGTGGGTTGGTGGGTGGGTTGGTGGGTGGGGGTTGGTGAGTGGGGGGGGTTGGTGAGTGGGGGGTGTGTTGGTGGGTGGGGGGGGTGTTGGTGGGTGGGGGGTTGTGGGTGGGGGGTGGTGAGTGGGGGGGGGGGGTGGTGGGTGGGTGTTGGTGGGTGGGGGGAGGGTTGGTGGGTGGGGGGTGTTGGTGGGTGGGGGGGGTTGGTGGGTGGGGGGGTTGGTGGGTGGGGGGGTTGGTGGGTGGGGGGTGAGTGAGGGGGGGGTTGGTGAGTGGAGGGGGGGGGGTTGGTGAGTGGGGTGTTGGTGGGTGGGGGGTTGTGGGTGGGGGGTGTTGGTGGGTGGGCGGGTTGGTGGGTGGGGGGTGTTGGTGGGTGGGCGGGTTGGTGGGTGGGGGGTTGGTGCGTGGGGGGTTGGTGCGTGGGGGGGTTTGTGAGTGGGGGGTGAGTGTGGGGGGTTGGTGCGTGGGGGGGTTTGTGAGTGGGGGGTGTGTGTGGGGGGTTGGTGAGTGGGGGGTGTGTGTGGGTGGGGGGGGAGAAAGAAACAACACAAACTGCGGCTCGCAAAACAGGAAAACTACAACTCCCACACCCACTCACTCCCTCGCCACACAAAGACAAAGGTCCCCCGTGTAGCCGCCAACAGACTCGCTGGAGCAATCGTTGTTGGCGAACAGCAGCAGCAGCGCTGCTGGTGAGAGAGGCCTGCACGTCCCTCTCATCGGTGAGAGGCGCGTGGGTTGGGCCGACGCCCGGCCACTCACCCCTCATGCTCAACCCCCATTGTGACGCTCACCCTCACCGCACACTCGCCGCACACCATTCTAACGCACTCACACCACACCCTCACACACACCACGCTAACACACCAAAACACACCATTCTAACGCACTCACACCACACCCTCACACACACCACGCTAACACACCAAAACACACCATTCTAACGCACTCACACCACACACACACCACGCTAACATACCAAAACACATCATTCTAACGCACTCACAACACACTCACCGCACACCATTATAACGCACTCACACCACACCCTCACACACACCACGCTAACACACCAAAACACACCATTATAACGCACTCACACCACACCCTCACACACACCACGCTAACACACCAAAACACACCATTCTAACGCACTCACACCACACCCTCACACACACCACGCTAACACACCAAAACACATCATTCTAACGCACTCACAACACACCCTCACCGCACACTCGCCGCACACCATTCTAATACACACACCATTCTAACGCACTTACATCACACCCTAACACACCATTCTACCACACCAGAACACACACCATTCCAGCACACACACACGCGCGCGCGCACACGAACCACTTTATACTGGTAGGAACCTCTGTTAACACCAGCCCACAGGGGATTATTGTGTCCGTCCGTCCGTCGTGCAGGGAGGGGTTGGGTGGGGAGAAGAGGGTGTGGAGGGGCTGGGTGGGGAGGGGCTTAGTGGGGAGGGAAGGGTGGGGAGGGGCTGGGTGGGGAGGGCCTGGGTGGGGAGGGTGGGGCTGGGTGGGGGGTGGGAGGGGTGGGGCTGGGTGGGAAGGGGCTGGTCACCCCGTGGTGCCCTTATAAAACTCAACGTTTAACCTACTCACGCCGGCTTGTGCCCGCCCTCACAGTCGGGCATATTTGCGGAATACACCACGCCGCCGTTGACCCTGGCCATTGACCGAGCAACCCAACGTGTTCCTACCAGCTCCCTCCGCAGGAATGTGTTACTACATCGCTGCTGTTGTTGTATAAAGTGACTGACACACAGACGCGCGCACACGGTAAGTATTGTCAAACACGTGGATTATGAAACAATTTCATTTGAAGTCGTCCGTGTTAAGCGTTGTTCACTGCGTCACGCGATCATTCCTCACTTCGTATGTACTCATCTCAGTCACTCTTCGCAACGTTCTACACAACATGGGATGGCCAAGTGCCTTACGAATGTCAAACAATCAGTATTATTAACAACAATAGTTAATATGTAGTAGCTACTACATGTGTAGTAGCTACATGTGTAGTAGCTACACGTGTAGTAGCTACTACATGTGTACTACATGTGTAGCTACCAGAGGTGGGACAAAGTCATTGTAATGCAAGTCCAAGTCGAGTCGCAAGTCATCAAATTCATGACTCGAGTCTGACTCGAGTCCAAGTCACATGACTCGAGTCCACATCTCAGAGGTGGGACAAACTAATTGTTATGCAAGTCCAAGTCGAGTCGCAAGTCATCAAATTCATGACTCGAGTCTGACTCGAGTCCAAGTCACATGACTCGAGTCCACACCTCTAGTAGCTACTACACATGTAGTAGCTACACGTGTAGTAGCTACGGGCCCCGCACTTTCAAGGTGCCCCGCGCTAAATGCTTTTAAGCTATCAATTCCGGTTCAGTGATTCTGCACTTGCTCTATTACTATAGTACTATACTGCCCTTCAACTTTTATGAACAACTGGGTGTTTAAGGTTGACGATTTGTCGTATTATCTGGCTGTATAGCAAATAAAAAATACAATTACTTTACCATACATGTAAAAAATTAGTGTTTTAATATTTACGTATATTTTTTCAGGGCCCCTTTATAACATACTTGCGGGAAGTACCCGGCATTGCCCGGGCAAAAAAGACACTTATACATACACACACATTGACTTACACACACACACAAAGACATCGACTTACACACACACACACATCGACTTACACACACACACACATCGACTTAAACACACACACACATCGACTTACACACACACACACATCGACTTACACACACACATCGACTTACACACACACACACACACATCGACTTACACACACACACACAAATCGACTTACACACACATCGACTTACACACACACACACATCGATTTACACACACACATCGACTTACACACACACACATCGACATACACACACACACACATCGACTTACACACACACACATCGACTTACACACACACACATCGACTTACACACACACATCGACTTACACACACACACCACATGCTACAGGCCCCTGCACTAGCTGAATCCGGCACTGGCTGCAGAGTGACGAGTTACGTCCGAACCCGGAGTCCTGATCATCGGATGACCTGCATCTCTTGGGGAGACAAAGGTGGCCGGGCCGTGGGTGGTTTTCTGGACTCGCGCCCGCCTCGTGCATCGTGTTGACGAACGTCATTGGTGGCTCAGCTCACACAAAATGCTTGCCCCGAGAGTCGGCGAAGGCTACACGGGGGACCTTTGTCATCGTATGCATTATTTGATTGATGGTTTGACATACGGTATAGTATGTCAAATCATCTCGGTCATCTCGGTCATCTCGGTCAGTCGACCCATGGCACCTGGGTCTGCCCCGTGACCTCCTGCCAGCGGGCGTTCGACACTTCACGTGGCCTCAAGGTGCACATGGCCTGGCACAAGCGTCGTGGTGACGTCACCGCCACTTAGTGGCGAATGGCGGTTGTTGTTGTTGTACGCGTGTGTGTACGTGCGTGGTTTGCCGGCCGTCGTCGGTGTTACGCAGCGAACAGCACTTGTCCCAGCAGTCTGTTAAGGCTATACGGGGGATCTTTGTTTTGCGGTTGACAGAAAGACACGACTATACGCAGTACGAGCGTAGTGTGAATGTTTTATTTACTTGAAACTAAAATATTTTCATTTCGCCTGGGAAGCCGCACTGAGCTAAGCAGCTCTTTCTCCAGAAGCGACGTGGCCACAAATGACAGCTCAATGAAGTGGCTCATCACGTGGATTGTACAGCAGCCCAAAACACTCTAAACGCGTGACGATGTCGATTCTAAATGTGGAGGGGAAAAACACTGGAGAACTCGGAGAAAAATCCACGCGACCACGGGGAGAGAGAGAGAGACTAATTTTAGATTTAAAGCTTTCGTGACTGCAAGGATTCATATTCTTAGTTTTTTTCGGTAAAGTCACGTAGGTAAAAAATTACAAATTAAATTAATAAAAGTAAAATAAAAATAAAATAAAAATCACGACGTTTCGGAGGCAACACAAGCCTCCGTCTTCAGGTAGAACCGTCACAGCACGATAGCTGTATTAAATAAGAGAAATTCCAAGAAAACAGAGAGAGAGACGCCGCAAACTCCACATACACAGCAGGCCTCAGGGTCGGGATCGAATCCAACGACCTCCTGTACACCAGGCGAGGGGTTTAACATCTCGCAACCGCATGCGATGCACGTCCAGATAACATTAACCATTCGGGCAACCGCCCTGGACAAAGGGGGCCAGGGCTTGACCCCCCCTCCTCCTCCTCCGACTTAAAAAAGTGAAAACGCGAACCTGGCTCACGAAGAACTCCCACGTGTGTTTCGCCAAATACGCGAATCGCGTTTTCCCCTGGCAGCTTCCCGTCGTCGGCTTCCGTTTTGCTAATTGTAAATCATTTTAAACTCCGAGGGCAATCACGCGTTGAAAAGCGTCGTTACATAATCCATAGCTGCCAGTGCCCCTACCTTATTACGGACTGCAGGACTTACTCTTTGGTTCTTTCGGTAAAGTCACGTATAAAGAGAAAAACAGGACCCTGCGGGGTGGGCTGGTAGGAATAATACTTAGTACCGGTACAGGGATATCGACCGGGTATAGAGGAGTTAAAGAAAAAGAATACTGTATTCTAGTGTAACGTTAATTAAAAGTGTTTGTTTTGACAACAAACGCTGTGAGATTTAAAGACTCGTAGTCTTTCATTTCCAAACGATCAATTTGTTGAGTCCTGGGAATAGCTCCAATAAATATCTGGTGAGATAATTGCGATTGTATCCCGGTGCCCATCAATAGCTCTGAGCACCGTGCTGATTGGCCCGTGGGCCTCGCAAATAAGGCGATTAAATGTATCTCGTGTCTGTGTTAACATAAATGTATCTTGTCTCTGTGTTAAAAAAAACGTGCTGCGTTTCAGTAAAGTAAATTTGAAGTGAAGTTTAAAGTTTCGCCGTGAGGCGCCGGAAGCGACGGCCATCTTGTTTAGTTCACAGATCGCAGGGGGAGCGGGCGGCCATCTTGTCGGACAGACGGACAGTCGGACGGACGAACACATTAATCTATTGGTGGTCTGGTCCACTTCGTTCCTACCAGTATGATAAATTAAATACTAGCATACGACATTTATAGCTGATGATGATTGCTTGTGTTGCAATCGAAACGTCGTATGCTAGTATTTAATTTATTATTTCCCCCCTTATAGATCTCAACGTTCATCCTACAAAGTGCCATGGGTTGACAGGGTTGACAGGTTTGGATAATCCGTGCACGTGCATATATATGTAGGGGTGTTAGAGAGAGAGCCGTTATGCATGGCAGCTTATGGGAAACAAACACAGTGGGCGGGGCTACGTGAGTGCACGGGGGGGGTGCTCTCAACGACGTCCGCACCAGGCAGCCCGGGGCCCCACCCCTCAGCGGGGGTTGAGTATAAAGGGGGATGTGTCAGAGGGCTCGGGGCAGAATGTTAAAGCTAAACCAGTGAAGACCGAAGATCGTCCAGCTAGAGCCCTGGACTCCCCTGGGACGCCGCCCTTGTCAGGGCCGCGCAGGACCGAGCCAGCGGCGTGGTCCCGAGAACCAGAGCTAGTGCTCTGGGACTCCGGGTACCGTAGCCCGACTTACCAGTGTCGGGCCAGACAGCCTCCCCTAGCCCGTTAGTGGAGGACTAGGAGGTAGGTCAGAGATAGCTAGCAGTGTATTCCCAGCTAGCCGGGTGAGGGGGCCAATACCCCCTCTAGTATTGTATGTCCACAGTTGTGACTACTTGTACGGAATAAATACGTGTGCCTCACCAACGGTGTCCAAGAGTCATCAACGGTACTTCATATATATAGCTTGTTGTTGTAAATTGTTAATTTGGGCAAGAGGACAACAAGAGAAATAACTGCAAATTGTGGGGTTTCGTTCTTATTATATCCATCAGTAACAGTGTAGCCATCATCATCATAAACATCGTCATCCACATCACCATCAACATCATCATCGACATCACCATCATCATGAACATCATCATCATCCCTCACTGTATCTACCACCAAATGCACTCGATGGTGTTTGATTGCACTCTACATGAGGCTATGCGGTCGGACGTGGAGCATTAGGGGTGTGTACTGTGTGTGTGTACTGTGTGTGTACTGTGTGTGTGTACTGTGTGTGTACTACTGTGTGTGTGTACTGTGTGTGTGTACTGTGTGTGTTGTGTGTGTACTGTGTGTGTACTGTGTGTGTACTGTGTGTGTGTACTGTGTGTGTGTACTGTGTGTGTACTGTGTGTGTACTGTGTGTGTGTACTGTGTGTACTGTGTGTGTGTACTGTGTGTGTACTGTGTGTGTACTGTGTGTGTGTGTACTGTGTGTGTACGGTGTGTGTACTGTGTGTGTACTGTGTGTGTGTACTGTGTGTGTGTACTGTGTGTGTACTGTGTGTGTGTACTGTGTGTGTGTACTGTGTGTGTGTACTGTGTGTGTACGGTGTGTGTACTGTCAGTACTATGTGTGTACTGTGTGTGTACGGTGTGTGTACTGTGTGTGTACTGTGTGTGTGTACTGTGTGTGTACTGTGTGTACTGTGTGTGTGTACTGTGTGTGTACTGTGTGTGTGTAGTGTGTGTGTACCGTGTGTGTGTACTGTGTGTGTACGGTGTGTGTACTGTGTGTGTGTACTGTGTGTGTGTACTGTGTGTGTGTACTGTGTGTGTACTGTGTGTGTGTATTGTGTGTGTACAGTGTGTGTACTGTCAGTACTGTGTGTACTGTGTGTGTACTGTATGTGTACTGCGTGTGTACTGTATGTGTACTACGTGTGTACTGTATGTGTACTGTGTGTACTGTGTGTGTACTGTGTCAGTACTGTGTGCGTACTGTGTGTGTACTGTGTGTGTGTATTGTGTGTGTACAGTGTGTGTACTGTCAGTACTGTGTGTACTGTGTGTGTACTGTATGTGTACTGCGTGTGTACTGTATGTGTACTACGTGTGTACTGTATGTGTACTGTGTGTACTGCGTGTGTACTGTGTCAGTACTGTGTCAGTACTGTGTGTGTACTGTGTGTGTACTGTGTCAGTACTGTGTGTGTACTGTGTGTGTACTGCGTCAGTACTGTGTGTGTGTACTGTGTGTGTACCATGTCAGCACTGTGTGTGTACTGTCAGCACTGTGTGTGTACTGTGTGTGTACTGTGTGTGTTTACTGTGTGTACTGTATATGTACTGTGTGTGTACTGTGTCAGTACTGTGTGTACTGTGTGTGTACTGTGTGTGTACTGTGTCAGTACTGTGTGTGTACTGTGTGTGTACTATGTGTACTGTGTGTGTGTACTGTGTGTGTACTATGTGTGTGTACTGTGTCAGTACTGTGTGTGTACTGTGTGTGTAGTGTCAGTAATGTGTGTGTACTATGTGTACTGTGTGTGTGTACTGTATGTGTGTACTGTGTGTGTGTGTACTGTGTGTGTGTACTGTGTCAGTACTGTGTGTGTACTGTGTGTGTGTGTACTGTGCACAGGAGGTCGTGGGTTCATCCCGACCCTGACGCCTGCTGCTGTATATTTGAAGCCCGCATATTGATCTCTTACCGTGGTAGCCTGGATTTTTCTCCGCGTCCTCCGGTTTTTTCCCCCTCTACATTTAGAAACGTGGGCTTCGAGTATTTAAGTGCTATAAATGTCAACGTTATGAGCCAATTCGTTGAGCTATCATTTGTGGACAGGTCGCTTCTAAAAAAAAGAGCTTTCTATCGCTCAATGGGCCTTACCTGATAAAAAAAATACATAAGTAGTTGATTTAAAAAAACAAATCGTGTCGTAGCCTTATGCGCACTATTTTTTTTTATATTAGAAGACATCTACCGCATAAAGCGAGGGAACCCTTTGCAGATGTGCCGTTGTATTCACTGCATCGGGTCTCGAGTGCTTTTTATCCGCTTAGGCGTCACACTCTTTGAGTGTCAGTCACTCGAAAGTTACGAACGGTCGACACTGTGTCTTCATTACGCTGATATTTAGCACCCTGCACCACACAACTCAGCACAGCTGTACAAACCTTCCCTAAGCCTAGCTTACGAATATCGGGGCGGTTCCAATGTGCGATGTATGTCGTTACAAGCGTAGAGTCGCCTGCATCTGCGTCAAATTGCGGTTCTCAAATCCCTTCCACGACGTTATATAATAAGTTGACATCGACCACAGCTCGGTCGACGTCAAATGCCGACATGGACTCAAGAGTTCGAGAATCGGAGCCAAAGTTGGCCGGCAACTCAGCCCCGGTCATCAATCATCAGCTCAGCATGGTCGATACAATTAGTACCATTCAGTGGGATTCTAGATTTGAAGCTTTCGTGACTGCAAGGATTCATATTCTTAGGTTTTTTCGGTGAAGTCACGTAGGTAAAAACATTAAAATTAATAAAAGTAAAATAAAATAAAAATCACGACGTTTCGGAGGCAACTTGTGAAGCTTGTGTTGCCTCCGAAACGTCGTGATTTTTTTAATTTTATTTTACTTTTATTAATTTGAATGTTTTTACCAACGTGACTTTACCGAAAAAACCTAAGAATATTCAGTGGGATGTCAACTCAACGGTGGCCATCCTATAGAATGGACTGGCGGTCACCCGGCCAGGGATTGTGGAATTTCCACCACTTGCTCATGAGATGCGCCCCCCCCTTCCCATTTGATTCTAATTATTAATCGTAGTGATCATGTCCACAAGTCTGTCAATCAGCTGTTTCTCCACGCTGTTGTTGAAGTGTGTCCGTACTGCACCACGCTGATTCAGCGCGGCTTGGTGAAGTTTCAGGTTTCAGTTTCATTTATTAGTGGGGGTGTGTGGGAGTGGAGCGGGGGGGGTGTCCGTCACCGGTTCGGGTAGCACTCGCCACTGACGTTTAAAAGCCGTGGTCGGGAATCGAACTGTGGGCGTTTGGTTCACCCGGCAGGGCATGCGAAATGCACGACCTCCACGCGACATTAAAACTTACACGCAGTGCCGGATTATCCTCGTAGCACAAGTAGCTACTACACATGTAGCAGCTACATATGTAGTAGCTACACATGTAGTAGCTACATATGTAGTAGCTACATATGTAGTAGCTACTACACGTGTAGTAGCTTCACATGTAGTAGCTACACGTGTAGTAGCTACAACACTTGTAGTAGCTACTACACATGTAGTAGCTACTACACATGTAGTAGCTACGGGCCCCGCACTTTCTGGGGCCCCGCGCTAAATGCTTTCAAGCTATCAATTCCGGTTCGGTGATTCTGCACTTGCTCTATTACTATAGTACTATACCGCCTGCAACTTTTATGAACGACTAGGTGTTTAAGGTTAGCGATTTGTCGTATTATCCGGCTGTATAGAAAATGAAAAAATACAATTACTTTACTGTGTTTTAATATTTACGTGTTTGTGTTGTTTTATTTAAGGCCCCTTTATAACGCAACGCTACAGGCCCCGCACTAGCTTTTTCCGGCACTGGCTACACACGTACTTAGGATATTAACCACACATCATAGAGATGCAATGATTCCTACGGAAGGAACCCTCAGGTCTCATCCCACACAGAACTCCTCTCGTGTCATCCATTACAGAACATTCCTCCCTTAGCAAAACGCGCATTAATCACAACAATAACTACGATACAACCAGACCTTGTTGTCGTTGTTGTTAATAGACGCCACGAATATGTAGAATACTCACACGCACGCGCGCCACGCGTTAGCAGGAGGCGAATTCACCGTCGATTCACCTTGACTGCGTTTTAAAGTCGAATACGCCACAGGCCGAACAATCGTTCAAGTAAATTTGCGGAGAAGCGTCGTAACCGTGACAGTAATCGCCGTCTTTTCCGGATTATAAGACGCTCCGGAAATTAAGACGCACCTCACCCCCACCCTCCGACCACCCCTCCCCTCCAAAAACTTGTGCCCGGTATCATTCGCTCATTAAATAATCATCAGACGAATGCGGGTTTCACACTTACCGGTTTATAAGACGCACGCGCGGGCAAAAGTGCTGCGTCTTACAATCCGTAGAATTTGGATATCGTCAAGGATTAACTTACATCAACAATGTACAATACGGCACTGCACTTAGAACATCACCACGTATAGCAAAAGTCAAGAATACGTAACTTATCGTCAATTTATCGTCGTGTTCAATTAAAGAGGTCTTGAATTAAATTTTGATTTAAAGCTTTCGTGACTGCAGGGATTCATATTCTTGGTTCTTTCGGTAAAGTCACGTGTTGCAGTCGAAACGTCGTGAGAATTTTTATTGTTTAATATTATTTTATTATTTCCCTTCTACGTGACTTTACCGAAAGAACCAAGAATATAGGTCTTGTATTAGTTTCATTAGTCTGGCCCTTAAAGAGTTGCCTGACTACCTTCAACCGCATGGGATAGACCGGCCCCCGTCATAGGAACGTGGAATGGTTTCGCCAATTCGCTCAGGGGCGTTCGTTTCTCGTTTTGAGTTGAGTCTGCTTTCGATTGTTTCCAATCACCACGATCACTTTAAGTCGCCACCATCGGCACTGGTCGGATATTCAACCGTGTGGGCAGCTGCCTCTCGCAATGCCACTCGCAAAGCAGATCGGTATGATAATTGTTTTTTTTACCCTTCTCTCTGGCAACAAAACTGACACCTTTTTTACAAGGAGTCATGTTTGCATAGACCACAATACCTGCAGCCATAATGCAAAAAAAAACATAACTCTGATAATGTATGCACTGTCCTTTAAGTTGATTGGTCCACACCCGAGACAGCTTTCCTTAGAGCCTAGTCTCACATGGGTTGGACCAGATGACGCCAAAAGGCGCACAACTCAAAGACAATGCACCATCAGAGTATGAGAGCTCGGGGTAAGCATTTACAGATCGCTGGTCGACGGATTCCCCAAAAGCGCCACCATCGTCGCTGATGTTGAAAGTGTGAATGCAATTTTACGACACAATTTCTATTATTAAGCTTGTTTTTTTTAAATATGTAATTGTCGAATGCTGTGATGCTGTCCACCGGCCGAATCTCCCTTTAAAAACATTAGCTTCTTAGCTTAAAGGGCTTGACTCGGAAAATACAGTAATAGGTTTTTACCCTTTCAACTGGTACAAAAACTGACACCTTTATACAAGGCATCATGTTTGCAATAACCACAACACAAGCAGTCAAAATGAAAACAAAAAGAAACAACTCTGATAACGATAATGATATGCACTGTCCTTGAAGTTGATTGGTCCACACCTGAGACAGCTTTTCTTAGAGCCCAGTCTCCATTGGTGTTGGACCAGATGACGCCAAAAGGCGTACAACTCAAAAACAGTGCACTATCAAAGTATTGAGAGCTCGGGGTAAGCATTTACACTATGAGACCTCCTTTACCAGTGGCAAAATATAGTAATAGGTTTTTACCCTTTCAACTGGTACAAAAACTGACACCTTTATACAAGGCATCATGTTTGCAATAACCACAACACAAGCAGTCAAAATGCAAACAAAAAGAAACAACTCTGATGATGATGCCTTGTATAAAGGTGTCAGTTTTTGTACCAGTTGAAAGGGTAAAAACCTAGTACTATATTTCGCCACTGGTAAAGGAGGTATCATCGTATAAATCGGAAAATACACTCAAGATTCTGACATTGGGCACGCGACGATTAATCGATGTCTACAGTTGACGTGGGTTTCGGTGCGAAGCATCAATTCAGCATCGCTGTCAACCCCTTGTCAGTGCCCCTAGCTTATTGCAGACCAATTCAGACCGTGTTGGTCACCCCGTGCCCCTTGATAAATCTCAACGCTCATCCTGCAAAATCCCATCACAAGGGAGATGCACAAACACGTAGACACATTTTTTTTTTGCATTGTATTAAAACGGCTGGACCTGAAAACTCGATTTCCCTGGACAAAAATTACGGGGTGAACCGAATGGGTTGACAGGTATGCTGTCCTTATCACTATCCCTAGCCCTATCCCTGTCAACCCCTTATCAATGTTTTACCATATTACAGACCAATTCAGACATTATTGGTCACCCCCGTGTCACCTTATAAATCTCAACGTTCATCCTACAAAGTCCCATCACAAGGGAGAAACACAAACACAAAACACTGATTTGTGCCCGAGGATACGGGCTAAACCGTACGAGTTGGCAGCTATGATTCAGGTACGTGCAGTATTAAGTACAGTATGTGAGAATTGAAGATTAGCTAAAAAACATTTTTTTTTATTAACTCCGCGAATGTCACACGTGCCACGAAGAAGGGGCCAATGCCCGAAACGTCGTGTATGATATATTTATTTATTTTCACGTTAAAGGCCACACGCACAAAACACGCACGGGTGTTGCCGACCAACGCGTCGAATTATTCGATATCGAACTCGTCGATGCGAGTGGACAGTGGATGACGTTGCACGGCCGATAATCGATCACTCGGATTATGATAACCACGATTGTCAAGGCCGTCGTTGAATAGTTGTGCATGCATCGACACCGGCTAAGGAGGCATGCAAATGGTTACATCGAATCGTGACGATTATTACATCGAATCGTGGCGATTAATCGATGTGGGGGTGGGGGGGGTATGAAACGTGAAAAAAAATCGTCTTGATCAGTGACTAAGTCACTTTAATAACAATATATAACTCACACACACACGGTATATTCACATGGATATAGCGATTGAATGGATGTCATTTTCTCCCAACTCTCATCATCATCATCATCAGAACGTCCGACTCGCAAATCCTTCATGAGGAGGGTCGCGAAATTGAGTACCAGTTTGTGGGAAGACGAAGGCGTGTTTTTATTTTTATTTTTTGTCATATACTGTTTAGAGACAGACGGAGGGACTCGGCCCCGGCCACTGAAATGTGGAATTTCAATCGTGGCTGGAAATATAACGCCACGAAAACATACCCCGATTTTTGGTTTTAACATGATTAGCTCCTTACAACATTGGAACCTCATTTGCCAGTAAAAAATATGATAATTGTTTTTTTACCCTTCTATCTGGCAACAAAACTGAGAAAACAAAGGTGTCAGTTTTGTTTCCAGATAGAAGGGTAAAAAAACAATGATCGTGATTAGATCCTCTTGATTGTCACGGCTGACAAGTCATCAACACACCGAAACCTACGCCCTAAGATCTCTCTCTCTATTGCTACTGAAGCCGTGGCCAGCAGACCTTATACATTGGCCATCTAAACTAAACAATTGTTACCTTTTGATTTAAAGCTTTCGTGACTGCACGGATTCGTAGTCTTGGTTCTTTCGGTAAAGTCACGTAAAAGGGAAATAATACAATCATAAAAAATAAAAAATATTAAATTCTCACGACGTTTCGACTGCAACACAAGCAATCATCATCAGGTGTGAAATCCACAGCAAATGTTCTTGCTTTGGGTTTTCACACCTGATGATGATTGCTTGTGTTGCAGTCGAAACGTCGTGAGAATTTTATTGTTTCATATTTTTTATTTTATTTTATTGTTTCCCTTTTACGTGACTTTACCGAAAGAACCAAGAACATAAACAATTGTTTTTAATGTTATCGGGTAAGTCCCACTGAGCTATACAGCTCTTTTGTTTGTTGTTGTTGTTGCAAAAACGACCTGACCACAAGTGACAGCGCAACGAAGTGGCTTATGTGGAAATGTATAGCAGCCAAAAACTCTAAAACGCGTGATGTTGATTCTAAATGTGGACGGGAACCCCACAGGGCCTGGAGAAAAACCCACGCGACCACGGGGAGAACATGCAAACTCCAAATATACAGCAGCAGGCGTCAGGGTTAGGGATCGAACCCAGGTGCCCTCCTGTATATCAGGCGAGGTAGTTAACTTCTCGCCACCGAGGCACCTGAACTACAGTGCTACTGCCATCACACTCGAGGGTAGAAATCATCATCAGTTGGCTCTGGGAACTCACAAGCAATGCCGTCACCGTAACGAACATTCGTCAACCAAAAACTCAACGACCATTATTATTCGTTACGAGAAACCAGTCCGCGGACATTTGTAACAAAAAACAAAGTTCATTAAATGCACCTCGAATATGTATACCTCCGCGGCGAATCGTAACCTGTTAAATCAATATAATTCCACCTTTAGCAGAGTCACTCTCATCTTCTTGGTTCTTTCGGTAAAGTTACGTAGAAGGGAAGTAATAAAATAATAAAAATAAAACATAATAGAATAATTCTCACGACGTTTCGGCTACAACGCAAGCAGCCGTCTTCAGGTGAAGAATGAGAGTCACTCTCGCCGCCACTCGCCGTCTCCGAACGAAAACGGCCGTTGCAACTTCGGCTGCATCATCTTCATCATCTTCACCACCACCACCGAATCACGAAGCCAGTGTTAGTGGCCAGGCAAAAGCCGGCTGGAGGCTGGATGGATGGATGCCCGTCAGCCATACGGGTTGCTGCTATAATACATCGCCGTAGCGTCCGCAAGCACGGATAGAAAGCTGGCCATTTGTGGCTGCTGCTGCTGCTGCTGTTGAGGCAGTGATTCCTGTTGCTGCTGCTGTTGCTGCTGTTGTTGCTGTTGCTGGTGATGCATTAGTCCACCCTTGGCAAATCCACCGACGTCTTGCTGCTGTAGATATTGACTCATGAGTCCGCCGTCACCGTTTGAACCCACAGACGTGACGATCACCAGCCCCTCGCCATCACCACGACCACCACCGTCGTCGTTGTCATCGTTCACTCCGTCCACAGCCTCGTCACGTCCCACCGCCGCAGCCTCCCTCTCCTCCTCCCCCTCCTCCTCCACGTCGCTGTACAAACGCCGCGGGTCGGGAGGAGGAGACGGCTCGCCTACCTCGTGGCTGCGAGACATTGGCTGGAAACCGCTGGCGGTCTGCTGCTGCTGATGATGATGATTGCCGTGTTGATGGTGCTGATGATGGAAGTTGTGCTGCTGCTGATGCTGCTGCTGGTGGTGGTGGTACATCTGGCTGTAGTACAGAGGTAGGACGTGGTGGAGGTGGTTGCTGCTGCTGCTGCTGTTCGTGGTGGTGGTGTTGTTGTTGTTGTGGTGGTGGTGGGCGAGCGGCTCGCTGGACATTTTAGCCGCAACGCTTCGACTATCTTCACCAGACTCGTCCACCTCCCGAAAGTGGTGGACAATCGTGGTCGACCTCCTCAGGTCGGCGGCGTATCCCAGAGGAGTCGATCCGTTCTGCACCATCTGTTGCTCCTGCTGCGGATGCTGATTGTGAAGTTGCTGCTGCTGCTGGAGATGGTGGTGCTGCTGCTGCTGTTGTTGTTGCTGCTGTTGTTGTTGCTGTTGGAGGAGTAGGTGGTGGTGGTGGTGCGACGGGTACGTGCCCACGACGTGCGGACTCATCGCCTCGTCCTCCGCACCTCCTTCGCCCGACGCATTCGCCACCAGGAAGGGGCCCTGAACGACCTCCTGCGTCATGGGCGACGACTGCGCAAAGGTCGGGGCGTCGGTGTCGCCGAGGACGTCCAGCGGAGACATTTCCGGCGTCGGGAGCCCGAACGCGGCATCACTCACCAGGCTCTGCTGCTGCTGCTGGTGATGATGGTGATGATGATGTTGTTGATGTTGTTGTTGATGGTGGTGGTGGTGGCTCTGCAAGAGCTGCTGCTGTTGCTGGTGATGAGGAAGGTTGTTGTGATGATGTCCTTGAAGGTGCGGCTGATGTTGGTAGTGCTGCTGCTGCTGTTGATGGTGGTGGTGCTGTTGATGATGATGATGGTGGTAGAGTTGGTGGTAGTGATTTTGAAAATGTCCCCCGGCGACAACGCTCAGGTCTCTAAGCGCCGTTTCGGGCGGGCGGCAAACAACGTGAACCGGATCCACCCCGGACAGCAGAGGATGATGCTGATGCTGCTGCTGATGCTGCTGCAACTGCTGATGATGGTGTTGCTGATGTTGATGATGCAATTGCTGCTGCTGCTGTTGAGACAACTCTTGGTGATGCTGCTGCTGATGTTGCTGGTGGTGGTGATGGTGATGGAGCAGAAGACCCGAGTCCACCCGTTTGCCCAGCCTCTTGAGCTGCTTGCGCCTGCGAGGCCTGTACTTGTAGTTGGGGTGGTCCTGCATGTGTTGGACTCGCAGGCGCTCAGCTTCCTCTACGAAGGGCCTCTTCTCCAAGTGACTCAGAGCCTTCCAGGACTTGCCTGCAAAGATAAAGAGAGTCAAACAAAAGACAAAGACCCCGCCTACCCCACCTCCGTATAGCTTTAACAGACTGTTGGGGAAAGTGCTGTTAGCGAGCACCTATGAAGGCCGGAACATTCAGACGCTGTCTTTCCGACAGCCCTGTTCTTCACCTGAGGACGGCTGCTTGCGTTGTGGCCGAAGCGTCGTGAGAATTGTATTTTATTATGTTTTATTTTTATTATTTTATTATTATTTCCCTTCTACGTGACTTGCCGAAAGAACCAAGAAGATGAATCCCTGCAGTCACGAACGCTTTAAATCGAAATTTAAGGCCGGAACAGTTACACGGGAGGGTGGGTGGGCCAGCACCACGCCCGACCGCCTTTGTCTCCCCAGTGGCGATATTTTTTATTTTACTTTACACCGCACCAAATACTCACTTGAGGCCGAGTCGACCTAGGGGAGGCCCAGGACCGGTTCAGAAAATCGTCACTTGGTGTTGACCGTGAGCGGGAATCGAACTCGGGTCGCCGGGTTCGTAGCGCAGCGTAGCGCTACCCGCTACAAAGATCCCCCATGTAGCCTTAACAGACTGTAGGGGCAAGTGCTGTTAGCGAGCACCTATGAAGGCCGGAACGGTACACGAGGGGGTGGGTGGCCAACACCACGCCCGACCGCCTTTGTCTCCATAGTGGCGATGTTTACACACCGCACCAGGTACTCATTTGAGGCTGAGTCGACCTAGGGGAGGCCCAGGACCGGTTCAGATAATTGTCACTGTTGGTGTTGGCCGTGAGCGGGAATCGAACTCGGGTCGCCAGGTTCGTAGCGCAGTGTAGCGCTACCCACTACACTACCGCGACCACCCACACCAACACCACCACCAACACCACTACCACCACCACCGTGTCGTCTTTGTGCCAGGGATCAGCAAACAAAGTAACAAGGAGAGCAGATATTGCCGCGCGCGTTCGAATTCGGCAAATGCAGCTAGCTCGCCCTAGTTAACGATGCGTATGCATTATCCACAATTATAATAATGCAACCAAAAAACTACATATAGCGTTAGATGTTATTGTTAAGGAGCGGTCGTGGCTACACGCACGCTCTGTCATTCGGGGTTGACGGGTCGAGGTTGCCATACCCTGGCCTGGCTCGCCAACAGAATGCAGTCGGGCAAAGCGTCGTGACCGATGTCATCATCCGTCCCTTTTCTGTACGGCATCGAGTGTTGCCCCCTCGCATTGCGCCGGTTTGTTTCCTACCCCGGCCGGGTGCTCCGGTCTCCTCCCGCGTGTAGCAGGGACGAACATTTCGCTCGTCAATCTTGATCTGAAGCTTTCGTGACTGCAAGAATCCATAGTCTTTGGTTTTTTACTCTTTAGTTCTTTCGGTAAAGTCACGTATAAAGAGAAAATAATGAATTAAATACTAGCATACGACGTTTCGATTGCAACACAAGCAATCGTCATCAGGTATAAATGAAATAGAAACACAAATCTAGTATACTTAGAAATGTAATGTAATACAACAGAGAGTCGGATAACATAACAGTCAACACCCTACCTGGTTGATTACGTTCTTCCTGAGAATGCTAAATTTGAGAGAGAGAGATAAAACACAGAACCAGAGACATATAGACAGTAGAGGCAGATATCACAGAGATACATAGAGAGAGAGACACGTGGTTTTTGTCGGTGAAGTCACGTAGGTTTAAAATAAAATAAATCACGACGTTTCGATTGCAACACAAGCAATCATCATCAGGTGGGAAAACCACAGGAAGAAGTCTTTTTTTTCCGCTCGTCGTTGATTATAGTGCGCTGCTACTGCTATTGTTAATCCTGCTGTTATGGATTGCCTTATGCAGTTCGCGAAAGATGATCGGTTTAGCGATGTGTGTTGTGTGTGTCGCTATTGTCAACTTTTGACCACATTTGTTGAGAAAACTGTTACGTTGTTTAGATAGCATTGTTTTAGTAAGTTTTAGAGGGGCTTGGTTTGGCCCGATTTTTTTTTATTTTGTATAGATTTATACTTAAAATTTTGACCTGTATTGTATTATGATTGTTATTGGGATCAAACATCGAAATGGAATTTTTTGCACTTTTTGCACGCAGCATGGACGGGTTGTGCTTTTTCTATAGGATGTTATTGTTTACTACACACGTGATGTTCAGATTTGTGTACAATTACTTTTATGTGCATCTTGTAATTGTATTGTTTGTTGCGGTTGAACCCAAATCAAGAGCCAAATGGCTCACAGGGTAAATCCTAATACATTAAACTGAAAAATAATAAATGAAACTGAAACTGGACACATCCTGTGGCAAAATATAGTAATGGGTTTTTACCCTTTCATCTGGTACTATATTTTTCCACTGGTAAAGGAGGTCTCATAGTGTAAATGCTTAAACCCGAGCTCTCAATACTCTGATAGTGCGCTGTTTTTGAGTTGTACGCCTTTTGGCGTCATCTGGTCAGGCACTCATTCGGGCGAAGCCGAGTTGATTGCGATACACATTCTATACAAAGACACAGGCAAAGAGCCCCCGTGTAGCCTGGGGCAGACTGTTGGGGCAAGTGCTGTTAGTGAGCACCTATATACACACACACGCGTGCGCGTCTCGCGTGACAATGACCTTGCTAAGAGCAGCTCCATTGTCGCACGTAGTGCAATTGGACACTCGCTGTCGAATTGGAGGCGGTTCAAGTCGCAAATTACGCCGGCGTCGTTAACTAATGACACCTATTGTTTTGTTCCAATCGAGGTAAAGGTAAACATTTCCCGCATACACGTCTGTGTATCCGTGCGGATCTGTGAGTGTGTTTAGAGATATCACGCGATGTGTGTTTATGGAATGGGAGCGGTGGCGCAGTGGTTAGCGCACCTCGCTACGGACCCGGCCCTTGTATGACACACGGCAGTTGTGTATAGTACGGAGTCTGGAATACAAAGACAAAGATCCAACGTATAGTCTTAACAGACTGTAAGGACAAGTGCTGTTAGCGTGCGTGCATACACCACGGTATATGACCCGAGTTCGATTCCCGCTCACGGCCAACACCGGTGACGATTGTCTGAACCGGTCCTGGGCCTCCCCTAGGTCGACTCAGCTTCAAATGAGTACCTGGTGCGGTGCGTGTAAACATCGCCATTGGGGAGACAAAGGCGGCCGGGCGTGGTGCTGGCCACCCACCCCCTCGTGTGCCGTGCCGGCCTGCATAGGTGCTACTCGTTAACAGCACTTGCCCCTACAGTATGTTAAAGCTACAGCGGGGATCTTTGTCTTTGTATATGCGTAAAGACATATGTGCATACGTCTTTGCAATAACATTCATTTGGAATAACATTTAAGTGTTTATCGTGATTTGTTACGTATTTAGTTACCGGTCACGAGTATATGTGTATATATATATTGTGTGTGTATATATGTGAACACAAAAAGACAAAGATCCCCCGTATAGACTTTAACAGACTGTTGGGGCAAGTGCTGTTAGCGAGCATCACCTAGGAAGGCCGGCACGGCACACGAGCGGGCGCGTGGCAAGCAACCACGCACGGCCGCCTTTGTCTCCCCAGTGGCGATGTTCACACACCGCGTCAGGCAATCATTCGGGCGAAGCCGAGTTGATCGCGATACACATTCTATGCAAAGACACATGCAAAGAGCCCCCGTGTAGCCTGGGGCAGACTGTTGGGGCAAGTGCTGTTAGTTCCTATGATCACTGTTTCATTTCTTTTATGGCTTTATTTTGGTGATTTTTAAAACAAATTTCGGTTTGGCCATGTTTGTTTGTTGTAGTACAGAGTTAGACTGATGGCCTTAATCTAAGTTGTCTTGTGGTTGTTGTTGTTGTTGTTGTTTGACTTGCATCCCGCTGGGATTTTTGCACACAGCGTTGGTGTACGGTGCTTTTTATGAAATATTTTGCTGTCTTTTCTTGGATTTTCTGTTTGCACTCAGTCACATATTCACTTTAAGATGTTTTCTTGTTCATGTTTTTGTTTTTTTGTTTGTTGCGGTTGCACCCGATTCAAGAGCCGAATGGCTCACAGGGCTATATACCTAATAAATGAAAAAATGAAATAAATGAAAACTAGTGAGCACCTATATATATACACACACACACGCGTGCGCGTGTCACGTGACAATGACCTTGCTAAGAGCAGCTCCATTGTCGTACGTAGTGCAACTGGACACTCGCAGTCGAATTGGAGGCGGTTCAAGTCGCAAATTACGCCGGCGTCGTTAACTAATGACACCTATTGTTTTGTTCCCATCGAGGTAAAGGTAAACAATACACGTCTGTGTATCCGTGCGGATCTGTGAGTGTGTTTGGAGATATCACGCGATGTGTGTTTATGGAATGGGAGCGGTGGCGCAGTGGTGAGCGCACCTCGCTACGGACCCGGGCCCTCCTGAGTTGAGTTCGATTGCTGGCCACGGCTTAACTACCGACCCTTCGTGATGATTGTCCGCACCCCGTTCGAGGTGGGCTGAGCCATAAGCGATGTGAATGTAAACATCAGCACTGGGGATACAAAGGCGGTCGAGCGCGGCGTTGTTCCGGGCTCAACAGGTGCTCGCTAACAGCACTTGCCCCCAGCAGGATGTGTGGGCTACACGGGGCATCTTTGTCTTTGTGCGATATTGTATTGCCCTCGGAACACAACGCACACTCCAGTAGTGTAGAATACAATATACCATTATGGACTCTGGTATACAAAGACAAAGATCCCACGTGTAGCCTTAACAGACTGTAGGGACAAGTGCTGTGAGCGTGCGCGTATACACCACGGGATATGACCCGGGTTCGATTCCCGCTCACGGCCAACACCGGTGACGATTGTCTGAACCGGTCTTGGGCCTCCCCTAGGTCGACTCAGCTTCAAATGGGTAGCTGGTGCGATGTATAATCATCGCCACTTGGGAGACAAAGGCGGCCGGGCGTGGTGCTGGCCACCCACCCCCTCGTGTGCCGTGCCGGCCTTCATAGGTGCTACTCGTTAACAGCACTTGCCCCTACAGTCTGTTAAGGCTACAGTGGGGATCTTTGTCTTTGTATATGCGTAAAGACATATGTGCGTACGTCTTAGGTATAACATTAATTTGGAATAACATGTAAGTGTTTATCGTGATTTGTTACGTATTTCATTACCGGTCACGAGAGTGTATGTGTATATATATATTGTGTGTGTGTAAATATATGTGAACACAAAAATACAAAGATCCCCCGTATAGACTTTAACAGACTGTTGGGGCAAGTGCTGTTAGCGAGTATCACCTATGAAGGCCGGCACGGCACACGAGGGGGTGGGTGGCCAACATCACGCCCAGGCCGCCTTTGTTTCCCAAGTGGCGATGTTCACACAATCCACCAGGTACTAAGTTTAGTCTGAGTCAACCTAGGGAACGCCCATGACCGGTTCAGATAATATAATCGTCACTGGGTGTTGGCCGTGAGCGTGAATCGAATTCGGGTCGCCGGATTCGTAGCGCAGCGTAGCGCTAACCGCTACCCCACCGCTCCTCACCATACAGAAGCACACGCGTGTGCAGTGGGTACAAATGTGCACTCACAAGTTCCTGCACAAACATACACGCGCGGCTATCAGTATCCACATCTATCCACTGCTGGATGAAGGCCCCCCTCGCGCCCTCCCCCCGCTATCAGCAGGTGTCAATGCACCACCGCGTATGGAGGGTCAGGTACATGCGAACAGAACCCGCAGGGTAAAAGCCAGAACAAGGCGTGGGAGGAGGAGGGGGGGGGGTAAGGGTCAGTTTTAAAGAGGTGAGTCTTCAAGACAATTCTAGATTTGAAGCTTTCGTGACTGCAAGGATTCATACTCTTAGTTCTTTCGGTAAAGTCACGTAGGTAAAAAATGAAATTAAAATTAATACAAATAAAACAATAAAAATCACGACGTTTTCGGAGGCAACACAAACTTCCGTCTTCAGGTGAAACCGTCACAGCAAAATATCTGTACCTTATATAGTGGTTAAGGGGGGAGGAGCCAGGAAGGGCAACGGGGGAGGAGGAGTTTTGAAGTGGTCAATTACTGATTTTGTTATACTGCTGGGTGGGTAAATGAATTAGATACGATTAAGCCGCTCTTTGTTATGCTGTTTGTGCGCAAGTCTTCAAGACAAGACTGGCATGGAGCTAACGATGTCTGATTTAATCTCATTATAGCGAAAGCGAAGAGCTACGTCTGGATGTCTACGGATGAAAACAATAGTTATGTATTTATATCCTCCAGATTCCCATGCATTTCCTTGGATTTTTCCTCCAGATTTGTACCGACTTGAAACGCGTTTGTGTGTGTGTTTTTCAAAAAACAGTTTTCTCTCCGGATTTCCTCTCGAATTTCTAAGACCATTGTTTTTTTTTGTTCGTGTTCCACTCTCGCTCCAGATTCTCCTAAGACCATCTCCACCAATACCGTCCCGATATCTCGCACGTTTTAAAAAGAGACGTACATTCATGTTTCAGCTGACACCAGTGACGGTCTGCCTTCATACACCCGCAGAGCAAATGACGCTCTCAAACTCCCCATTTTGCTACGGAGTTGTTCCACCATCACACGGCTACCTACAAACGATCGCGCGTTCGAGTAACACCTCCGCGTTCTTGTCGGATCACAAACCACCCAGCAGTATAACAAAAGCAGTAATTGACCACTTCACAACTCCTCCTCCCCCCTTAACCACTATATAAGCTACAGATATTTTGCTGTGACGGTTTCACCCGAAGACGGAAGCTTGTGTTGCCTCCGAAACGTCGTGATTTTTATTGTTTTATTTTTATTAATTTTAATTTCATTTTTTACCTACGTGACTTTACCGAAAAAACTAAGAGTATCAATCCCCCCCAACCCTTTTGCGTTGTTTCGCAAATACGTCGCCGTCGCTTTATTAACCCCGCCACCCGATTTGCGTGGCCTCAAACCCCCCCGCCCCTGCCCCACACTCACGTCGCTCACATCATCGTCCGTCCTTCCTCGTTACCCGTCGTCTCTCAGCCCTTCACCACCACCGCCCTAGGCCGCGCTTCGATTGACGATGTCTCGATATACGTCGTCGTCGTCGCACCGTTTTAGGAAACGCATCCACGACGTTAACCGGGGCGTTACTGGAGCAGTTCCCACCACAACCCACCGAGCTGATGGTGTTTAAAAAGGGTCGAGATGTTTCACTGGTATTTTACGAACAACCGCTGCTGTACGCAAACTGGCGGTCAATCTGGCAACCCCGTGCCTGGCATCTCCCCCGTCCACCGTTCAAAAATGATCGCGAGAAATTTCGACGGGGGGGGAGGGGGGTGGGGTGGCACGTGCCTCCCCCCCCCCCAATGATCCGATCGAAATCCCTAATTTCGATCGGATCATTGGGGTTTATTCGTAATAAATCGGCATTTTGCGACCCCCATTGCCACTGTGTAGTATATTATTACGTGCCAGGGACTCTATGAGATGATGGGACAATAGTCTGAGTCCATAATTGGAAATAAGTAACGGCAAAGCAGTGATAAGCGACTCAGAGAATTGTGCGCAGTCGCGTATGCAGTCCACGACTTCTCTGAAGGCATTCACCTTCAGCGAGCGCGATGTCGATCACACAACGCAGTTCGAATTCGACCCTCGATCGATGGCTGCGCCATCGCCGCACACGCGTCGAATAAAAAGCAAGGGACAAGTCCTTACTTACTAACAACTCCTTACTTACTAACAACTCATCAATCATTTTTCATTGCTGGAGGGGTTGCCCCCCCCCTACCTGCAAATCCTGGCTCCACCATTGTACGGGACCCTTCTTTAATTTTTTTTTTTTGCCAGGAACAAGTTGATGATGATGATAAACAAAAATCGGCTTTAGCCCGCTCGCGGCAAGATTACAGGAGGTGTTTGGATGTCCATACACCAAACAGGCACCAATCATCACAAGGCTCAATCGAGTGTGCATTAACCACGAATGCTCGTGGTAAAAGGTTAAAAGAACAAGCGTGCTTTGATAATCATGTACGCATTGTCCTTGTAACACACGATGGGGTTTTTGTTGTTGAATGAATGGGGGTACTACTGGACAGGTTGGAGACACGCTGTGGAAGAACATGCGTACAGCGTGTATATATGAAGGTTTATTACTGAAGGCTACAAGGAGACTGTCTGGAGCTGAACGGGAGTGTTTTTAGATGATACGGAAAAACGATTACAAATTAAACTAAAATAACGTTCCGAAACAAGACTAGAGGTTTCAATCAGTGCACGTTACCCACAATGCCGTGTGGATATTGATAGACAATCAGCGCACGTTACCCACAATGCCGTGTGGATATTGATAGACAATCAGCGCACGTTACCCACAATGCCGTGTGGATATTGATAGACAATCAGCGCACGTTACCCACAATGCCGTGTGGATATTGATAGACAATCAGCGCACGTTACCCATGTGGAGATTAATAGACAATCAGTTCACGTTACCCATAATGCCGTGCGGACATTGATAGACAATCAGTGCACGTTACCCACAATGCCGTGCGGACATTAATAGACAACCAGTGCACGTTACCCACAATGCCGTGCGGACATTAATAGACAACCAGTGCACGTTACCCACAATGCCGTGCGGACATTAATATACAACCAGTGCACGTTACCCATAATGCCGTGTGGAGATTAACAGGCGTTCACGTACAATGTGGAACGAAAGCTGGACAGAGAGAGGAGAGAGAGGAGAGAGAGGCTGATATGAGCTACCCGTCGGAGGCCGTCGGACTGCGAGAAGGGCTGCGTGCAGAACGAGAGTGGGCGACAGAGTGGGCGACAAAGTGGGCGACAGAGTGGGCGAGAGAGTGGGCGACAAAGTGGGCGACAGAGTGGGCGACAAAGTGGGCGACAGAGTGGGCGACAAAGTGGGCGACAAAGTGGGCGACAGAGTGGGCGACAGAGTGGGCGACAGAGTGGGCGACAGAGTGGGCGACAAAGTGGGCGACAGAGTGGGCGACAAAGTGGGCGACAAAGTGGGCGACAAAGTGGGCGACAGAGTGGGCGACAAAGTGGGCGACAGAGTGGGCGACAAAGTGGGCGACAAAGTGGGCGACAGAGTGGGCGACAGAGTGGGCGACAGAGTGGGCGACAAAGTGGGCGACAAAGTGGGCGACAGAGTGGGCGACAAAGTGGGCGACAGAGTGGGCGACAGAGTGGGCGACAAAGTGGGCGACAGAGTGGGCGACAAAGTGGGCGACAGAGTGGGCGACAGAGTGGGCGACAAAGTGGGCGACAGAGTGGGCGACAAAGTGGGCGACAAAGTGGGCGACAGAGTGGGCGACAGAGTGGGCGACAGAGTGGGCGACAGAGTGGGCGACAGAGTGGGCGACAAAGTGGGCGACAGAGTGGGCGACAAAGTGGGCGACAGAGTGGGCGACAGAGTGGGCGACAGAGTGGGCGACAAAGTGGGCGACAAAGTGGGCGACAGAGTGGGCGACAGAGTGGGCGACAGAGTGGGCGACAGAGTGGGCGACAAAGTGGGCGACAAAGTGGGCGACAGAGTGGGCGACAAAGTGGGCGACAAAGTGGGCGACAGAGTGGGCGACAGAGTGGGCGACAGAGTGGGCGACAGAGTGGGCGACAAAGTGGGCGACAGAGTGGGCGACAGAGTGGGCGACAGAGTGGGCGACAGAGTGGGCGACAGAGTGGGCGACAGAGTGGGCGAGAGAGTGGGCGAGAGAGTGGGCGACAGAGTGGGCGACAGAGTGGGCGACAGAGTGGGCGACAGAGTGGGCGACAGAGTGGGCGACAGAGTGGGCGACAAAGTGGGCGACAGAGTGGGCGACAGAGTGGGCGACAGAGTGGGCGACAGAGTGGGCGACAGAGTGGGCGACAGAGTGGGCGACAAAGTGGGCGACAGAGTGGGCGACAGAGTGGGCGACAGAGTGGGCGAGAGAGTGGGCGACAGAGTGGGCGAGAGAGTGGGCGAGAGAGTGGGCGACAGAGTGGGCGACAGAGTGGGCGAGAGAGTGGGCGAGAGAGTGGGCGACAGAGTGGGCGACAGAGTGGGCGACAGAGTGGGCGACAGAGTGAGCGACAGAGTGGGCGACAGAGTGGGCGAGAGAGTGGGCGACAGAGTGGGCGAGAGAGTGAGCGACAGAGTGGGCGACAGAGTGGGCGAGAGAGTGGGCGAGAGAGTGGGCGACAGAGTGGGCGACAGAGTGGGCGACAGAGTGGGCGAGAGAGTGAGCGACAGAGTGGGCGAGAGAGTGGGCGAGAGAGTGGGCGACAGAGTGAGCGAGAGAGTGGGCGACAGAGTGAGCGACAGAGTGGGCGAGAGAGTGGGCGACAGAGTGGGCGACAGAGTGGGCGAGAGAGTGGGCGACAGAGTGGGCGACAGAGTGAGCGACAGAGTGGGCGAGAGAGTGGGCGACAGAGTGGGCGACAGAGTGGGCGACAGAGTGGGCGAGAGAGTGAGCGAGAGAGTGGGCGACAGAGTGGGCGACAGAGTGGGCGACAGAGTGGGCGAGAGAGTGAGCGAGAGAGTGGGCGACAGAGTGGGCGACAGAGTGAGCGAGAGAGTGGGCGACAGAGTGAGCGACAGAGTGGGCGAGAGAGTGGGCGACAGAGTGGGCGACAGAGTGGGCGACAGAGTGAGCGACAGAGTGGGCGAGAGAGTGGGCGACAGAGTGGGCGACAGAGTGGGCGAGAGAGTGGGCGAGAGAGTGGGCGACAGAGTGGGCGACAGAGTGGGCGAGAGAGTGGGCGACAGAGTGGGCGACAGAGTGGGCGAGAGAGTGGGCGACAGAGTGGGCGAGAGAGTGGGCGAGAGAGTGGGCGAGAGAGTGGGCGACAGAGTGGGCGACAGAGTGGGCGAGAGAGTGGGCGAGAGAGTGGGCGACAGAGTGGGCGACAGAGTGGGCGACAGAGTGGGCGACAGAGTGAGCGACAGAGTGGGCGACAGAGTGGGCGACAGAGTGGGCGAGAGAGTGGGCGACAGAGTGGGCGAGAGAGTGAGCGACAGAGTGGGCGACAGAGTGGGCGAGAGAGTGGGCGAGAGAGTGGGCGACAGAGTGGGCGACAGAGTGGGCGAGAGAGTGGGCGACAGAGTGGGCGAGAGAGTGGGCGACAGAGTGAGCGACAGAGTGGGCGAGAGAGTGGGCGACAGAGTGGGCGACAGAGTGGGCGAGAGAGTGGGCGAGAGAGTGGGCGAGAGAGTGGGCGACAGAGTGAGCGACAGAGTGGGCGACAGAGTGGGCGAGAGAGTGGGCGAGAGAGTGGGCGACAGAGTGGGCGACAGAGTGGGCGACAGAGTGGGCGAGAGAGTGGGCGACAGAGTGGGCGACAGAGTGGGCGAGAGAGTGGGCGAGAGAGTGGGCGACAGAGTGAGCGACAGAGTGAGCGAGAGAGTGAGCGAGAGAGTGGGCGACAGAGTGGGCGACAGAGTGGGCGACAGAGTGGGCGACAGAGTGAGCGACAGAGTGGGCGACAGAGTGGGCGACAGAGTGAGCGACAGAGTGAGCGAGAGAGTGAGCGAGAGAGTGGGCGACAGAGTGGGCGACAGAGTGGGCGACAGAGTGGGCGACAGAGTGAGCGACAGAGTGGGCGAGAGAGTGGGCGACAGAGTGGGCGACAGAGTGGGCGAGAGGTGGGGGTTTTACGTAAAGCAAAGTTATAAAAAAAAAAGTACGAAATGATGAACGAAGCAAAGTGCCGACTACACCGAGCATCTTCTTGTTTCCACTGATCGTAAAGAAAAAGAGAGAGAGGAGAGAGCGCACGCACAGAAAAGAGCGGCGCGAGACGCGCGTTGGGAATTCCAGCGGGGAAGCCGCGTGCACGTTAAAGACTTCCACGTTGAATTTGAAACAAAAGTTGGTGCGCTTGGGCGTGAGGGCACGGCGTGGCGATGATGGCGATGACGACGATGATGGTGACGGCGGCGGTCGATGAGACGAGGCTGGTGATGGAATGAGAGCTACGGGTGGTGCGGGAGGGAGGTAGGGAGGGAGGGGCGTTTGTGGGAGATGGAGCAATGATATTGCTGCTTTCGCGGGGACCTGTGAGGTCGCTTCGCGATGGCATGTGGGTGGACCTTCATCCAGCAGTGGACGAGGCATTTCTAATCGCTGTGACGTCAATGTTTCACTCCGCGTGTTGGAGACAAAGGCGGCCGCGGCGAAGTGGGTAACGGCCACACCACCCCCTCTCGTGCGCCATGGCGGACTTCATAGGTGCTGCTGCTACTCGCTAACAGCACTTGCCCCAACAGTCTGTTGTAGGCTACACGGGGAATCTTTGTCTTTGTCTCCTTCACAGGCGCTGCTGCTACTCGCTAACAGCACTTGCCCCAACAGTCTGTTGTAGGCTACACGGGGTATCTTTGTCTTTGTCTCCTTCACAGGCGCTGCTGCTACTCGCTAACAGCACTTGCCCCAACAGTCTGTTGTAGGCTACACGGGGGATCTTTGTCTTTGTCTCGTTCACAGGTGCTGTTGCTACTCGCTAACAGCACTTGCCCCAACAGTCTGTTGTAGGCTACACAGGGGATCTTTGTCTTTGTCTCCTTCACAGGCGCTGCTGCTACTCGCTAACAGCACTTGCCCCAACAGTCTGTTGTAGGCTACACAGGGGATCTTTGTCTTTGTCTCCTTCATAGGTGCTGCTGCTACTCGCTAACAGCACTTGCCCCAACAGTCTAAAGGCTACACGGGGGATCTTTGTCTTTGTCTCCTTCATAGGTGCTGCTGCTACTCGCTAACAGCACTTTCCCCAACAGTCTGTTGTAGGCTACACAGGGGATCTTTGTCTCTGTCTTCTTCATAGGTGCTGCTGCTACTCGCTGACAGCACTTGCCCCAACAGTCTGTTGTAGGCTACACGGGGGATCTTTGTCTTTGTCTCCTTCATATGTGCTGCTGCTACTTGCTGACAGCACTTGCCCCAACATTCTGTTAAAAACATATTTCTTGCTGTGGCTGTCCTACCTGATGACGGAGGCTTGTGTTGCTTCCGAAACGTCGTGATTTAATTTAGTTATTTTAATGTTATTTATTTATAATTATTCACCTACGCGACTTTACCGAAAGAACCAAAGAGTATGGATCCTTGCAGTCACGAAAAGTTCAAATCTAGAATGAGTCTGTTAAAGGCTACACGGGGGATCTTTGTCTCTGTCTCCTTCATAGGTTCTGCTGCTACTCGCTAACAGCACTTGCCCCAGAGGTCGCAAACGGGTTTTGATTTCTTACCCGTACCCGTACCCGTACCCGGCCGCACCAGGGTCGCAAATGGGTACCCGTACCCGGCCGGGTACGGGTACCCGTTCCCTACCCGTTCCCTACCCGAAATGAGTGACAAACGGTTACTCACCGGTGACTCACGGCCTACCCGTACCCGTACCCGGCCGCACCAGGGTCGCAAACGGGTACCCGTACCCGGCCGGGTACAGGTAGCCCTTACCCGGCCGGGTACGGGTAGCCGGGTATCGGGTAGGGTACGGGTATCGGGTAGCCGGTTGCGACCTCTGACTTGCCCCAACAGTCTGTTAAAGGCTGTCCTGGCTGGACTTGTTTACCTCTACCAATGAAGCAGCATCAGCATCAGCAGCAGCATCAGAATATTGACACGATTGATTCATTTAGCGTCGCTCTCCTTCGACGAATGAGACCACCGCAAGATTGGTGAACGTCGCCACTTGTGAGTGGAGCAAGACGCCGAGGAGAGTTTTTTTTTGTTCGTGCTTTGGCCCCCGGTTAGTGAAGAGAGCCGCGTTGAGCATGTGTGCCGAGGTTAACGGGCAGGAGTTCAGCATACTCATAAGGATATCTGCTCCGGGCTGTCTCTGGTGTACGACGATCCACGTTTACAACGTTTTACCGAGTGAGGCCCACTGAGCTTTGTGGAGCTTATATTCTTAAGTTTTTTCGGTAAAGTCACGTAGGTAAAAAAATAATAGATCACTATTATTTATTATTCTATTATTTTCTACCCACGTGACTTTACCGAGAGAACCAAAAAATACAAAGAGTTCACTGCTTTAGCCCACCGGCGTGTTGAAGAGTGAATCCATTTCGAAAAGACACACATGAACAAATTTCCCTTTTATATATACAGTATAGGTTATTGTTGTTACCATCATTATATTATTGGGGATCTTTCGGTAAAGTCACGTAGAAGGTAAACAATAAAATAATAAAAATATAAAACAATTACATTCTCACGATATTGTTTTATATTTTTATTATTTTATTGTTTCCTTTCTACGTGACTTTACCAAAAAAAACCTAAGAATATGAATCCTTGCAGTCACGAAAGCTTCAAATCTAGAACTTTGTGAAGCTATTTTATCAGAAGCGGCCTGGCCACAAATAATAGCCCGATGAAGTGTAAATGTACCGTAGCCAAGCACACTAAACGCGTGGTGCTCATACGAAATGTGGAGGGAAAACCGGAGGAATCGGGGAAAAAAAAACCACGCGACCACGGGGGGCGAGAGAGAAAGAGAGAGACACGCAAACTCCAAATATACAGCAGCAGGCGTCAGGGTCGGGATCGAACCGTCGACCTCCTGTGTACCGGGCGAGGTCGTTAACATCTCACCGCCCCTTCTCTTGCACGCGCGGTCTTACACGGGGAGGGGGTGGTGGGGAAACGCGAATTGTGTCCCTGCGAGCGAATAACCGTGGTCTAAACGGAAGCGATGGAAAGTTATTGAGCAATAAATGTAAATATATCCAATGCACGTCTTCCCCCCCCCCCCACCCCCTTTCACGTCGTTTCGCAAATACATATTCACTTTCTGAATGCAACGACCAGATTTGCGTCGTTGATGCGATACAGGAGGATGTGGAGCGGGGCGGACTTAACTGGTTACAGAGCGGCGTCAAGATCGGCCTCTGTGGAGGAGGAGGCGGCTCGTGAAGGACGCTGCATGGACAGTTGGAGCGACGCTCACAACAACAAAATGAGTCCGTCACGGATTGAGTTTAGTCCGTCACAGATTGAGTTTAGTCCGTCACGGATTGAGTTTAGTCCATCACGGATGGATGCGCACTGATCAAGCATAACGCCATCCCTTGGGAACAACAACAACAACAACGTGCAGTGTTTTAAGTTTGCTGCGTACGGATGTTTATCCTGTTTGTTGATCAAGCGGTTGTCAATGAATATTCCTGGTACGCAAACAAAATATACAAACCACCTCGGATATTTGCCAGGTGACATAAGTCCATTGTACACCGAGCAATTTTAAATCGTGGACTGTGCATGGGGTAGCCGTTGAATACTTTGACGAAGAACATGAAGACCAAGCAGAGCTCAAGATGGATACAAGCAACGGTGAAGTTGCAAGCAACTCGCTGGCTCGCTTGCTACTCACGGATCCGGATGAGGAATCTCTTTGATTCAAGCGGAGATTGAGCTCTTTGTGAATAGCCCGGTAAACGAGCGGTTTGCAATCTCGGGGCGAAACTTCGGACAAATTTGTCAGTCAAAAAAAAATGATTGCTTGCTTTTCAATAATCGTTTTGTTTTTGTTGCTAACGAAACCAGATTCTGGTGGGTGAGGGGCAGATTTAGACCCCCGTGATAGCCCACGGGGAACTCGGCTTCATATCTAAAAACTGAAATAGATCAACCAAAACCCATGAATGAGTCAATTCATTTGGTGTTCTTTTCAGCGACAGCAACAACAACAACAACAACAAAACTCCCAGAATGAATGCCCGTGAGGATTTGAATGTTTGGAAGGGTGAGCAACAACGATCTAAACGGTGCTCGCTTTTCAACAATTCACCGCGGTGGCAGCAACTCGATTTGATGGGCTGTGTCGTCGCTGGGTGGTGGAGGGCGACACGGGCAGACCTTCGCTCTGAGCGCGACCCGCGGCTCTGTGGTCCGCTGGAGAAGACGATTTAACGCGAACAAACGTCTAAGAAAATCCAAACATCATACTGACATCTTCTTGGTTCTTTCGGTAAAGTCACGTAGAATGGAAATAATAAAAGAATAAAAATAAAACATAATAAAATTATTCTCACGACGTTTCGGCCACAACGCCGAAGACGCTGTCTTCCCGACAGACCTGTTTTTCACCTGAGGACGGCTGCTTGCGTTGTGGCCGAAACGTCGTGAGAATAAATTTTTTTATGTTTTATTTTTATTATTTTATTATTTCCATTCTACGTGACTTTACCGAAAGAACCAAGAAGATGAATCCCTGCCGTCACGAAAGCTTTAAATCGAAATCATACTGACAATCATGATATAGGTGTTGAACTAACGGGCATTAGAATAGGTTTTCCCCTTTTTTCTGGCAACAAACAGCTGTGTTAAGATGTTAAAACACCAAACTGAAACCCCTTTTACAAGGAATCGTGTCTGCATTAACCACAAGCCTTGTGGTCAGAATGCAAACAAAAACATGCTCTGATAGTATATGCATTGTCTTTGAAACTAAATAGTCCACAACAGAGACAGCTTTCTTTGGAGCATTTTGACCACAAGTATTGTGGTTACTTATTCTTAGGTTTTTTCGGTAAAGTCACGTAGGTAAAAAAATAAAATTTATAAAAGTTAAATAAAAATATCGTGCTGTGACGGTTCCACCTGAAGACGGAATCTTGTGTTGCCTCCGAAACGTCGTGATTTTTATTTAATTTAATTTGTATTTTACTTTTATTAATTTAAATTTTTTACCTACATGACTTTACCGAAAAAACCTAAGAATATGAATCCTTGCAGTCACGAAAGCTTCAAATCTAGAATTGTGGTTAATGCAGACATGATTCCTTGTAAAAGGGTTTCAGTTTGGTGTTTTAATATCTTAACACAGCTGTTTTTGTTGCCAGAAAAAAGTGGAAAACCTCTTCTCATCTTGTGGTCCTGGCAAAGGAGGTCGCATGAAACGGGCATTATTATACCGCTCGCGACAATCTTAGCCGACATCAACCTTTGAGCCGACTGGCACCAATTCGGCTCAAAGGTTGTAGACGTCAATCGGACGTTGGCGCAACTGGGAGGTCGCATCGGGGAGGATTTGTTCGATGACCTTGGGGACAATAATTATAATTGTCGAAGGCGGACCGGGATCGGTAGCGATTCGAATTGAAAGGGTTGCAGACAAGAGTCGGAATCTTAGAAGCGTCGCTTCAATTGCTTTCTCTCGGCACGGCATTTGAAATAATTGGGGAGCAAGGGTTGTTTTTTTTAGTTTGTTTGAACCCCCGCCCCCTCCACACCTACATCCAGCCAGCCCGCAGCTGTGTGGGTGGGTTAAACTCGTTTCTGCTTCTTGTTGTTGTTGTTGTGTTTATCTATAATAGAGGGTTTATTTGGGGTGGGGGGGGGGGGTTAGATCGCGTAAAAATATAAATGTGTCGTTAAAACCCGCCACCACCTGGACACAGCAAACTAGTAAGGGTTGTCATGTAAACAGAACGTGGCCAATTCGTCACTAGTACAGCACTAGCGTGTAGTGTAGTGTATAGTGTAGTGTTCAGTAGTGTAGTGTATAGTGTTCAGAAGTGTAGTGTATATTAGTGTAGTGTATAGTAGTGGATCGTGGAGTGTAAAGTAGTCTATAGTGTATAGTGTAGTGTATAGTGTAGTGTATAGTGTAGTGTATAGTGTAGTGTATAGTAGTGTATCGTGGAGTGTATAGTAGTGTAGTGTATAGTATAGTGTATAGTAGTGTAGTGTATAGTAGTGTATAGTGTAGTGTATAGTGTAGTGTATAGTAGTGTATCGTGGAGTGTATAGTAGTGTAGTGTATAGTATAGTGTATAGTAGTGTAGTGTATAGTAGTGTATAGTGTAGTGTATAGTGTAGTGTATAGTAGTGTATCGTGGAGTGCATAGTAGTGTAGTGTATAGTGTAGTGTATAGTAGTGTAGTTTATAGTAGTGTATAGTGTAGTATACTAGTACAGCACCACCGGTGTGTTGGAGAGCCAAGCCACAACATTTACACTCTGAGTACGACGTTTCGCCAGCAATTGCAGCTAGCTTCATCAGGTGGACAGCCAGAGATGACAAACCTTCCTAATTGGCTGTGTCGGGTGGTGGCGGGTTTAAACGACACATTTATATCAACGTCATCTCTAACCCCCAACAATAAACCCCTTTATTATGGATAATATTGGTCGCGAAGCCTACTACTCGTTTTCCCCACATACAGTCGACATCAGTAGAGACGTCACTTGCCGCTCTGCGTTTTCTCTCTTTCATTTTATCGGCCCTATTTAACCGAGTTTATTCGGTAAACATCAACAACAACAGCAAAACCCTCTTGAGAAAAACAAAACTCCACGCTGAGTCACGTAGGAAACCAGACCGACTCTGTTCAAATGCGTTCGTAGGTGTTGTAAATTAAGTTTTCGCGTTGTAAAGCAAGTTTCTAAGTCGTACATTGATCCGTGGTGGCATTGCCTGCCGCGGTGGCTATGAGATGTTAACTACCTCGCCTGGTACGCAGGAGGTCGTGGGTTTGATCCCGACCCTGACGCCTGCTGCTGTATATTTGGAGTCTGCGGTGTCTCTCTCTCTCCCTCCGTATTTAGAATCAACTTGCCTTGAAGAGTATTTGGCTGCTATACATTTACGTGACGACGAGCCACTTCGTTGAGCTATCATTTGTGATAGCCAGGTCGCTTCGTGGGCCTTACCTTGTAAAATAGTAAAAACATACGGTCATATAAGCGTCGTAAATGCGGATCTCGTCAATCGCACCGTCGTAAAAAGCAGAGAGACCGTCTGCAGTCAGCATCAGCGCTTCGCTCTGCCCGTTGTCCTCACCGATTCTCACCGTCGCTAACCGAGAATGCAGCAACAACCCACCTATTCCCCGTGGCGTAGTTCGCCAAGAGTGGGCCGTTGTGTGCCGGCCCACTCTTGGCAAAGATCCCCCGTGTAGCCTTCAGCAGACTGTTGGGGCAAGTGCTGTTAGCGAGCAGCGGCAATTATGAAGAATACAAAGACAAAGATCCCCCGTGTAGCCTTTAGCTGACTGTTGGGGCAAGTGCTGTTAGCGAGCAGCGGCAATTATGAAGAATACAAAGACAAAGATCCCCCGTGTAGCCTTTAGCTGACTGTTGGGGCAAGTGCTGTTAGCGAGCAGCGGCAATTATGAAGAATACAAAGACAAAGATCCCCCGTGTAGCCTTTAGCTGACTGTTGGGGCAAGTGCTGTTAGCGAGCAGCGGCAATTATGAAGAATACAAAGACAAAGATCCCCCGTGTAGCCTTTAGCTGACTGTTGGGGCAAGTGCTGTTAGTGAGCAGCGCACTTATGAAAAATACAAAGACAAAGATTCCCCGTGTAGCCTTTAGCAGACTGTAGGGGCAAGTGCTGTGAGTGAGCACCTATGAAGGCCGGCACGGCACACGAGGGGGTGGGTGGCCAGCACCACGCCCGACCGCCTTTGTCTCCCCAGTGGCGATGTTTACACACCGTACCAGGTACTCATCTGAGGCTGAGTCGACCAGGGGAGGAGGCCCAGGACCGGTTCAGATATTCGTCACCGGTGTTTGCCGTGAGCGGGAATCGAACTTGGGCCGCACAGACTCACGCACACAGACTCAGACACACGCACACAGACACAGACACACGCACACAGACACAGACTCACGCACACAGACACAGACTCACGCACACAGACACAGACTCACACACAGAGACACAGAGACACACACAAAGACACAGACTCACACACACAGACACAGACTCACGCACACAGACACAGACTCACGCACAGAGACACAGACTCACGTACACAGACACAGACTCACACACAGAGACACAGACTCACACACAGAGACACAGACTCACACAGAGACACAGACTCACACACAGAGACACAGACTCACACACAGAGACACAGACTCACACACAGAGACACAGACTCACACACAGAGACACAGAGACACACACAAAGACACAGACTCACACACACAGACACAGACTCACGCACACAGACACAGACTCACGCACAGAGACACAGACTCACGTACACAGACACAGACTCACGCACACAGTCACAAACTCACGCACAGAGACACAGACTCACGCACACAGAGACACAGACTCACGCACACAGAGACACACAGAGACACAGAGACACTCACAGAGACACAGACTCACACACACAGACACAGACTCACGCACACAGACTCAACCACACAGACACAGACTCACGCACACGCAGCGCGGCTATCCATCATCATCAACAGCATCATCGTTGCTTCTAAAAAAACTGAGCTAAACTTGGTGAAACAAAAATGAATCTCACTCCCCAAATCTCTCCCGACGAACTCGAGTCTGCCCCTCTCACCGAGGATCTTGCTTAGCTCCGCGTTGTGCAGGTCCGGGTTCTGCTGCGCCAACCTCTTCCTCTCGTCCTTGGCCCACACCATGAACGCGTTCATGGGTCTCCTGATGCGCGGCTCCGGCGCCGGTTTGCTGCGCGCGCCGGGCCCGGCTCCAGCCGTGACGACGACGACGCCGCCGGTCGTCAGTGGCGTCGCAATCCCGACAGATCCCAGCTGCTGCTGCTGCTGCTGCTGCTGAAGCTGATGATGATGAAGACTATGCTGTTGAAGATGATGATGATGCTGCTGCTGCTGCTGCTGGTGATGGTGAAGATGCTGCGCTGTGAGAAAAGTCGATTCCAAGTTGCCGGTCGCTACGCTGCCACCGAGCGCGTGTTCCGCGCGACTCATCGACACCACCACGTGCCCATCGTCACCGCCGCCGCCAACACCATCATCATCATCATCATCGTCACCCTCCTCCACATCATCAACGTCCTCTTCAATGTCCTCCTCCATGTCCTCCGCCACAACCCCAACCTCCTCTTCTTCGATGTCGCCAACTTTTCCATTTTGGAACTTTCGTAGTTTGGCGCCGCAGCCGCCCTTGCTGCTGCTGCTGCTGCTGATGATGCTGATGATGTTGGTTGTTGTGTTGTTGCTGTTGTTGTTGGTGGTAGTGGTGGCAGCTGTGGTTGATACGGTCATGTCCTGCGGTTGATGCGAGTCCATCCAGGATGGGGCGTTGAAGGAACTCATCGCCAACTGCGGACGCGGCTGCCGAGCGGCTTGCGAGCGATTCTCCGCCTGTGTCTGACTGTGAGTGTGTGTGTGACTGTCCGCCTGTGTCTGACTGTGCCCCTGCGTGTGACTGTGAGCGCGCGTGTGACCGTGCGCCTGCGTGTGGCCGTGAGTGTCCGTGTGTGTCCGACTGTGCGCGTGTGGCTGTGCGCGTGCGTTACTGTGCAGGCACGCGTGTTCGTCGCTCGCGTACCCAGTGTCTGGGCTGCTCATGTCTCGAATTGACGACTGAACGAACGGCCTGTTGAATGTATGAACGATTGAATGAACGGACGAACAGATTATTGTTCAAATGAAGCAACGAGTAACCAATTTGACGATTGAATGGACGAGCTATTTCACGAATGAACGATTGAGCGAACGAATTAATGAACTGACGAAACGAATGAGCAAACGCTTGCACGGCTGAACAAACCGTTGAACGAATGAACGACTGAGCGAACCAATGAACGACGCAATGAACGAACAATCGAACGGCTGAACAAACCGTTGAACGAATTAACAATTGAGCCAACCAATGAACGATGGAATGAACGACCAATCGAACGGCTGGACAAACCGTTGAACGAATGGACGATTGAGCGAACCAATGAACGACGCAATGAACGAACAATCGAACGGCTGAACAAACCGTTGAACGAATGAACGACTGAGCGAACCAATGAACGACGGAATGAACGACCAATCGAACGGCTGGACAAACCGTTGAACGAATGGACGATTGAGCGAACCAATGAACGACGCAATGAACGACCAATCGAACGGCTGGACAATCCGTTGAACGAATAAACGATTGAGCCAACCAATGAACGACGCAATGAACGAACAATCGAACGGCTGGACAAACCGTTGAACGAATGAACGATTGAGCGAACCAATGAACGACGCAATGAACGAACAATGGAACGGCTGAACAAACCGTTGGACGAATGAACGATTGAGCGAACCAATGAACGACGCAATGAACGAACAATCGAACGGCTGAACAAACCGTTGAACGAATGAACGATTGAGCGAACCAATGAACGACGCAATGAACGAACAATCGAACGGCTGAACAAACCGTTGAACGAATTAACGATTGAGCGAACCAATGAACGACGCAATGAACGAACAATCGAACGGCTGAACAAACCGTTGAACGAACAATTGAACTATAAAAACGAATGAATGAATGAACGAAATCGACGAACGAACCAACGACCGTGGTTTGGTAGCCGCTGTTGTGTGTCGCCAAGCTGCTAGAGTCTGGCCGATATATATTAAGGAGACGTGCTCACATATATACTACATAATATACTACGTAATATACTACATAATATACTACATAATATACTACATAATATACTACATAATATACTACATATACGTACAATCCGTCCCTTGTGTACCACGTGTACCGCAGCTACGAATTAACAACGCTGGGTTCGTTCGTCGGTGGAGTTAACGAAGCTCTAATCAGGGTTACAGAAAAAGGAACACGGTAAGTGATGATGATGATGCAGGTGATATGTGTAGGTATATGTGTGTGTGTGCAGGTGATATGTGTGTGTGAGTATATGTGTGTGTGTATGTGTGTGTGTGGGTATGTGTGTGTGTGTGCAAGTGATGTGTGTGTGTGTGAGTATATGTGTGTGTGTATGTGTGTGTGTGGGTATGTGTGTGTGTGTGCAAGTGATGTGTGTGTGAGTATATGTGTGTGTGTGTATGTGGGTATGTGTGTGTGTGTGCAAGTGATGTATGTGTGTGTATGAATGTATATGTCTTTGTAGGTGATAGTTGTGTGTGTGAGTATATGTGTGTGTGTGCAAGTGATGTGTGTGTGTGTGTGAGTATATGTGTGTGTGTATGTGTGTGTGTGGGTATGTGTGTGTGTGCAAGTGATGTATGTGTGTGTATGAATGTATATGTCTTTGTAGGTGATAGTTGTGTGTGTGAGTATATGTGTGTGTGTGCAAGTGATGTGTGTGTGTGTGAGTATATGTGTGTGTGTGTATGTGGGTATATGTGTGTGTGTGTGTACAAGCGATGTGTGTGTGTGTATGATTGTATATGTGTTTGTGTGTAGGTGATATTTGTGTGGAGGTCTGTGTGTATATGTTTTTGTATATATATTTGTGTAGGTGTAGGTCTGTGTGTGTGTTATATATATGTGTGTGTAGGTGATATTTTTGTGTAGGTCTGTGTGTGTGTATGTCTTTGTTATGTATATATATATGTGTTTGTGTGTAGGTCTTTGTGTGTAAGGTGATAGTTGTGTTTTTGTCTTTGTTGAAAACTGTGTAAGTGATATGTGTGTACGTGCGGTGTATTACGTGTATGTGTGTGTATATATTAATGAGCGCGTGTATACGTGCTGTGTGTGTATTGCGTGTATATGTATTAATTAGTGGATTGACGGGTGCATATGTGCAGGCGATGTATGTATGAGTGTTGTGCGTGTACCTACATATATGCGTGTGTACACGTGTGTGTGTGTACACGTGTGTGTACAGCTATATATGTCTAAAGCTGTTTGTACACACCTGTATATGTATGTACACGTGTGTGTACACTTGTATATTTATAGGCACCTGTGTATACACTTGTGTGTGTACACCTGTGTGTGTACACCTGTGTGTGTGTGTACACGTGTGTGTGTGTGTGTACACCTGTGTGTGTACCTGTGTGTGTGTACACCTGTGTATGTACACCTGTGTGTGTGTGTACACCTGTGTATGTACTTGTGTGTGTGTACACCTGTGTGTGTGTACCTGTGTGTGTGTACTTGTGTGTGTACCTGTGTGTGTGTGTACACCTGTGTGTGCGTACACCTGTGTGTGTACACCTGTGTGTGTGTACACCTGTGTGTGTATGTGTACACCTGTGTGTGTACCTGTGTGTGTGTACACCTGTGTGTGTGTGTGCACCTGTGTGTGTGTGTACCTGTGTGTACACCTGTGTGTGTGTGTGTACCTGTGTGTACCTGTGTGTGTGTGCACCTGTGTGTGTGTGTACACCTGTGTGTGTACCTGTGTGTACCTGTGTGTGTGTGCACCTGTGTGTGTGTGCACCTGTGTGTGTGTGTACACCTGTGTGTGTACCTGTGTGTACCTGTGTGTGTGTGTACCTGTGTGTGTGTACACCTGTGTGTGTGTACCTGTGTGTACACCTGTGTGTGTGTGTGTACCTGTGTGTACCTGTGTGTGTGTGCACCTGTGTGTACACCTGTGTGTGTGTGCACCTGTGTGTGTGTGTGTCCACACGGCCTTGAGAGAGATGGGGGGAGTGGAGCAGCAGTCGAAGTCGGGGCGCTCCTCTGGGCGCCCCGAGATTTGTGTCGATTTATTTATTTACCCGCTTCCTTTATTCGCGCATTATTTATTTATTTACGCCCCATACACCCCCCCCCTCCTCCCCCCCCAAGCCCGCCATGCTCCCTCCAAGTGCAAGGCGCCGTGGCTTCGTGCTCAATAACACCTCGCGCGTGTGTCTGTATGTGTGTGTCTGTGTGTGTCTGTGTGTGTGTCTGTGTGTGTGTGTCTGTGTGTGTCTGTGTGTATCTGTGTGTGTCTGTGTGTGTGTCTGTGTGTGTGTGTCTGTGTGTGTGTCTGTGTGTGTGTGTGTGTCTGTGTTTGTGTGTGTGTGTCGGTGTGTGTGTGTGTGTCTGTGTGTGTGTGTGTCTGTGTCTGTGTGTGTGTGTCTGTGTGTGTGTGTCTGTGTGTGTGTCTGTGTGTGTGTCTGTGTGTGTGTGTGTCTGCGTGTGCGTCTATGTCTATGTGGGTGTCTGTGTGTCTGTGTCTGTGTGTGTCTGTGTGTGTGTCTGTGTGTGTATGTATAATCTCCGCCGGTTATAAACATTTATGCTGGCCTGCCGACGATCCATCCTGGGTTTAACCAGGCTGGATTGTGTGAGGAGCTCACAAATCCTTGAAAGATCTAGGCAAATTCCCATCGGTGAGCTCCTCCGGCAGGCAAGGCTGCGTTGGCTGGGTCATGTAGCCCGCATGCCCAGCCACCGCATGCCTAAACAGCTTTTGTTCGGCCGGATAAAGGGGGCTAAGCGGGCGCGGCACGGGCTAGAGAAGAGATGGAGTGATGTGGTACAGGAGGATGTGGAGCTGAGTGGACTTGCCGATTACTGGTAGCAGCGGTGTCAAGATCGGCCTCAGTGGAGGAGGCTCGTGAAGGACGCTGCTACTGGGCAATTGGAGGCAGTCGCCCTCCAACAACAACGGAGGGCGGAGGAGCGACGCTCACAACAACGAGCGGAGCGCCGGGTCGCTAAAGCACAGCGAGTTGGCACAGTAGAGGGCATAGGTGGTGCATCAGCCAGTCATCTCAGTCGTCTCAGTCAGTCGACCCGTGGCACCTGGGTCTGCCCCGTGACCTCCTGCCAGCGGGCGTTCAACACTCCACGTGGCCTCAAGGTGCACCTAGTCTGGCACAAGCGTCGTGGTGACGTCACCGCCACTTAGTGGCGAATGGCGGTTGTTGTATGTCTGTGTGTATCTGTGTGTGTGTCTGTATGTCTGTGTGTGTCTGTGTGGGGGAGCGGTAGTGTAGTGGTTAGCGCTACGCTGCGCTACGAACCCGGCGACCCGAGTTCGATTCCCGCTCACGGCGAACACCAGTGACGGATTATCTGAACCGGTCCCGAGCCTCCCCTAGGTCGCCTCAGCCTCAAATGAGTACCTGGTGGGGTGCGTCAAAACTTCGCCACTGGGGAGACAAAGGCGGCCGGGCGTGGTGCTGGCCACCCACCCCCTCGTGTGTCGTGCCGGGCTTCATAGGTGCTCGCTAACAGCATTTGCCCCAACAGTCTGTTACAGGCTACACGGGGGATCTTTGTATTTGTTATCGCCTTAAACAAGGGGGCAGATTACTATGAACTATTTTAAAACTGTTTGAGTTTACCAGGTTAAGACCGGAACGGTGGTGAGATGTTAAATACCTCACCTGGTACACAGGAGGTCGTGGTTTTTGCCTCGCTCTATGCGGGGTTCACTTTGTGCGATTTCGCAATCCCATATACATGCGGCAGCCCTATATGTAGAGCCCAAATTCGCTCTGTGCAGTTTGAATTCACTCGAATAATAATGTATGTTTAAAAAGCGCCCCCCCTTAAGCGGTCATTCTCAGTGGCGCTATGCCACGGAAAGGTGAAAAAATAGTTTGAGAACAACCGAGGAAGAAATTGTTTAACAACCGAGGAATGAAAAAAATGTTTGACAACAACCAAGGAAAGAAAAAATAGTTTACCAACAACCAAGGAAAGAAAAAATTGTTTACCAACAACCAAGGAAATAAAGAGTTGTTTAACAAAAACTAAGGAAAGAAAAAATTGTTTACCAACAACCAAGGAAAGAAAATATAGTTTAACAACAACCAAGGAAAGAAAAAATTAGTTTAACAACCAAGGAAAGAAAACATAGCTTATCAACAACCAAGGAATACAAAAATAGCTTATCAACAACTAAGGAAAGAAAAAATAGTTTACCAACAACCAAGGAAAGAAAAAATTGTTTACCAACAACCAAGGAAAGAAAAAAATGTTTAACAACAACCAAGGAAAGAAAAAATAGCTTAACAAAAACCAAGGAAAGAAAAAATAACTTAACAACAACCGAGGAAAGAAAAAAGATGAAGAAGCGAGAAAGACTTTTGAAAATAACTGAGGAGAAAAATCTGATTTGAATGGAGATCTTTTAAATTCTTTATATTAAGTTCACTTGCGCGCTTGCTTGCTTACGACTATGCAAATCTTTCGGTCGTTTTTTAACCCACTTCCCGTGATCCAATCGAGCTGACATTTTGCACACAGACTCGTTGTGCGTGACAATTAATTTTCGTGAAAATTTTTTTCCACAATTTTACACTTTTTAGGAAAAAGAATTATATTCAATTTCCAATTGCTTAATGCTGCCAGGCAATCATCTGACCCATAGGTGGCAGCCATCTTAAGCCAGAGGACGAGAGGACTCTAGCAGCCACGCATATAAAGGATTTATAGTGAAAAACTTTGTTTTTACGGGTTAATCTTTTTTAGTGGCGGTCTGAAGTTGTGTCAAGTTCCTCGGAAGTCGCCCTGACCTCGAAGGGGCAACGGGTTGCAGAGCTGCAGCTGCCGTGCAGGGTGCACGGTGCAAGGTGCACGGTGCATGGTGCAGGGTGCACGGTGCACGGTGCAGGGTGCACGGTGCACGGTGCAAGGTGCAGGGTGCACGGTGCACGGTGCATGGTGCAGGGTGCACGGTGCAGGGTGCACGGTGCAATGTGCACGGTGCAAGGTGCAGGGTGCACGGTGCACCGTGCAGGGTGCACGGTGCAGGGTGCAGGGTGCACGGTGCAGGGTGCAGGGTGCACGGTGCAGGGTGCACGGTGCAGGGTGCACGGTGCAGGGTGCAGGGTGCACGGTGCAGGGTGCACGGTGCACGGTGCAGGGTGCACGGTGCAGGGTGCACGGTGCACGGTGCACGGTGCACGGTGCAGGGTGCAGGGTGCACGGTGCAGGGTGCACGGTGCAGGGTGCACGGTGCAGGGTGCACGGTGCACGGTGCAGGGTGCAGGGTGCACGGTGCAGGGTGCACGGTGCACGGTGCAGGGTGCAGGGTGCACGGTGCAGGGTGCACGGTGTAGTGTGCAGGGTGCACGGTGCAGGGTGCACGGTGCAAGGCGCACAGTGCAGGGTGCACGGTGCAGGGTGCAGGGTGCAGGGTGCAGGGTGCAGGGTGCATGGTGCACGGTGCAGGGTGCAGGGTGCACGGTGCAGGGTGCAGGGTGCAGGGTGCACGGTGCACGGTGCAGGGTGCAGGGTGCACGGTGGACGGTGCACATCTTAACACAGCTGTTTTTGTTGCCAGAAAAAGCGGAAAACCTCTTCTCATATTGTGGTCCTGGCAAAGGAGGTCCCATAAAAGGGGCATTATTATACCGCTCGCAACAATCTTAGCCGACATCAGCCGACGACGACTGGCACCAAGTCGGCTCAAAGGTTGTAGACGTCCGTCGGACGTTGGCGCAAATGTGAGGTCGCATCGGGGAGGATTTGTTCGATCACCTTGTGGGCAATAATTATAATTGTCGAAGGCGGACCGGGATCGAAGCGATTCAAAATGTTGAGAGTCGGAATCTTAGAAGCGTCGCTTCGAAAGTTCGCTGTCCCGGAGAAGATGTTTACGAGAGAAGCAAAACAGATTCCGAAAATAAAACAAAACATCATAGAGGAATTTCGATTTAAAGCTTTCGTGACTGCAGGGATTCATCTTCTTGGTTCTTTCGGTAAAGTCACGTAGAATTGAAATAATAAAATAATAAAAATAAAACATAATAAAATAATATTAAAACATAATAAAATAATATTCTTTTATTATGTTTATAAAATAATAAATCGAAATTAAAGTAGTTAATTGAACCAACCAAATTTTAATAAACATTTTATTATGTTTATAAAATAATATGATTTTATTATGTTTTAATATTATTTTATTATGTTTTATTTTTATTATTTTATTATTTCAATTCTACGTGACTTTACCGAAAGAACCAAGAAGATGAATCGCTGCAGTCACGAAAGCTTTAAAAAATAATATTAAAACATAATAAAATAATATTTTTTTTTTTATGTTTTATTTGTATTATTTTATTATTTCAATTCTACGTGACTTTACCGAAAGAACCAAGAAGATCATAGAGGAAGTTCAAAAGCGGACATTGTACCCCCCCCCCCCACAGGTCGAACTCAGCCCAACGTAAACCAACTATCGTGCGCTTCTGCGGCCGTCTGGAACGCTCTTTCCTTGCGATATTCGGAAGCCCGTGTGGGGAGCCTTTGCACTTTAAACATCTAAATTTAACGACTAGATTCTCCCTCCCGCCGCAACTCCCATCAACCACGGTCGACTACGTACGGCTTGCGCAAACGAAATCCAACTTTGCTTATGTAGGACAACTCGTACATGAAATGCAATGCAATAGTGTCTTTACAAGACAAATTAAAAGCGACTGACACAATTGAAACAACAGAAGGATTGGTGCGTAAAAAAAAACAGACGTAGCATTATAATGAACTCAAAGTAGTTATCTTCTTGGTTCTTTCGGTAAAGTCACGTAGAATGGAAATAATAAAATAATACATAAAATAATTCTCACGACGTTTCGGCCACAACGCATGGTGCTGTTTCATTCAGACGCTATCTCCCCGACAGGCCTGGTCTTCACCTGAGGACGGCTGCTTGCGTTGTGGCCGAAACGTCGTGAGAATTATTTTATAATGTTGTATTTTATTATTGTATTATTTCCATTCTACGTGACTTTACCGAAAGAACCAAGAAGATGAATCCCTGCAGTCACGAAAGCTTTAAATCGAAATCAAAGTAGTTAATTGAACAAACCAAAAAAAAAATTGACAATAAGCACGACAATCGGAGCATCCGACTTCAAGGCCAATCTGAAGAGGCGATGTTTCAGGAGGATGTCGTTTTCAACACAACGGGCGATATTTCTCTGGAGGCGACCGTCGGTAAGGAAACGCCGCGACACCCCTCGTGGTCTTTAGCCCGAGGGACGAATTACAACCATCGGCAGGCCGACGTGGACTCAGAACGATGTCAACTTCGCGGCGATCTAAGCCGAACGACGCACCCCCGAGTGAGCAAATGGAGGAGGTCTAAAACTAAAACCACAAACAAGGCGTCGCAAACCCGACGGCGCGTACCCACCCCCCCTCCCCCCCTGGGAGTTGTTTTCTGTGTTTTTGTTGTTGTTGTTGCAGATTGGAACGCGTGCGCGCGTGAACGAGCGCGTGCGTGTGTGTGCGTGTGTGTGTGTGCGTAGTCCGGCAAAACAACCTCCTACCTCCTCGCGGTGCCGGACGGCAACACTGTCGTGGGCAGTGCTGTGGGGGGAGGTCCAATGCCCATTGGCCTCTCCCCTCATGGCGTCTGTGACCACCACAGTGGCTAAACGGGGGCTCTGGACGGGTGCGAGGGGCTGGTAACCCCTCCACCTTCAATTAACCACCACTAAACTACGAATTAAACATAAACCTGTAATTAATAAGCTTGTGCCGGAGGCCCCGGGGAGTCAGGCTTTTATGACGTCTCCTGGCCAAACCCCATTTGGCGGAGCCAGGAGATTGAATTTTCACCCTCGGGGCTCCTCCAGAAACAACGAAAAACCATTGCGGATGGCCACGTGGAATGTTCGAACGCTCACTGCGGAGGAGAGGCTGCCACTCCTCTGTCGGGAGCTGGACTGGTACCGCCTGGATCTCTGTGGCATTCAGGAGGTCCGGTGGACCGGTTCTGGCTCCTGCCACCATGAGGGGTGGACAGTCCTCTACTCGGGGCAGGAGACTGCCAAACAACAGGGTGTGGCTCTTCTTCTGAACAAAAGAATGAAGGGGGCGTGGGAGCGTGGCGGTGAGGTGTGGGAAGCTGTAAGCCCCAGGATACTTTGGGCTCGCCTTCCCATCAACCAGAGGCGAGGAGTGGTGGTCGTGGTTACTTATGCCCCCACCGAAGACGAACATCCGTGGAGGGATGCAGGCAAAGCCGATGAGTCAGACGCTTTCTATGACCTCCTGTCACAGGTGCTGGCTAAAGTGGCCACTCGGGACAGAGTCATCTTGTTGGGTGACTTCAATGCCCGAGTTGGTCATGATGCTGGCACCTGGTCTGGAGTGATTGGAAGGCATGGGCCAGATCAGCTCAATAATAACGGTAGGAGGCTGCTAGATTTTTGTGCAGCCCATGGGCTTGTAATTACCAACACGCTCTTCCGGCATCGGCGCATCCACACAACATCATGGATACATGCCGGGTCCAAGCAAGAACATCTGCTGGACTACATAGTGACGGACCAGCGGATGCGAGCCCATGTCCTTGACACCAGGACCTACCGTGGAGCTGATCTGACCTCTGACCATCGACTAGTCATCTGTAAGATGCGCCTGCCATTCTTCCACTCCGGTGGTGGGTGTACACCCAGGACCCCATTCCAACTAAAAGTGGCCTGGTCTCAGCTAGCTGATGAAAGTTGCAAGCGAGAATTTCATCATTGCTTGCAGCTGGGGTTGGCATCGTCCCCCACTCCACCTGATGTTGAGGGTTAATGGGCGAGGTTTAAGACTGTGACTCATGCAGCTGCAATGGCTGCTTTGGGTACGCGGTCCAGACCTCCCCAGAAACCCTGGCTGACGGAGGAGGTGTTCAGGTTAATTGAGAAAAAGCGACAGGCCCACTCTCATCGCCTACAGCATCCCACGTCAGAGAATGAGGAGGTTTACCGCAGCCTTCGCTCGGAGGTTCGGAGAGCCGTAAGGCGCTGTAAGGATGGGTGGTGGTCGCGGGTTGCTGAGGAGATGGAGTCTGCCTCAGTGGCCCGCGATCACAAATCACTATTTAACTCCATCAAAAAAGTAACCTGCAGCGCCACACCTATTACCATCATTAGAGGAAAAAACGGTGATCCAATCTCCGACCCCCAGGAACAGGTTTGCAGATTTGCTGAGCATTTCTGTGAGGTCCTGGGGGAGGGAAAATCTCTCAGCCAGGAAAACATCATGGCACAAAGTGGGGATAACCCTGCTGAGGCTGCGGTGCCTCAAATATTGGAAGAGGTCACCCCCTGTGAGTGGCTGGCTGAGGTACCAGCTGTTGAGGAAGTACTGAGGGCGATCCGGAGTCTGAGACCAGGGAAGGCACCGGGCAGAGATGATCTCCCAAGCGAAATGCTGAGGGAGGGTGGCGTTTGTGCACAGACTGCCCTATATGACATCATAACAACAGTCTGGACCACTGGACGGGTTCCGCAGGACTGGAAGGATGCCCTGGTGGTCCCCCTCTTTAAGAAGGGGGACCGTACCGACTGTAACAACTACAGGGGCATCTCACTCCTCAGTGTGCCGGGTAAGGTCCTGGCAAGGATTATTCAACATCGCCTTGCTAGGCACGCTGAGGAGAGGCTTGCGGAGCCCCAATGCGGTTTCAGGAAAGGGCGGTCCTGCACAGATGCCATATTTTCTGTCCGTCTGCTACAGCAGAGGTGTAGGGAATTCCAAAAAGACCTACATCTCTGCTTTATTGACCTGGTCAAGGCCTATGATACCATCAGTAGGACTGGGCTCTGGGTTGTTCTTCGTGCTTTCGGAGTCCCTGACCCTCTGCTGACGATCATTAAGGACCTTCATGATGGTGAGCGGGCCCGGGTAAAACTACGTGGCCGGGAGTCGGAGCCTTTTCCTTTACACCTTGGGGTGCGACAGGGATGTCCTCTGGCTCCCACATTATTTAACATCTATTTCGACTGCGTAGTTCGTGAAGCCTTCAATAGCTGTACCGGGGGAATTACCATTTGGTACAGATATAATGGGAGGCTGATCGACGCCCGGGTGCGATCAAGGGATGGCTCCCTATTGGTCAACCACGTTATGTATGCCGATGATTTGGTAATAGCTGCTCATTCAGAAGAGGAGTTGGAGACGCTGCTGCTGAGACTGGAGCGTGCCACTAAGAGGTGGGGCCTTACCATCAGCCCCACCAAAACTAAGCACCTGCCTGGGTATTTTGTACCATCGGGCACTCCACCCCCACAACTCCCAATCGGTGATGGGGCAGTTGTGGAGAGAGTGGAGAGTTTCCCATGCCTGGGCAGTGTGCTTATGACCGGCTCCAGTTTATCAGCAGAGGTCTCACTCCGAATCAGTCGAGCGGCAATATCTTTTCATCGGTTGCGTAACGCTGTGTGGAAGCTACCTGGTCTGTCGCTCCGCACGAAGCTTCAGGTCTTCTCGGCCACGGTCATTCCCTCCCTTCTCTACGCTTGCGAAACGTGGACCCCCCTAGTGGAGCATCTTCGCCGGTTGGAAACATTTAGGCTGGCCTGCCTACGATCCATCCTGGGTTTAACCAGGCTGGATTGTGTGAGGAGCTCACAAGTCCTTGAAAGATCTGGGCAAAGTCCCATCAGTGAGCTCCTCCGGCAGGCAAGGCTGCGTTGGCTGGGTCATGTAGCCCGCATGCCCAGCCACCGCATGCCTAAACAGCTTTTGTTCGGCCGGATCGAGGGGGCTAAACGGGCGCGGCACGGGCTAGAGAAGAGATGGAGTGATGTGGTACAGGAGGACGTGGAGCTGAGTGGACTTGCCGATGACTGGTACCAGCGGTGTCAAGATCGGCCTCAGTGGAGGAGGCTCGTGAAGGACGCTACTGGGCAGTTGGAGGCAGTCGCCCTCCAACAACAACGGAGGGCGGAGGAGCGACGCTCACAACAACGAGCGGAGCGCCGGGTGGCTAAAGCACAGCAAGTTGGCACAGTAGGGGGCACAGGTGGTGCATCAGCCAGTCATCTCGGTCATCTCGGTCAGTCGACCCGTGGCACCTGGGTCTGCCCCGTGACCTCCTGCCAGCGGGCGTTCGACACTTCACGTGGCCTCAAGGTGCACATGGCCTGGCACAAGCGTCGTGGTGACGTCACCGCCACTTAGTGGCGAATGGCGGTTGTTGTTGTTGTTGTGTGTGAGAGTGCGTGTGTGTGTGCTAGTGGTAGGGGAGCGGTAGTGTAGTGGTTAGCGCGCTGCACTACGAACCTGGCGACCCGGGTTCGATTCCCGCTCACGGCAAACACCAGTGACGATTATCTGAACCGGTCCCGGGCCTCTCCTAGGTCGACTCAGCCTCAAATGAGTACCCGGTGCGGTATGTAAACATCGCCGATAGGGAGACAAAGGCGGTCGGGCGTGGTGCTGGCCACCCACCCCCTCGTGTACCGTTTCGGCCTTCATAGGTGCTCGCTAACAGCACTTGCCCCTACAGTCTGTTAAGGCTATACGGGGGATCTTTATCTTTGTGTGTGTGTGTGTTCAGCTGCCCTGGCCGCTCACCGCGTTTCCCATAAACCGGAGTTGGAGCAACAGAAACTGCCCGCGTCGCGTTACTCACTGAGCGTGACTTGCGGAGTGTGTCCCGGCCACAAAGGTAAAGAGGCCCCGTGTAGCCTGCAACGGACTGTTGGGGCAAGTGCTGTTAGTGAGTAGCACCTATGAAGGCCGGCACGGCTCACGATGGGGATGGGCGGCCAACACCACGACCGGCCGCCTTTGTCTCCCAAGTGGCGATGTTTCCACACTGCAGCAGGTGCTCTTTTTTTAGGCTGAGGCGACCTAAGGGGATGAGGCCCAGGACCGGTTCAGATCATCGTCACCGGTGTTGGTGGCCGTGGGTGAGAATGGAACTCAGGTCACCGGGTTCGTAGCGGCACAAACACACACAAAGACAAAGATCCCTCGTATAGCCTTAACAGACTGTAGAGGCAAGTGCTGTTAGCGAGCACCTATGAAGGCCGAAACGGTACACGAGGGGGTGGGTGGCCAGCACCACGCCCGACCGCCTTTGTCTCCCCTGTGGCGATGTTTACACACCGCACCAGGTACTCATTTGAGGCTGAGTCGACCTAGGGGAGGCCCAGGACCGGTTCAGAAAATCGTCACTGGTTGTTGGCCGTGAGCGGGAATCGAACCGGGGTCGCCAGGTTCGTAGCGCAGCGTAGCGCTAACATCTACACTACCGCCCAGAGGTGTGGACTCGAGTCATGTGACTTGGACTCGAGTCAGACTCGAGTCATGAATTTGATGACTTGCGACTCGACTTGGACTTGCATAACAATGACTTTGTCCCACCTATGAGATGTGGACTCGAGTCATGTGACTTGGACTCGAGTCAGACTCGAGTCATGAATTTGATGACTTGCGACTCGACTTGGACTTGCATAACAATGACTTTGTCCCACCTCTGCTACCGCCCCCCACACACAAACACACACACACGCGCGCGTTCTTAGACGGAGCGTTGAATTCGTATCCACACGAACATTCTCTCTCGGCTGTAACTCCATCGATTGAGAGTTCGATGGAGTTAAACCGGACGACGGGAGATGTGCGATCAGAATCATGCCGCGTGTGCCAGCCCCGGCAGAGCCCTCGCTGAATCTCAGGATGCGTGTTTGTTTCTTCAGGATGGTTGCGTGCACTCGGATGACGATGATGACGATCATGATAATGACGCTGATATTGACGATGAAAATGACGACGACGATGATAACGATAATGATGATGAGATGATGGTGACGATGAAATGATGATGACGATGATGAAGACGATGACAATGATGACGAAGATTACGATTATGATACGATGCCGATGATAACGATGACAATGATGATGGCGATAACTAATTCATACTCTAGGGTGGCCCAAAAGTCAGGACACATAGGATTATTTAATTTATTTTAACACTGCCATTAATCATTGCAATCGTGTATTCTTTAAGTTGAATGCTTCATCTGTTCTCATTATTGTTGTTTGTTTTTCTTCCTGTGGGGGTTACTTCAAATGCGTCGTTTACAAAACTCCACCAAGAACCCGGAACCAATTTATTGAGACGACTAAACACGATTGATGAATGTTCAAAGATGACACGGCTGCAATATTTTTTTAAGTCCTAAATTTATTTAATAACATCGATCATGCATCGCGCATGAATGTTAATGGCAGTCAGTTCGAACGTGTGTTTACAAATGAATGAAATAACCCTATATGCGAGTTCTCCTGACTTTTGAGAAACCCTTTGTAATGGTAAAAGCCACAAGTTTGGCTGGCTGGCTGACGTCACGTCACTTCCGGCGGGACGGACGTGACGTCACAATGACGTACGGGCTGCTCGCTTTTGAGAGAATAATTTTAACAAAAATCTGCACATCTGTCAAACACGCTGTGTGGCCTTAATAGGAAATATTGTGTGACCCCATAATATATGACGTTTCAGGCAATTGACCTTCTAGTAACAAGGGGGGGGGGAGTGGGGGATTGCTCACAAACGATTCGGGAAAGGGCTACCTCGGATTGGTTTGGTTTATTTCGAAGAACGTAAAACACCCACAGGGTAGTTATAGGTTTTTACCCTTTCAACTGGTACAAAAACTGACACCTTTATACAAGGCATCATGTTTGCAATAACAACAACACAAGCAGTCAAAATTCAAACAAAAAGAAACAACTCTGATAATGATAATGATATGCACGGTTCTTGAAGTTGATTGGTCCACACCCGAGACAGCTTTTCTTAGAGCCTAGTCTCCATTGGTGTTGGACCAGACGACGCCAAAAGGCCTACCCACTGGGTAGTTTAACACATGGGGTAATAACTAAATGCCTCTTTTCGATGACTGATGATGCAGACGCAAAGCAACAGCTCAAATGCCACATTCAGGTGGTCAAGCCAGCAGGCAAACGCGGTCAGGAGCAGTAGCAGAGGAGTCGTGAATCATCGCTAAGGTGATGTCTACCTTCGTATTTGTGGATCGGGGCATTGCGTCGGTACAATTTGTACGGCCTCTGTTCTGGATGACCACAGTCGCCACGCTACTACTGGAGAGTTTTCCATTTGTCCATCGTAAGGCATCCACATCTTACATAATTTGTGCAGTGGATGTGGTTCAGGGCGAACCATGAGCTTCGTTGAATACCAAATCCAAGGATCTTCTGCGTTGGGTCTTTCACAAGGTGGAAACTATAATTTGGGACGTAGATATTCTATAGAAACCAAGAGTCTGTTAATGCGATACGGGGGGGGGGGGGGTAGGATCTTTGGCTTTGTGGCGTGTCGTTATCACAACTTCCATCAAATCATGCACTCAATACCAACCCCACACCGCCGGTTCCCCCGCGTAAATCCACAAACCGCATCGAAAGCGTAACAATTGATGTCAACAGTTGATGTCAACAAAAACTCGCAGGTCAATATTTTTACTCTGTCACCGTGATATTACGTTTCATAGGGCCTTGTGCAGATGCCTCGCCGGTGGGTGGCTAACCCGGCAAGGTGGTGTCGCCCTTAATAGGTGCTCTCTAACACCACTAGCCCCAGCCAACTGGCTTCAACGTGCACGATGGGACGGTTCCTTGACTTACGATGACAATTCGTTCCTCGGGCCCGTTCGTAAGTCGAAGGGTCCGTAAGTTGGGACACAACAATGTACCCTATTTAAATGGCCACACACACGCACTCACTGCTAGCACGAGGCCGACTCGTTTACATCTCGCGGAGGATCGCTCAGCCGAACAAAATAGTTCCGCTGTTAAATTTGCAAGTGCGAGTTCGCGTTTAAAGTCAATGTTAAAAAATATGAGATATCATGGAAACTGGTTCGTAAGTGCGGGGTGTTCGTAAGTGCGGTGTGTTCGTAAGTCGAGGGCTGTCTGTATGTGTGTGTGTGTATAGGGGGGCAAACCTTTGTCACGCTGAGTGTTCACTTTGTTAACTAGATTGTATGTCTTCTTGGTTCTTTCGGTAAAGTCACGTAGAAGGGAAATAATAAAATAATAAAAATAAAACATAATAAAATACAATTCTCACGACGTTTCGGCCACAACGAAACGTCGTGAGAATTGTATTTTATTATGTTTTATTTTTATTATTTAATAATGTTTTATTTTTATTATTGTATTATCTCCCTTCTACGTGACTTTACCGAAAGAACCAAGAAGATGAATCCCTGCAGTCACGAAAGCTTTGAATCGAAATTTTGATTGTACGTATCTATCTTCAATTCATTACGCGCCGTACATAGCCAACCGTGCCAATCGGAGGTGCTGGGCAAGGACAACAACCTAAAAAGAAAGAAATTAGTTTTCAATCCAGATGATGTAAAAGTGCATAGCTCCCAGTGGCTTCGGAATATCGGAAGGAAGAGCGTTCCAGACGGTCGCAGAAGCGCATCTGAAAGCGCCGCGCGATGCGGTGACCACCACCGTCTTTGTTCAGTGGCTCGCAGACAAAAACCGTCGGTGGTTTCTGTTCCTTTGGCGAGATCAGCGGCAAGCTATTGTGGTTGATTTGTGGCTAGCACTTCGTGTGCAATGAAGATTGGCTATCAAAGATATTTCTCCACCGAGTATATTTGAGTCGAGGGTGACTGAGTGGACGACTGTCGTCAAGCGAGACGATCACTGTTACTCAACTCATAATTCCACCACCATCATCATCATCATCACCACCATCACCACTACCACCACTATTACCATTATCACCACCATCAAGACCACTGCCACCTTCGTTATCATCATGAGCGTCATCACCACTATCACCACAATAACCATTACCACCCACTATTACCATTATCACCACAATCAACACCATCATCACCACTACCACTATAAACCACTACCACCACCATCATCACTATCAAAACCACTATCACAACTACCACCATCATCACCGTCATCACTATCACCACCACGACATTACCATCACCACCATTATCACCACCACCATTACCACCACGAACACCACCGCTACAACTTCCACCTCCACTGCCGTCTGTGGGTTTCTGTGTGAGTCCGTGGGTTTCTGTATGAGTCCGTGGGTTTATGTGTGATCCTCTGGTCTCTGTGTGAGTCCGTGAGTCTCTGTATGAGCCAGTGGTCTTCTGCATGAGTTTGTGGGTCTATGTGTGAGTCCGTAGGTATATGTGTGAGTCCATGGAGCTCTGTGTGAGTCCGTGGGTCTCTGTATGAGTCCCTGGGTCTCTGCACGATTCAGTAGTTATCTGTGTAAGTCTGTATATCTCTGCATGAGTCAGTGGGTGTCTCTAAACCCATGGGTTTCTGTGTGAATCCGTGGTTCTTTGTGTAAGCCTGTGGGCCTCTGACTGAATCCAGGGATCTTCTGCGTTACGGCTTTAACAAGGTGTTTTAAGGAAGTTATGATTTGGGATCTGGTTACTCCATTGAAATTAACAGTCTGTTAATACGATACGGCGGATCTTTGCCTCTCTGGCGTGTCGTTATCACAACTTCCATCAAACTCTCCACCTAATACCCTCATCGGCGTAAATCCACAAAACCCCTTCCAAAACGTAACAATTGATGTCGTAAATCGATGTCAACAAACACGCGGGTCAATATTTTTACTCTGCCCCCGTGATATTACATTTCATAGGGCCTTGTGCATATACCGCACCGGTGCGTGGCTACCCGGGCGTGGCAGTGTCGCCCTTAATAGGTGCTCGCTAACAGCACTAGCCCCAGCCAACGGGCTTCAGCGTGCACGCATTGTGTGTGTGTGTGTGGAGTGGGGCAAAACTTTGTGACGCTCAGTGTGGACTTTTTTTAATATTTCATGGAACCTGGTTCGTACGTACGGGTGGTCGTAAGTCGGGATTTTGTAAGTCGAGGACTTCCTGTACTTAGATGTACGCATGTTGAACTTCTTTCGTGCCGTACGTAGCCAACCGTGCTAATCGGAGGTGCGGGGGCAATGAAAACAAGCTGTAGATAAGAAGCAGTTGTCAAGAAACGAGTTATCAAACCAGATGAGGACAACGAGGCATAGCTCTAGGGGTTTCGTAATATCGGGTGGAAGAGCGTTCCAGACGGCCGCAGCCAAAAGTCGCTGTTGCTGCTGCTGTTGTGAGGATGACCACAGGAGTTCGAGTGGTGCTTTCTGCTCCTTGACAAGATCAGCAGCAGGGCATTGTGGTTCATTTGTGGCAAGCGCGTTGTGTGCAATGAAAATTGGCGATCTAAGATGTTTCTCAACCAAGTGGGATTCATGTTTTGTGTTTATGTGAGTCGAGGGTGGCTGTGTGGACGACAGTCGTCGAGCGAGGCGATGGCTGCGACTCGACTCACAATTCCACCACCATCTACACCAACACCACCACCATCTACACCACCATCTACACCACCACTACCATCTACACCAACACCACCACCACCATCTACACCAACACCATCTACACCAACACCACCACCACCACCTACACTAACACCACCACCACCACCATCTACAACAACAACCGCCATTCGCCACTAAGTGGCGGTGACGTCACCACGACGCTTGTGCCAGGCCTCGTGGTGACGTCACCGCCACTTAGTGGCGAACCAACACCACCACCACCAACACCTACACCAACACCACCACCACCATCTACACCAACACCACCACCACCATCACCTACACTAACACCACCACCACCATCTACACCAACACCACCACCTACACTAACACCACCACCATCTACACCAACACCACCACCACCATCTACACCAACACCACCACCACCATCTACACCAACACCACCACCACCACCACCACCACCTACACTAACACCACCACCATCTACACCAACACCACCACCATCTACACCAACACCACCACCATCTACACCAACACCACCACCACCACCTACACCAACACCACCACCACCACCACCATCTACACCAACACCATCACCACCACCACCTACACCAATACCACCACCACCACCTACACCACCACCACCACCAGCATCTACACCAACACCACCACCTACACCAACACCACCACCACCATCTACACCAACACCACCACCACCATCTACACCAACACCACCACCACCACCACCAGCATCTACACCAACACCACCACCACCACCGACACTAACACCACCCCCATCTACACCACCACCATCATCTACACCAACACCAGCACCACCAACACCTACACCACCACCATCTACACCAACACCACCACCACCACCACCACCATCTACACCAACACCACCACCATCTACACCAACACCACCACCACCATCTACACCAACACCATCTACACCAACACCATCACCACCACCACCACCTACACCAATACCACCACCACCTACACCACCACCAGCATCTACACCAACACCACCACCTACACCAACACCACCACCACCATCTACACCAACACCACCACCACCATCTACACCAACACCACCACCACCACCAGCATCTACACCAACACCACCACCACCACCACCACCGACACTAACACCACCCCCATCTACACCACCACCACCACCATCATCTACACCAACACCAGCACCACCAACACCTACACCACCACCATCTACACCAACACCACCACCACCACCATCTACACCAACACCACCACCATCTACACCAACACCACCACCACCATCTACACCAACACCATCTACACCAACACCACCACCACCACCACCATGATCGCAACAATCAACACCATCATCATCACCACCACTACGTCCACCGTTATCACCACCACCATCATCACCAACACCATCATTACCACCACCACAACCACCATCACCACCACCACCACTTTCAACCATCATCACTATCATCACCACTCCCACCATCATCATCACCATCATCACTATCTCCACGACGACCATTACCATCAAGACCCACGACCACGACTGTCATCACCACCACCACCACTGTCACCACCACCACTGTCACCACCACCACCACCACCACCACTGTCATCACCATTATCTCCACCACCACCAGCATAATCACCATCACCACCGTCATCACCACCGTCATTACCACCACAATCACTAACACCACCACTACCACCCAATACCACCACCGTCGTCACCATCACCACCACGACCACCATCGCCACCACTTCCACCGCCACTATCATCTGTGGTTATCTGCGTGAGTCCGTGCTTTTATGTGTGAGTGGGTCTCTGTCTGAGTCCATGGGTCTCTCTATGTGTCCGTGGGTCTCTGCGTGAGTCCGTGCTTTTATGTGTGAGTATGTGGGTCTCTGTCTGAGTCCATGGGTCTCTCTATGTGTCCGTGGGTCTCTGCGTGAGTCCGTGCTTTTATGTGTGAGTATGTGGGTCTCTGTGTGAGTCCATGGGGTTCTCTATGTGTCCGTGGGTCTCTGCGTGAGTCCGTGCTTCTCTGTGTGATAATGTGGGTCTCTGCATGAGTCAGTGGGTCGCTGTGAGTCCATGGGTCTCTGTTCGAGTCCGTGATTCTGTGTGAGTCCGTGGTTCTCTGTGTGATTCCATGGGTCTCTGTGTGAGTCCGCGATTCTCTGTGTGAGTCCGTGGGTCTCTCTGTGAGTCCGTGGTTCTCTGTGTGAGTCCATGGGTCTCTTTGTGAGTTAGTGGGTCTCCGTTTGAACGGACGCATCTTCTGCGTTGTGTCTTTCACGATGTGTTTTTCGAACGTTCTGATTTGGGACCGAGTTAGTTCATAGAAACTAACAATCTGTTTCGACATTACGGGGGATCTTTGTCTTTTGTAGCGCGTCGTTATCACATCGTCCATCAACTCTCCACCCAAAACCAACCTCCGCCCACCCCCGCGTAAATCCACCAACCCCGTCCAAAACGTAACAATTGACGTCGCAAATCGATGACAATAAACCCGCGGGTCAATATTTTTACTCTGGCCCCGTGATATTACATTTCATAGGGCCTTGTGCACATACCACACCGGTGCGTGGCTACCCGGGCGTGGTAGTGTCGCCCTTAATAGGTGCTCGCTAACAGCCCTAGCCCCAGCCAACTGGCTTCAACGTGCACGATGTATGTGTGTGTGGAGTGGGGCAAAACTTTGTTATGCTCAGTGTGGACTTTTTTTTTAAATATTTCATGGAACCTGGTTCGTAAGTACGGGTGGTCGTAAGTCGGGCTTTTGTAAGCCGAGGACTTCCTGTACTTGGACGTACGTATGTTGAACTTCTTTCGCGCCGTACGTAGCTAACCGTGCTTATCGAAGGTAATGGAAATTGTCGATCGAAGATATTTCTCAACCACGTGGGATTCATGTTTTGTTTTTATTTGAGTCGAGGGTGACGGTGAGTGGATGACAGTCGTCAAGCGAGACGATCGCTGCTACTCAACTCACAATTCCATCAGCACCATCATCACCACGATCACTACTACCACCACGATTACCATTACCACTACAATCAACACCATCACCATTGTCATCTACACCAACACCACCACCATGATCACCACAATCAACACCATCATCGTCACCACCACTGTGTCCACCGTCGTCACCACCACCGTCATCGCCATCGCCATCATCACCACCACCACTATCACCACCATCATCACTATCATCACCACTATCACCACTACCACCAGCGTCACCGTGATCACTATCACCACTACGATTTACCACGACTACCACCGCTGGCATCACCACCACTACCACAGTCATAACCATTATCACCACCACCATAACCACCATCACCACGGTCATCGCCACCATCATTACCATCACTACCACCACCATTACCACTACCGTCATCACCGTCACCACCATAACCACCATCGCCACTACTTCCATCGCCACTATCATGTGGTTTTCAACGTGTGTCCGCGGGTCTCTGCATGAGTCAGTGGGTCTCTGCGTGAGTCCACGGGTCTTTGTGTGAGTCCATGTGTCTCTGTGTGAGTCTGTGGGTCTCTGCATGAGTCAGTGGGTCGCTGTGTGAGTCCATGGGTCTCTGCGTGAGTCCGTGATTCTGTGTGAGTTCGTGGATCTCTGCATGAGTCCGTGGTTCTCTGTGAGTCCGTGGGTCTCTGCGTGAGTCCGTGATTGTGTGAGTCCGTGGGTCTCTGTGAGTCCATGGGTCTCTGCGTGTGAATCCGTGGGTCTCTGTGTGAGTCAGTGATTCTCTGTGTGAGTCCATGGGTCTCTGCGTGAGTCCGTGATTGTGTGAGTCCATGGGTCTCTGCGTGTGTCCGTGGGTCTCTGTGAGTCTGTGGGTCTCTGCGTGAGTTCATGGGTCTCTGTGTGAGTCAGTGGGTCTCTGTGAGTCTGTGGGTCTCTGTGTGAGTCAGTGGTTCTCTGTGTGAGTCCATGGGTCTCTGCGTGAGTCCGTGATTGTGTGATTCCATGGGTCTCTGCGTGTGAGTCCGTGGCTTGCGCTTGACGTCCCAGCCTTTGTCTTTCGCTCGAGCCGCCAGGGGCCTCGTCTCACAACTTCCCCGCAAACCTTCCCACGAGGCCACCTCCCGGTAGGCTGCGTACGGCGCGAACGAAGTGCAACGCACACCCACCACGTGCGTGCAATAGACACGTGGGGGGGGGGGGGCGGGGGGGGGGGCTAATCTCGTGGGTGTCGCGTCGCAGCGTGAAACAGGATCCCACAATCGCCTCCGTGCACGAGGGCGAGGGGACCCCGTCGCCACCGCCGCCGTCGTCAAGACACCCCCAGCCCCCCCCCCCCCAATGTCGCCTCCACACCCCCAGCCCCCCAATGTCACCACGACACCCCCAGCCCCCCAATGTCGCCTCCACACCCCCAGCCCCCCAATGTCGCCTCCACACCCCCAGCCCCCCAATGTCGCCTCCACACCCCCAGCCCCCCAATGTCGCCTCCACACCCCCAGCCCCCCAGTGTCACCACGACACCCCCAGCCCCCCAGTGTCACCACGACACCCTCAGCCCCCCAATGTCGCCTCCACACCCCCAGCCCCCCAGTGTCACCACGACACCCCCAGCCCCCCAATGTCGCCTCCACACCCCCAGCCCCCCAGTGTCACCACGACACCCCCAGCTCCCCAATGTCGCCTCCACACCCCCAGCCCCCCAGTGTCACCACGACACCCCCAGCCCCCCAGTGTCACCACGACACCCCCAGCCCCCCAATGTCGCCTCCACACCCCCAGCCCCCCAGTGTCACCACGACACCCCCAGCCCCCCAATGTCGCCTCCACACCCCAGCCCCCCCAGTGTCACCACGACACCCCCAGCCCCCCAATGTCGCCTCCACACCCCCAGCCCCCCGGTGTAGCCTGGCACCCGACCTGTTGGGCGCCAAGCGAGCCCCTATTCATTCCGGTGGGTGGGGGGGCGGTGGGTGGGGGGCAACAAAATTGACACCTTTTTGTTGCCAGATAAAAGGGTAAAAAAACAATTATCATATTTTTTTACCGGCAAATGAGGCACCGATGGTGGGGTGGGGGGCGGTTGACGACGCCGCGACGTCACCGCTGGCGACGGTGCCAGGCTAGGTGCACCGCCCACACGGTGCCAGGCTAGGTGCACGTTGGGGCAGACGCGACGGCGTGGGGGACAGGGGAGGCGCGGGTAGGTGGACTCACCTACAAAGACAAAGATCCCCCATCCCCTTCCCCTATAGCCTTTACGAACTGTAGGGGCAAGTGCTGTTAGCGAGCAGCACCAATGAAAGGCCAGCACTGTGGCACACGAGGGGGTGGGTGGGTGGCCAGCACCACGCCCGGCCGCCTTTGTCTCCAATGTCTACAAAGGCAAATGTCCCCCGTGTAGCCTTAACAGACTGTAGGGGCAAGTGCTGTTAGCGAGCAGCACCCCACGAAGGCCGGCACGGCACACGAGGGGGTGGGTGGGTGGCCAGCACCACGCCCGGCCGCCTTTGTCTCCCCAGTGCTGAAATTTACGCAGAGGCGGAGTCAACCTAGGGGATGCCCAGGACCGGTCCGGATAATCGTCACCGGTGATGTCCGTTGCTGGGGAATCGAACTTGGATCGCCGCCTTCGCAGCGTCAACGTTTCCCATCGCTGTGCTTACGCTTGCACAGTATACCACGGCGCCTGTGCCAGGCTAGGTGCACCGCTTACACGGGTGTACACACACACACGCGTGTGTCCGTGTGTGTCCGTGTGTACCCGTGGACTTTGCAAACTTCCCGCGCGCTGCGCCATTGATCATCGCAGCGGCAGCGGCAGCAGCAGCGAGATGCTGCATAAGCATTCAGGAACCGCTGACTCGCCCCCACCCCCTCCCCCACGTGCCTCCCACTCTTACACCCCCCCCACTCACCCCCCACACACCTCCCCCCCACTCACCCCCCACTATTGGGGGCCGTGACCCCCCCACCTCCTCCCCCCCTCCCCCACGTGCCTCCCACTCTTACACCTCCCCCCCCCCACTCACCCCCCACTCACCCCCCACTCACCCCCCCACTCACCACCCCACTCACCCCCCCACTCACCCCCTCACTCACCCCCCCCACTCACCCCCCACAATTGGGGGGCGCGACCCCCCCCCCCCCCCCAAGGCAGGGAGGGTACTCCGTACGGATCCCAGACGCCCCGAGTCAAATCGTCTAGGTGCGTACCTGGAACCTGTCTGGAGTCTGCCTGGAACCTGCCTGGAACCTCCCCCACTCACCCCCCCCCCCCCCCCCCCACTTCCTGGAGCCTGCCTGGAACCTGCCTGGAGCCTGCCTGGAACCTGCCTGGAACCTGCCTGGGACCTGCCTGGGAACTACCTGGGAACTTGCCTGGGAACTACCTGGGAACTACCTGGGAACTTCCTGGGACCTGCCTGGGACCTGCCGACCCAACCAAACAGCGAGTATCTGCCGAGCTACCAAGTAAGACGCCTGACTACCAACGACTCCCGACCCGCCTAGCACCCACCTGCCTACCTGCCTGGCGCCTACCCAGCTAGGCCACGATACACCTCGTGACCTACCTCGCTACCCGATTACAAGCCGAAGGGGCCGTCCATAAATGACGTCACGCGATTTTGGACGATTTTTGACCCCCCCCCCTCCCCCCGGCGTCACAAAAAGTCAGAGCCCCCCCCCCTCAAATATGACGTCACAAAGCTCTGCCCCCCCCCCAAAAAAATAAAACATGCTTCAAATCGCTTTAAATTATTGTCATTGTAGTGCTTATTTAATGTGGCGCTGCATTCTGATGTTGTAGGAGAAAACATTTATTAAAAGGTCTATTTAATTTAGTAGAACGTGTTGTCTATATTTATTTAAAGTTGCGCATTTTGATGTGACGTCACATTTCTCAAACCCGCCCACCTCCCCATCGTCACACATCGTCACAAATGTCTGACCCCCCCCCCACCCTAGGTGCGTGACGTCATTTATGGACGGCCCCTAACTGGTACATACCTATTCTTCGTTCTTTCGGTAAAGTCACGTCGAAGGGAAATAATAAAATCATAAAAATAAAACATTAAATAATAATTTCTCACGACGTTTCGGCCACAACGCAAGCAGCCGTCCTCAGGTGAAGAAACAGAGTTGTCGGAAAGACAGCGTTTCTTCACCTGAGGACGGCTGCTTGCGTTGTGGCCGAAACGTCGTGAGAATTTTATTGTTTAATTTTTACTATTTTACTATTTCCCTTCTACGTGACTTTACCGAAAGAACCAAGAATATGAATCCCTGCAGTCACGAAAACTTTTAAATCGAAATTTGGTACATACCTGGTACCTTGCATACCTAAACAACGAATTACCTGCCCCTCCGACTACCTATCAGCATTCCCAGCTGCCAATGTACCTATCCGCCGTGTCCCTTACCCGCCTCGCCACCTCGTGCCTAACAACGTTCCTTGCGAAAATCCTTCTTCGCCAACTCACCTCCCCATCTGGTAACCACCTTCGCTGCCTATCGAACAGAGAAGTCACTCCACCCCACCTCGTATGTCGCTAATTGGCGAGCGAGCAGTCTGAAACCCACCCACACATCAACTCAAACGAGAAACAATGTTTTGTTATAGTAATAGGTTTTTACCCTTTCAACTGGTACAAAAACTGACACCTTTATACAAGGCATCATGTTTGCAATAACCACAACACAAGCAGTCAAAATGCAAACGAAAAGAAACAACTCTGATGATGATAATGATATACACTGTCCTTGAAGTTGATTGGTTCACACCCGAGACAACTTTTCTTATGGAGACTAGGCTCTAAGAAAAGCTGTCTCTGGTGTGGACCAATCAACTTCAAGGACAGTGCATATCATTATCATCATCAGCGTTGTTTCTTTTTGTTTGCATTTTGACTGCTTGTGTTGTGATTATAGCAAACATGATGCCTTGTATAAAGGTGTCAGTTTTTGTACCAGTTGAAAGGGTAAAAACCTATTACTATATTTTGCCACTGGTAAAGGAGGTCTCATAATGTTTTGTCGTGTTACCAGGCAAGGCCCCACTGAGCTTGTGTGGATATTTTTTTTGAGATGCGACCTGGCCTCAAACAATCGCTCAGCCACGCGGCTTACCACGTGTAAATGTTTCGCAGCCAAATCCTGTAAAAAAAAGCCGTCATGTTGATTCTACGTGGAGAGGACAAAAATCCCGGAAGACTCGGTGAAAAATCCACGCGACCACGGAGAGAGAGAGAGACAAAAGACAAAGATCCCCCGTATAGCCTTAACAGACTGTAGGGGCAAGTGTTGTTAGCGAGCACCTATGAAGGCCGGAACGGTACACGAGGGGGTCGGTGGCCAGTACCACGCCCGACCGCCTTTGTCTCCCCAGTGGCGATGTTTACACACCGCACCAGGTTACTCATTTCAGGCTGACTCGACCTAGGGGAGGCCCAGGACCGGTTTAGATAATCATCACTGGGTGTTGGCCGTGAACGGGAATCGAACCCTGGTCGCCAGGTTCATAGCGCAGCGCGCTAACCGCTACACCATCGAGAGACACCCACGCACGCAAACTTCAAATATACAGCAGCAGCAGCAGTCGTCGTCAGGGTCGGGATCGAAGCCACGATCCTCCTGCACACCAGGCGCGAGAGAGAGAGAACATCTGCGTCACCGGTGGCTCGCGCTGTTCCGCAAGGAAGAAGGTCAATGTGAGGACGATGAGGACGAGGTCAAGGAGGAGGTCAATGGGCCCAGGTGCTCATCTGGCCCCACGCTGCCAACACGTGACCCCACGTCACGGTTCAGCACAGGTTCGGGGATCAACTCAGGGGTCTCAGACAGCTTTGCAATCACGCTGACAACAGTGCTGCTGCTGCTGCTGCGGCTGTGGCTGTTGTTGTTGTACCGAGGAGCTGAGCGCGTGTGTGTGTTTGTGATGAGTGTGTGCCAGCGCTAACAGCACTTGCCCCAGAAATATGGTTCAGGCTATACGGGGGACCTTTGTCTTTGCTTGAGTGCGGCGCGTTTGTGATGGACTGGACTCGTCAGGGGTCGCGATAACACGTGTCCAGAGTTACCCCCTCGCTCACCTACCCACTCACCTACCCACTCACCCACCTACACACTCACACACCTACCCCCTCACTCACCTACCCCCTCACTCAATTACCCGCTCACTCACAAACTCCCTCACTCACCTACCCACTCACTCACTCACCTACCCCCTCACTCACCTACCCACTCACGTACCTACCCACTCACCCACTTACCCACTCACGCACCTACCCACTCACGCACCTACCCACTCACCCACCTACCCACTCACCTACCCACCCACGCGCCTACCCCCTTACGCACCTACCCCCTCACACACATACCACCTCACTCACCTACCCACTCACCCACCTACCCACTCACCCACCTACCCACTCACCCACCTACCCACTCACCCACCTACCCCCTCACTCACCGACCCCCTCACCCACCTACCCACTCACTCACCTACCCCCTCGCTCACCTACCCACTCACTCAGCTACCCACTCACTCACCTACCCCCTCACTCACCTACCCACTCACACTTACTACCTCACTCACCTACCCCCTCACTCACCTGCCCACTCACCCACCTACCCACTCACCCACCTACCCACTCACCTACCCACTCACTCACCTACCCACTCACTCACCTACCCACTCACCCACCTACCCACTCACGCACCTACCCACTCACCCACCTACCCACTCACCCACCTACCCCCTCACTCACCTACCCCCTCACTCACCTACCCACTCACACCTACTACCTCACTCACCTACCCCCTCACTCATCTGCCCACTCACGCACCTACCCACTCACCCACCTACCCACTCACCCACCTACCCCCTCACTCACCTACCCCCTCACTCACCTACCCACTCACCCACCTACCCCCTCACTCACCTACCCCCTCACTCACCTACCCACTCACACCTACTACCTCACTCACCTACCCCCTCACTCATCTGCCCACTCACGCACCTACCCACTCACACACATACCCCCTCACTCACCTACCCCCTCACTCACCTACCCACTCACCCACCTACCCCCTCACTCACCTACCCCCTCACTCACCTACCCACTCACACCTACTACCTCACTCACCTACCCCCTCACTCACCTGCCCACTCACGCACCTACCCACTCACACACCTACCCACTCACCCACCTACCCCCTCACTCACCTGCCCACTCACCCACCTACCCACTCACCCACCTACCCCCTCACTCACCTACCCCACTCACCCACCTACCCACTCACCCACCTACCCACTCACCCACCTACCCCCTCACTCACCTGCCCACTCACCCACCTACCCACTCACCCACCTACCCACTCACCTACCCACCCACGCGCCTACCCCCTTACGCACCTACCCACTCACCCACCTACCCACTCACCCACCTACCCACTCACCTACCCACTCACCCACCTACCCACTCACCCACCTACCCCCTCACTCACCTACCCCCTCACTCACCTACCCACTCACACCTACTACCTCACTCACCTACCCCCTCACTCACCTGCCCACTCACGCACCTACCCACTCACACACATACCCACTCACGCACCTACCCACTCACACACCCCTCACTCACCTACCCCTCACTCACCTCACTCACCTACCCCCTCACTCATCTGCCCACTCACGCACCTACCCACTCACACACCTACCCCCTCACTCACCTACCCCCTCACTCACCTACCCACTCACGCACCTACCCACTCACCCACCTACCCACTCACCCACCTACCCCCTCACTCACCTACCCCCTCACTCACCTACCCACTCACACCTACTAACTCACTCACCTACCCCCTCACTCACCTGCCCACTCACGCACCTACCCACTCACCCACCTACCCACTCACCCACCTACCCCCTCACTCACCTACCCCCTCACTCACCTACCCCCTCACTCACCTACCCCCTCACTCAATTACCCGCTCACTCACAAACTCCCTCACTCACCTACCCACTCACTCACTCACCTACCCCCTCACTCACCTACCCACTCACGTACCTACCCACTCACCCACTTACCCACTCACGCACCTACCCACTCACGCACCTACCCACTCACGCACCTACCCCTCGCACCTACCCACGCACACACCTACCCCCTCGCCACCTACCCACGCACACCTACCTACTCACCCACCTATCCACTCACTCACCTACCCACTCACCCACCTACCCACTCACCTACCCACCCACGCGCCTACCCCCTTACGCACCTACCCCCTCACACACATACCACCTCACTCACCTACCCACTCACCCACCTACCCACTCACCCACCTACCCACTCACCCACCTACCCACTCACCCACCTACCCCCTCACTCACCTACCCCCTCACCCACCTACCCACTCACTCACCTACCCCCTCGCTCACCTACCCACTCACTCAGCTACCCACTCACTCACCTACCCCCTCACTCACCTACCCACTCACACTTACTACCTCACTCACCTACCCCCTCACTCACCTGCCCACTCACCCACCTACCCACTCACCCACCTACCCCACTCACCTACCCACTCACTCACCTACCCACTCACTCACCTACCCACTCACCCACCTACCCACTCACGCACCTACCCACTCACCCACCTACCCACTCACCCACCTACCCCCTCACTCACCTACCCCCTCACTCACCTATCCACTCACACCTACTACCTCACTCACCTACCCCCTCACTCATCTGCCCACTCACGCACCTACCCACTCACACACACATACCCACTCACGAACCTACCCACTCACCCACCTACTACCTCACTCACCTACCCC
>NC_136297.1:5052824-5110324 GCF_964198595.1 Lampetra fluviatilis
GGGAGGAGGAGGAGGGGGAGGAGGAGGGGGGGAGGAGGAAGAAGACGGTGGGGGGGAGGAGGAGGGGGGGGAGGGAGGAAGAAGACGGTGGGGGGAGGAGGAGGGGGGGGAGGAGGGGGAGGAGGAAGATGACGGGGGGGGGGGGGGGGGGAGGAGGAGGAGGGGGGGAGGAGGGGGGGGGGGGGGGTTCACGAGGGCTCCGTGTCCGAGACGCGGAGTCCACGTGGCCGAGGAGCATCGGTTTGACTCCGGGTTCCACTCGTCCCAGCCGCAGTGAATCAACACGGGTTCCCGAGTGTGTGCGTGAATTGCGGTGGTGGTGGTGGTGAATTAGTTAACTACGAAAACAATATTCTTTGGGTCTTTCGGTAAAGTCACGTCGATAGCTTCAAAGAAAATAACAAAAAACGACGACGTTTCGATGGCAACACGAGCGGCTTCTAAAGGTAACTGTTTATAAAACAAAGTTTAAATTTCGATTGAAAGCTTTCGTGACTGCAGGGATTCATCTTCTTGGTTCTTTCGGTAAAGTCATCACGTAGAAGGGAAATAATAAAATAAAAAATAAAAAAGGGAAGGAATGTTAATAGTATGTAGCTGCAGTAACTAAACCACTACGTGGTGGTAGTGACTAATCCCATATCTGCATTTGCCATAAATATGCAAAAATCCTCTTGATATGCAAATTATTTTGTCAAGGCGCTCTTCCCCCTCCAACCCAGCTTAAATATACGCTGCCAAGCCTGGTGGTGTTTCATTCAGACGCTGTCTTTCCGACAGACCTGTTCTTCACCTGAGGACGGCTCCTTGCGTTGTGGCCGAAACGTCGTGAGAATTATTTTATTATGTTTTATTTTATTTATTTTATTATTTCCCTTCTACGTGACTGAGCTGTATAGCTCTTGTTTTTCAGAAGCGACCTGGTTATCACACACGATAGCTCAACGGAGTGGCGTATCATCATCATCATCACGTGGACATGTATTGTAGCCAAATACCCTAAACGCGTGACGATGTTGATTCTAAATGTGGAGGGAAAACCCCGGAGGACCAGGAGAAAAATCCACGCGACCACGGGGAGAGAGAGAGACACGAAGACTCCAAATACACAGCAGGCGTCAGGGTCGGGATCGAACTCACAACCTCCTGTAGACCAGGCGAGGTAGTTAACATCTCCTAGTCACCGTGATGATGATGAGAGAGACACGTAAACTCCAAATATACAGCAGGCGTCAGGGTCGGGATCGAACCCACGACCTCCTGTATACCAGGCGAGGTAGTTAACATCTCCTAGCCACCGTGATGATGATGAGAGAGACACGCAAACTCCAAATATCCAGCAGCAGGCGTCAGGGTCGAGATCTAACCCACGACCTCCTGTAGACCAGGCGAGGTAGTTTACATCTCCTAGCCACTGTGATGAGAGAGAGAGACGCAAACTCCAAATATACAGCAGCAGGCGTCAGGGTCGGGATCGAACCCACGACCTCCTGTAGACCAGGCAAGGTAGTTAACATCCCCTAGCCACCGTGGAAAACAAAGACGGCCGGGCGATCGGTATTTGTGCTCGTGGGCAAACCCGGCAAGTGCCGGCCCAAACAAACAGCACTTGCTCCAACAGTCTGCCAAAGGCTATCGGGTGGACCTTTGCCTTTGTGCCCCGCGTGGTCGAGGCGGCCCGTGATGATGAGTGACCCGCGCACTCGGATCACATCCATCCCGTGCCTCGTGCCGCATGAAGCGGTCTCCCCGCGCATTCTTATTGATGGCCTGGACCCCGCCGCGTCGTCCATCACGCGCCCAGGGCCATGCCTCTTGGCGTCGCCTCCTGGGCGACAGCTCCCAGCGAACCCCTGGGCACGCGCAACGCACACGCGCACAGACACACACACGCGCGCAGACGCGCGCACACAGCCACGCACACGCGCGCAGTCACGCACGCACAGCAACGCACGCGCGCACAGACACAGCCACGCACACGCGCACAAACACGCACACACACAGACACGCACACGCGCACAGCCACGCACGCGCACTCGCTCGCAACGCGCACGCGCACAGGCACGCACACACAGCCACGCACACATGCACAGACACGCACACAGCCACGCACACGTGCACAGACACGCGCACAGACACGCGCGCGCGCACAGACACGCACACACAGCCATGCACACGCGCACAGACACGCACACAGCCACGCACACATGCACAGACACGCACACACAGCCACGCACGCGCGAACAGACATACAAACGTGCACATACACACACACAGCCACGCACACGCGCACAGACACGCACACACAGCCATGCACACGCGCACAGACACGCACACACAGACAAAGCTCCCCCCCCCGCCCCGTATAGCCTTAACAAACTGCTGGGGCAAGTGCTGTTAGCGAGCGCCTATAAAGGCCGGCACGGCACACGAGGGGGTGGGTGGCCAGCACCACGCCCGGCCGCCTTTGTCTCCCCCCAGTGGCCGATGCTTACACACCGCGCCAGGTGCTCAGTTTGAGTCGACCACGATCATCACCACCACAGTCACCACGATCATCATCATCACCACCAGCACCACAACAACAACAACCACCACCACACAAAGTGAAACTTTACTTTCTGTTCTGTTTAACAGAGATCGCGTGGGAGTGATGAATGGCTGAGTGAGGGGGGGGGATGGTGGGGATAACAGAGGGAATTAGTTCCAATGGAAGGGATGAGGGGTGGGGGGGGAGAATGCGGCGGGGTGGGGATTCTCTTGAGCAGGGACAGAGACCCCTTCAGTGATGAATGACAAAGAGGGACGATGATCAATCAGCTGTGCCCCCGATCAATGCTGTTGATAGAAATGATACACTGCGTGAGTCTCTCTAAACACACACACACACAGAGGCAAAGGTCCCCCGTATAGCCTTCAACAGGCGGTTGGGGAAAGCGCCGTTCGCGAATAGCACCGATGAAGGCTGGACACGGCTACGCGAAGGGAGTGGGTGGGTGGCCAGCACAACGCTTGCCCGGCCGTCTTTGTCTCTCCAGTGGCGATATCGACGCACAATCGAACCAGGTGCTCATTTGAGGCTGAGTCGACTACCAACATTCAAACACCCCCCCCCTCCCCTCTCCCCCCGCCTACTCCCCGCCCCGACTTTCATGAACTCAAGAGTGACCAGCGTGGTGAAGTATGGTCAAACGACGCTCACAAACCGACACACATCCAGCAGTGGATTGATCAAGTGTTACACAAAGACGTCCGTTGCAACTGAAGCGAGGATTTCAGATCCCCGTGGCCTTGATGCGCACTAGATATAAAGACCGCCCGGGTATCCTTAGAACACGATAGGGGCAAGTGCTGTTAGCGAGCACCTATGAAGGCCGGCACGAATTGCGGGGGGGTGGGGTTGGCAAGCTACCACGCCCGGCCGCCTTTGTCTCCCGAATGACTGAACGAGGGCAGGTCCAGGACCGGTTCAGATAATCGTCACTGGTGGTGGTGGTCGCGGGCGGGATTCGAACTCGGGTTCGAAACGCAGCGCGCTTACCGTTGCGCCACGGCTCCCCGTGAAAAATTAACACGTGCGCGCACGAAACCCCTTACTTCAGCGCTGCTTGTTGTCGTGTTTATTTGGTTGTCCTTACCCTCCCCCCGCCCCCCGGCACCTCCGATTAGCACGGTCGGCTACCTACGGCGCGAAAAAAATTCGGCATACATACGAATCCACTGGAACTATTGCACTTTAAAAAAAATCTCGATTGAAAAATTATTTTCTTTAGAACTGATGTTATTGTTTAGTGTGTTGTCCTTCCCCACCGCACATCCCATTAGCAGGGTAGCCTACGTACGGCGCGAAAGAAGTTCAACATACATACGAAGCCACTGGAGCCATGCACTTTTAAATCTAGACTGAAAACGAATTTATTTAGAACTGTACTATTTGGTTTTTTCGGTAAAGTCACGCAGGTAAAAAAACTAAAATAAATTAAATCACGACGTTTCGGACGCAACACAAGCGTCCTTCTTCAGGTGTTGCGCCCGAAACGTCGTAATTTATTTTATATTAATTTTTTACCTACGTGACTTTACCGAAATAACCAAAGAGTACGAATCATTGCAGTCACGAAAACTTCAAATCTAGAATTATTTAGAACTGCTTTTAGTGTTTAGTGTGTTGTCCATCCCGCGCACCTCCAATTAGCACGGTAGCCCACGTACGCTGCGAAAGAAGCCCCGACATACGTACAACATACGTACAACATACGTACAACATACACACACACACACGCCGAGTGAGAAAGAGACAGCAACCACCCTCCTTCCCCACCGTAGTCGTTCCCAAAACACCCTCAACCAACTCCCTGATCCTCTCCGAACCTCAGCCCGTCCACACCACCACCCCCCGCGCCCCCTCTGACCCCCCCCTCCTCCTCCCCCTCTCCCCTGACCCCACCCACCCCACCCACTCAGCGTGCTCCGTCCACCCACGCGTCCGTCGCCACTCGCGGCTGATTAATTAAAGGGAGCGCGGAGCATTTGTCACGGCGCTTCATTAGGGCGCTCCTAACGACCGCGCTGATGGTCCGGGCATGACACTGACAGAACGTAACAGCTCGGCCGCTCTACGTAGCCAGAAACCTCGCCTGGCCACGAATGCTCCTGGGAACTCCACGCGCCGTGTGCTGTTACCCGCCTCGCTGCCTCTGTATATATCTCTCTCTCTCTAACTCTTTCTCTCTTTATATTTCGATTTAAAGCTTTCGTGACTGCAGGGATTCATCTTCTTGGTTCTTTCGGTAAGGTCGTCACGTAGAATGGAAATAATAAAATAATGATAAAAAATTTAAACATAATAAAATAATTCTCACGACGTTTCGGCCACAACGCAAGCAGCCGTCCTCAGATGGAGAGCAGGTCTGTCGAGAAGACAGAGTCTGAATGACACACCCCAGGCTTAGAGCGACTATTTAAGCTGGGATAGAGGGGGGAAGAGCGCCTTGACAAAATAATTTCGCTCTCTCTTCTTATCGATATCTCTCTCGCTCGCTCTCTCTCTCTCTCACCACCGGTGTGGTGCACGCAGCGATGCGGCGTACGTGCCGCGGTTTTCCTCCGCGCGCCGGGAGGATGTTGACGCACTTGATGGCGGTGACCTTTGAATCGAAGCACCGCAGCGGTGTGGCGTATGTGCCACCGTTTGTTTGCGGCGATGATGAAACTGAACGTATTGCCGATGACTTCCAATCAAAGTGGATGCTGCGCAGCAATAAAACTGTTTTAAAAGTCAAAAAGTCTATCTCTCTCTATCTATCTACTCTACTCTACTCTCGACATCTCTCTTCTCTCTCTCTCTCTCATTCTCTCTCTCTCTCTACTCCCTGTACTGTCTCTGTACTCGTGTGCGTTCTGCGGAGCCAGGGAAGATCTGCCCCACCAGCATTTGTGGTGTGTCCGCGGATCAACCCAATGTTCCGGCTTTTGCGAGGTCCATTCTCAGGAGACTGGAGGTGCCTTTTTACAAAAGCAGTTTCATATACGGCGTGGTGTCTCACCTGGCAAACAAGCGCCACGATCTTTCAAACTTCGTCTGTGCCCAAGCAAAGTTGGCAGTTAACAAGACCAGGAAAAAAAGATGCTTAAAAGGTGACACTGACGGCTGCTTTGATGGTGACAACGTTCAAGGGGCATTGCTCAAGACACGGCTCTAGCTGAAGCACACGTGTCACTCCCATGTCGTGAGGCCTTGATCAAGGCCCGGCTCTAGCTGGAGCACGTGTGTCACTCCCATGTCGTGAGGCCTTAATCAAGGCCCGGCTCTAGCTTTGAACACGCGTGTCACTCCCATGTCGTGAGGCCTTGCTCAAGACACGGCTCTAGCTGAAGCACACGTGTCACTCCCATGTCGTGAGGCCTTGATCAAAGCCCGGCTCTAGCTGGAGCACGTGTGTCACTCCCATGTCGTGAGGCCTTAATCAAGGCCCGGCTCTAGCTAGAACACGCGTGTCACTCCCATGTCGTGAGACCTTGCTCAAGACACGGCTCCAGCTGAAGCACACGTGTCACTGCCATGTCGTGAGACCTTGCTCAAGACACGGCTCCAGCTGAAGCACACGTGTCACTCCCATGTCGTGAGACCTTGCTCAAGACACGGCTCCAGCTGAAGCACACGTGTCACTGCCATGTCGTGAGACCTTGCTCAAGACACGGCTCCAGCTGGAGCACGCGTGTCACTCCCATGTCGTGAGGCCTTGCTCAAGACACGGCTCCAGCTGAAGCACACGTGTCACTGCCATGTCGTGAGGCCTTGCTCAAGACACGGCTCCAGCTGAAGCACACGTGTCACTGCCATGTCGTGAGGCCTTGCTCAAGACACGGCTCTAGCTGGGGCACGCGTGTCACTGCCATGTCGTGAGGCCTTGATCAAGGCACGGCTCCTGCCGGAGCACGCGTGCTACTCCAATACTGGGGACGCGCGCGTGTCTTTTTTGAACGGTGGGAGGCGGGGGGTGGCGTGCCGGTCAAGCCCTCTGCACCGACGCGAACGGCGTGCTGAAAGAACCAAGAAGGCGTGCTGGATGTTTACTTGTCAACGAGCTCATTCGTAGCGCGTGGCGCGGACGAAACGACGCGCCGTTTGTGTTGCGCGCGGCACGTGCGGTGCCACGTGCAGTGCCACGTGCGGTGCCACGTGCAGTGCCACGTGCGGTGCCACGTGCAGTGCCACGTGCAGTGCCACGTGCGGTGTCACGTGCGGTGTCACGTGTGGTGTCACGTGCCCGCGGGTAGTGATTGTGACGTGCTGCACTCGACGCGACTTGCAATCGAAATCTGCCGCGCAGCTTTTGCTGCTGGCAGCAATAAAATTGGTTTAAAATGTCTTCTTGGCTCTTTCGGTGAAGTCACGTAGAAGAGAAATAATAAAATAATACAAATAAAACATCATAAAATACAATTCTCACGACGTTTCGGCCACATCGCAAGCAGCCGTCCTCAGGTGAAGAACAGGTCTGTCGGAAAGACAGCGTCTGAATGAGCACCACCAAGCTTGGCAGCGTACATTTAAGCTGGGTTGGTTTAAAATGCTGTACTCGCTCTATCTCTCTCTACTCCCTCTCTTCTCTCTCTCTCTCGTGTTCACCTTCTGAAGCGCTCGCTCGTCACCGTGGCGTGCGCGATGACCACCACCACCACCACCGCCACCACGTGACTTTTCTTTCGTGTTGTGCGCAGTGCATTTAGCGCCACAGCGCGTGGATTTGTAGCGTTTGTTCATTTGTTTGCTGGAATCGCCTCCAGTGCTGTTGCTGCTGGCGGCAATAAAAGTTGTTTAAAAGTCAAAAAGTCTTTCTCCTCTTTCTCTACTCTATCTCGCTCTACTCGCGTTCTACATTCTCTCTCATCTCTCGCTCTCTCTCTCTCGTTATATATGTGAGGAGCGGTGGTGCAGTGGTTAGCGCACTGCGCGACAAAACCCCGAGTTCGATTCCCGTTCACGGCCACCAACATCGCAGACGAATATCGGAAGCAGTCCTTGGGTCTCCCCTACGTTGAGTCGGGCTTAAACAAAAAAACAGTACTCCGGTACAGTGTTTAAATATCGCCACGAGGGAGACAAAGGCGGCCGGGAGTGGTGCTGGACACCCCACCCCCTTGTGTATTGGTTTAGCCATGTTTGTTTGTTGTAGTACAGAGTTAGACTGATGGCCTTAATCTAAGTTGTCTTGTGGTGGTTGTTGTTGTTGTTTGACTTGCATCCCACTCGGATTTTTGCACGCAGCGTTGGTGTACGGTCCTTTTTCTGCAATGTTTAGCTGTCTTTTCTTGGATTTTCTGTTTGCACTTAGTCACATATTCACTTTAAGATGTTTTCTAGTTCATGTTTTTGTTTTTTTTGTTTGTTGCGGTTGCACCCGATTCAAGAGCCGAATGGCTCATAGGGCTAGATACCTAATACATGAACTTGAAACTTGTGTACCGTGCCCCAACAGTCTGTTCAGGCTATACGGGGGATCTTGTCTTTGTACATGTACGTGTGTATAGACTTGGGGAGCTGTCGTGCATTGGTTAGTGGACTACGAACACGAAGCACCGAGTTCGATTCCGGGCCACGGCCGACAGCAGTAGTCATGACCCCCCCCCCCTCTCTCCACCCTTTTCATAACCTCAATAGTGACCAGCGTGATGATGTATGGCAAGGCCGTAATTATAATAAATATTGGGGGGTTGGACACACATCCCCCCCAATATTCAAATATGCTCAAAATGTCCCCCCCCCAATATATTGCTATAAAGTAGATTTCTGTTTATGTGATTGCGGCTATGGTTGTAATTTATTAATCCCTAATCTCTGCCATTACATACAATGAAATAAGAAAAGGAAAAAAAATAGAGCAATGTAATACAATACACTATTAGACATTATTGTAAAAAATAAAAAGTCCATCCTATGTTTCGATGTAAAGCTTTCGTGACTGCAGGGATTCATCTTCTTGGTTCTTTCGGTAAAGTCACGTAGAAGGGAAATAATAAAATAATAAAAATAAAACATAATATTCAGACGCTGTCTCCCCGACAGACCTGGTCTTCACCTGAGGACGGCTGCTTGCGTTGTGGCCGAAACGTCGTGAGAATTATTTTATTATGTTTTATTTGTATTATTTTATTATTTCCCTTCTACGTGACTTTACCGAAAGAACCAACAAGATCCATCCCATGTGTTAGTGAATTTAAATATTTTAGGCAGGAAATTCGTTTTCAAATTGAGATTTTTTTTTTTCTGGGGGGGGGGGGGACCCCCCGGACACCCTGCAAAATTTGGTCCCCCCCCAATGTTGACTCCATGGCTACGGCCTTGCGGTATGGTCAAATAACGCTCCCAAACGGACACACATACAACGGTGGATCGACCAAATGCACGCGTAGTCGGCCATGCGATTGAAGCTAGCATTTGAGATTCCCATGACCTTGATACACACTAGATACAAAGATCACCCGGATAGCCTAAATACGCTACAGGGGGCAAGTGCTCTTAGCATGAGGGGGGTGGGCCGCCAGAACTACGCCCATTGCTGGTGTTTACTACACACCGCACCAGGCACTAATTTGAGGCTGAGACGACCTAGGGGAGGCCCAGGACCGGTTCAGAAAAACGTCATTGGCGTTGGTGCTGGTCGTGAGCTTGAACCCAACTCGGGTCGCACTACCGCTCCCCACGTGGTCTCACACACGCGCGCGCACAGACACGCAAAGGCAAAGATCCCCCGTATAGCCTTAACAGACTGTTGGGGCAAGTGCTGTTAGCGAGTAGCACCTATGATGGGCCGACCCGGCACACGAGGTGGTGGGGTGGCCAGCACCACGCCCGGCCGCTTTTGTCTCCTCGTGACGAAATTACACGTCACACACACGCGCGCATATACACGCGTTCACACACACCGGTTCACACACACACATGTTCACACATACGGGTTCACACACAGATACACATACACGTGTTCACACACGCACACGTGTTCACACATACGGGTTCACACACACATACACGTGTTCACACACACACGTGTTCACACACACGGGCTCACACACACATACACGTGTTCACACACACACATTCACACACACGGGCTCACACACGCATACACATGTTCACACACACACACCCATACACATGTTGACACACACACCCATACACATGTTCACACACACGTTTTAATGGCATCTCACCTTTACCTGACGATGCAGGTAATTACCTGTCCAAACCACCACCACACCCCTCCCACTCCACATGCCCCCCTCTCCTCCTCCTCCCCACCCCCCCACCCCCCGCCCCCCGCCCCCACGTGATTGACAGGTGAATGCTTGAGCTAACACCACCTCGCCATCTCTCTTTCCTCTCCTAATCCCGCGACGCTCCGAGCCCCCCCCCCCCCCCACAAGCCCCCCTCCCCGCCCCCCCCACCAATGTGCGACGCGTGTGAAATTGCGCGTGTGGGCGGCCGAGTCGACCTAGAGGTTGGCCGGTCCACTTCCTCCCTCTCTCTCTCTCTCCCTCCACCTCCCCCCACCACCACCACCACCACCGCTCGCTCCCAGCAACCACTGCGGGGCCGGATGAGCTGTCGCATGGCCGTATTCACCGGATTATAAGACGCACGTCCCCCCCTCCAAGGGTTGGCTGGGGGGGGGGGGGGGTGCGTCTTATATTCCGGTACCTGCGCGTGTTTGTATAACTTTATTGATATCGGGCGTAAGCTTCAGGTGCGTCTTATATTCCGGTACCTGCGTGTGTGTATAACTTTATTGATATCGGGCGAAAGCTTCAGGTGCGTCTTATATTCAGATACCTGCGTGTGTGTATAACTTTATTGATATCGGGCGAAAGCTTCAGGTGCGTCTTATATTCCGGTACCTGCGCGTGTGTATAACTTTATTGATACTGGGTTCAAGTTCAAGGGTGCGTCTTATCAACCACACAGATCTCCGCATCGCATGCACAAAAGCCTCGCAGCCTTGTCCAGACCATCATCTCCTGCGGAACTGAGCGTGTGTGGACCGTGCCACCGACAAAATGCGGCCCTCCTCAACCCACAGGCAAGAGTGACACAGACACCGCTCTCGGGCGGTTTCGTCTGCATTGGGACTCATCAGCACGGCACAGTCATCGAACTTCTTTGCTGACATATGCCTCTAGGAGCCCAATATACGGAGATATAATAATACTACTACTACTACTATACGATGATAACGGTGACTTTGCTACGTAATTGTGCAAATGTATATGACGTGGATTCGCAAAAGATGCGACTCAATCACATTCCCGTGTCTCCGCTTAAGAACTACAGTGAAACCTCGGATTGCGAGTAACTTGGTCTGCGAGTGTTTTGCAAGACGAGCAAACATTTAAAATAAATATTAATTTGATAAACGAGCGAGGTCTTGCAACACGAGCAGTACGTGTATATACGCTTTGTCTGCCGAGCGTCACGTGATCACAACTGATGTACGAGTGCTTTGATATGCGAGTGCTTTGGATTACAAACACGTTTCCGGAACGAATTATGCTCGCAATCCAAGGTTTTACTGTACTTAAATCTATATGTTTACACACACTGGCGGGGGGGGGGGGGCTGGCACGTGCCCCCCCCCCCCCCCCCCAATGATCCGATCGAAATCCCTAATTTCTATCGGATCATTGGGGTTCATTAGTAATAAATCGGCATTTTGCGACCCCCACTGCCACTGTGTAGCATATCATTACGTGCCAGGGACTCTATGAGATGATAGGACAATAGTCTGAGTCCATAATTGGCAATAAGTAACGGCAAAGCGGTTATAAGTGACTCACAGAATTGTGCGCAGTTGCGTCAACAGTCCACGACTTCCCTGCTGAAGGCATTCACCTTCAGCGAGCGCGATTACTAACAACTCCTTACTCACTAACAACTCCTTAATAACAAGGCCTTACTCGCTAACAACTCCTTACTAACAACTCCTTACTCACTAACAACTCCTTACTAACAACTCCATACTCACTAACAACTCCTCTATCATTTTTCATTGCTGGTAGAGGTTGCCCCCTCCCTACTGAAAATCCTGGCCCCGCCATTGTTTACACATCCCATCAGCACCACGACATTGTGGGAGTGCACAGTTTCACCAGCATCGGTTCGACTCAAGCAAAGTTCGAGACTGGTTTCGACACGCGGTGTCTCATCATCATCATCAGCAGCAGAGGGGCTCGCTTGAACCAATCTTGTGGACCTGCCCAGGTGTGTACAGGCAAAGAGTGTCATCATGAGCAGAGGTTGGGCTCTCAGTTCGATGTGGCTGCTAGTTCGACGCGATATGATATATTGTACACAACAACAGCAAGAGCAGAAGCAGCAGTCGCAGTAGCCGCAGCAGCAGCAGCAGGAGCAGTAGCAGAAGCAGCATCAGCTACAGCAGCAGCAGAAGCAGCCACCGCAGCAGCAGCAGCAGAAGCAGTAGCAGAAGCAGCATCAGCAGCAGCTACAGCAGCAGCAGAAGCAGCCACCGCAGCAGCAGCAGCAGTAGCAGAAGCAGCAGCAGGAGCAGCAGAAGCAGCCACCGCAGCAGCAGTAGCAGAAGCAGCATCAGCTACAGCAGCAGCAAAAAGCAGCCACCGCAGCAGCAGTAGCAGAAGCAGCATCAGCTACAGCAGCAGCAAAAAAGCAGCCACTGCAGCAGCAGCAGTAGGAGCATCAGCAGAAGCAGCAGAAGCAGCAGCTACAGCAGCAGCAGAAGCAGCCACCGCAGCAGCAGGAGCATCAGCAGCAGCAGCAGCAGCTACAGCAGCAGCAGAAGCAGCCGTCGCAGCAGCAGCGGCAGTAGCCGCAGCAGGAGAAGCCACAGCCTCAGCCACAGCAGCAGAAGCAGTAGCAGCAGCTACAGCAGCAGCAGCTACAGCAGCAGCATCAGCAGCCGGAGTAGCACCAGAAGCAAGAGCGAATACTGAGATCCGAACGGGCCCGCGGCAGCCACGCAGAGCCTCTGCTGCACGGTCCACCTATGTGACCCCACCTCTGTGACCCCACCTCTGTGACCCCACCTCTGTGACCCCACCTCTGTGACCCCACCTCTGTGACCCCTCCTCTGTGACCCCACCTCTGTGACTCCACCTCTGTGACCCCACCTCTGTGACCCCACCTCTGTGACCCCACCTCTGTGACCCCACCTCTGTGACCCCTCCTCTGTGACCCCACCTCTGTGACCCCACCTCTGTGACCCCACCTCTGTGACCCCACCTCTGTGACCCCTCCTCTGTGACCCCACCTCTGTGACTCCACCTCTGTGACCCCACCTCTGTGACCCCACCTCTGTGACCCCACCTCTGTGACCCCACCTCTGTGACTCCACCTCGGTGACCCCACCTCTGTGACCCCACCTCTGTGACCCCACCTCTGTGACCCCAGCTCTGTGACTCCACCTCGGTGACCCCACCTCTGTGACCCCACCTCTGTGACCCCACCTCTGTGACCCCACCTGTGTGACCCCACCTCTGTGACCCCAGCTCTGTGACCCCAGCTCTGTGACCCCACCTGTGTGACCCGGTGCGGCAAGCAGGCGCGGCTCGTGCCTCGCTCACACACACAGCGACGTTGACCTTCCTCACGCCGAGATTGTTGACCTTTCCGCTGACCTTCGTGTGAACGTGTGCGTGTGTGCACCTGGCCCGGCGCGGGAGAGCGGTAGTGCAACGGTGGTGGTGGGTGGTGGAGGGGTGGTGGTGGTGGTGGAGGGGTGGTGATGGTGGTGGTGGAGTGGTGGTGATGGTGGTGGTGGAGGGGTGGTGGTGGAGTGGTGGTGATGGTGGTGGTGGAGGGGTGGTGGTGGTGGAGCGGTGGTGATGGTGGTGGTGGAGGGGTGGTGGTGGTGGAGTGGTGGTGGAGGGGTGGTGGTGGTGGTGGTGGAGCGGTGGTGATGGTGGTGGTGGTGGGGATGGTGGTGATCTCGTGGGGAGCGGTGGCGTAGCGATTAGCGCTGCGCTACGAACCCAGCGTCCCGAGTTCGATTCCCTCTCACGGCCAACACCCAGTAACGATTATCCGAACTGGTCGCGGGCCTCCCCTAGGTCGACTCAGCCTCAAGTGAGTACCTCGTGCGATGTGTAAACATCGTCAGGCGGCCGGGACGTGGTGTTGGCCACCCACCCCCATCGTGCACCGTTGCGGCCTTCATAGGTGCTCGCAAACAGCACTTGCCCCTACAGCCTGTTACAGGCTATCCTGGGGGGGTGTGGACCTTTGTCTTTGGTGACGAGCATTGTCCGCGCACCGTCGTACGCGTCGCACGAGTGTGGGAGCGCACCGCATTGCCCCCCCCGCCTCTAAGCCACTACTCAGAAGGGAACTCGCCCCTCCTAAGCCGCGGGTGTCACGGGAGGGATCGAGCGGGATTAGTCGCCCGCAGGTGTTCCGCCAGTAGGAGCAGTCCTCTGCGCAGCTAAAGGTTAAATTTAGTCTCACCTGTCTTGACGGTTTGTTTCGGGGTTTTTTTTTTTGCTGCTGCTGCTGGTATCGCCTGCGTGACAACACCAATCGCCCCCATCGTGATGATGATCAGCAGCAGCAGCAGCAGCAGAATCTTCAGTAGCAGCGAAGCAAAGCATTCATCATCAGCATCATCATCAGCTTCATCAGCATCAGCATCATCAGCATTAGCATCATGATCATTATCATCATCAGCATCATCATCAGCTTCATCAGCATCAGCATCATCAGCATCAGCATCATGATCATTATCATCATCAGCATCATCATCATCAGCATCATCAGCATCATCAGCATCAGCATCATCAACATCATCATCAGCAGCAGCATCATCATCATCAGCATCATCATCAGCAGCAGCAGCAGCATCATTATCTGCAGCATCATCATCAGCATCATCATCATCGGCATCATCAGCACCAGCATCATCATCATCATCAGCATCATCATCATCAGCATCATCATCATCAGCAACATCATCATCAGCATTATCATTATCAGCATCATCAGCAGCATCATCAGCATCAAGCAGCAGAAGCACCAAACCATCATCAGCGACAAGACCACCAGTGGCAGAGTGTGTGTTGCGTCACTGTCATCGTCATCATCATCATCAGCAGTATCAGCAGCACCAAGAACAGGACAAAACCATCGCCAGCAGGCGAAACCAGCAGCGGCAGAGTGGGCGAGCGTCGTCATCATCATCATCAGCACCAAATCCTCGTGAACGGCAACACCTGTAGCAACGGAATCGGTCACCTTGATCAGTAGCAGAATATCAACACATGTTGCATCAGCAGCAGAATAATGGATATCACCATGAGCATCAGGTGTAAAGTCATTCAGTGAACAATACCATCTTTATATGAAGAGGACTCCAGAGCTCTGAGCAATTGTTGGCAGCGACGTCTCCTCGTTGTGGCTTCTGCTGCCTCCCCGCTCGTCCGTGGTTCTTCCTCATGGCGCCTTTGAGTCGTCCTCTCTGTCTCTCTGAGTCGTCCTTTCTCTCTGAGTCGTCCTTTCTCTCTGAGACGTCCTCTCTCTCTCTCTCTGAGTCGTCCTTTCTCTCTGAGTCGTCCTCTCTCTGAGTCGTCCTCTCTCTTTGAGTCGTCCTCCCTCTCTGAGTCGCCCTCTCTCTCTCTGAGTCGTCCTCTCTGTCTCTCTTTTGTTTTACGATCAGAGGAAACAAGAAGATGCTCGGTGTAGTCGGCACTTTGCTTCGTTCATCATTTCGTTTTTTTATCTTTGCTTTATGTAAATCCCCCCCCCCCTCTCTCTCTGCCCCCCCTCTCTCTCTCTACCCCCTCTCGCTCACTCTCTCTCTCTCTCGCATCAGCACGCCTCTGTCTCTCACCTCTTCTCTCACCCCACTCGAAATTGTTCAAACACCGAGGAGCAAGCGAGCAAGATGGTTCCTCTGGACCTCCCTCGAGCAGTGTCGCCCCCCCCACCCCACATCCGCCAGCAGTGTCACGGAGCGAGCCGTTGCAGGGCCGCGCCTTTACCTCTGCTGCCAAACACTCATCGATTAAGCGTGCCAATTATTCTGTTTGATCCCCCCCCCCCGCCCCCCACTTTGTCATCCTCCAGCACCACGCGCGTTCTCAACTCGGCGACGGCTAAGTCGGGTCAAGCAAGGTCACCGCGCCTCGCACGCTGAGCAATTCTTGCTGTCAAACTACAACTCGCGACGCGACTCGCGTCTTTCACTCTAGTGCCAACCCCCCCCCCCACCGTGTGCGGACGCACTTGTTCATGTATTCAATCGTGTCTCTCTCTCTCTCTCAGCGCGTGTGGGGAGCGGTGGCGCAGCGGTTAGCGCGCTACGAACCTGGCGACCCGGGTTCGATTCACCGCTCACGGCCGACAAACACCCTGTGACGATTGTTTGAAGCGGTCGCGGGGCCTGCCCTAGTTCGACTCAGCCTCAAACGAGTAGCCGGTGCGGTGTGTAGTAAACATCGTTGCTGCGGGGGAGACAAAGGCGGTCGGGCGTGGTGCCGGCCCACCCACCCCCTCGTGTGCCGTGCCGACCTTCATAGGGTGCTGCTCGCTAACAGCACTTGCCCCCTACAGTCTGTTGCAGGCAATGGGGTTGGTGCTCTTTGCGGCTGAGTCGACCTAGGGGAAGCCCGCGCGCTGTGCCTACAACCCTGCAGGGTTCCCCGAGTTCGACTCCCTCTCACTGCTGTCCACGTCGGTGGCGATTGTCTGAGCCGGTCGCGGGCCTCCCCTAGGTCGACTCAGCCTCAAACGAGTACCCGGTGCGGTGCGTAGCAAACATCGTCGCTGCGAGGGAGACAAAGGCGGCCGGGCACGGTGCTGGCCCACCCCCGTATCGTCCTTCACGGAGGTGCTACTCACCAACAGCACGTATCCCCAACATCATCGCAATCGGGGCGAGTATTTAGTCCGCAGGAGAAATCCGATGAGCTATGAAGCTCTTCGTGTTTGGTGCACAGACGCAGCCCGCGCAGCCCGCGCCCGTGTTCGTGCACAGCCGACCCACGATGTGCCTCGCGTCATTTCTCCACCTTCAATGCCACCGCTTGCAGTTTAACCTCCCCCCACCCCGCCCCGGCCACCACCACCACCACTTTGAGCCCCCACCCCCTGCGGCGATTATTGGAGGGGGGGGGGGGATTAGGATAGTGGGGGGTGGGGGGGGACAGGAGGAAGCGCCAATCTCGTGTCGAACGATTACCGCCTAAGTCCCCGCAGTGATTGTGGCCAGCGCCCCCAGCTCCCTCCATCCCTCCCATCCTCTCACCTCCGCTTCCCCCTGATCTCTCCATCTCCCACCCCCCTCTCTCCCTCTCGCTCGCCCCCCCCCTCTCTCTCTCTCCTCAACTCGGTCAGATCGCTCCTGCCTCGAACCACGCTCTCTCTCGCTCCGAGCCTCTCGCTCTCTCTGCGTGTGCGTGCGTGTGTGTGACGGTCACACGCCCTCACTTCCGCCCGTGACGTCTCCTCGTATAATAATTATCAGCTCTGCGCGATTGTGTCGGACCGTGTCACTCTGGGAGCCTAGAGGGGTCTCTGTGGGGGCGTATGGGTCTCTGTGAGAGTCTATGGGTCCCTTTGATAGCCTATGGGTCTCTGTGGGGGCGTATAGGTCTCCATGAGAGTCTATGGGTCCCTTTGATAGCCTATGGGTCTCTGTGGGGGCTTGTGGGTCTCCATGAGAGTCTATGGGTCCCTTTGATAGCCTATGGGTCTCTGTGGGGGCGTATGGGTCTCCATGAGAGTCTATGGGTCCCTTTGATAGCCTATGGGTCTCTGTGGGGGCTTGTGGGTCTCCATGAGAGTCTGTGGGTCCCTTTGATAGCCTATGGGTCTCTGTGGGGGCGTATGGGTCTCCATGAGAGTCTATGGGTCCCTTTGATAGCCTATGGGTCTCTGTGGGGGCGTATAGGTCTCCATGAGAGTCTATGGGTCCCTTTGATAGCCTATGGGTCTCTGTGGGGGCGTATGGGTCTCCATGAGAGTCTGTGGGTCCCTTTGATAGCCTATGGGTCTCTGTGGGGGCGTATGGGTCTCCATGAGAGTCTATGGGTCCCTTTGATAGCCTATGGGTCTCTGTGGGGGCGTATGGGTCTCCATGAGAGTCTATGGGTCCCTTTGATAGCCTATGGGTCTCTGTGGGGGCGTATGGGTCTCCATGAGAGTCTATGGGTCCCTTTGATAGCCTATGGGTCTCTGTGGGGGCGTATGGGTCTCGATGAGAGTCTATGGGTCCCTTTGATAGCCTATGGGTCTCTGTGGGGGCGTATGGGTCACTTTGAGATTCCATCGGTCTCTATGTGAGTCTATGTGTCTCTGTGGGAATCTATGGGTCTCTATGTGAGTGTATGGGTCTCTGTGGGAGTCTATGGGTCTCTGTGGGAGTCTATGGGTCTCTGTGGGAGTCTATGGGTCTCTGTGGGATTTTATGGGTCTCTATGTGAGTCTATGGGTCTCTGTGGGAGTCTATGGGTCTCTATGGGAGTCTATGGGTCTCTGTGGGAGTTTATGGGTCTCTGTGGGATTTTATGGGTCTCTATGTGAGTCTTTGGGTCTCTGTGGGAGTCTATGGGTCTCTATGTGAGTCTATGGGTCTCTATGTGAGTTTATGGGTCTCTATGTGAGTCTATGGGTCTCTACGTGAGTCTATGGGTCTCTATGGGAGTATATGGGTCTCTATGGGATTATATGGGTCTCTACGGTAGTCTATGGGTCTCTGTGGGATTCTATGGGTCTCTGTGGGATTCTATGGGTCTCTATGTGAGTCTATGGGTCTCTATGGGTCTTTGTGGGAGTCCATGGGTCTCTATGTAAGTATACGGGTCTCTGTGGGAGTCTATGGGTCTCTGTGGCAGTCTATGGGTTTCTATGAGAGTCTGTGGGTCTCTGTGTGAGTCTCTGTGAGTGACTGGTGACCATGCTTGGACTATCGACTCACTTGACTCGAGGACTCAAGTAGCGCAGTGGTTGTCAAACCGCAATGCCCCCCCCCCCACTCCTCCCTCCCCCCCTCTACCCCCTCCTGTCTCATCTCCGCTTCATCCGATCCCACGCGTGTCACCTCTCCAGCTCAGATCTCTTCTCCCCGATTTCCTCCTCCTCCTCCTCCCACTCGCCCCGTCTCCCCCCGCGTCTCCCCTCCGGCTGTGATTTCCCCTCGCCCCATTCTCGGCTCCAGCTCGGTACGAGTCTGCGGGTCTCTACGGGAGTCTACGGGTCTCTGTGTGAGTATGTGGGTCTCTGTGTGAGTCTGTGGGTCTCTGTGGGAGTCTGTTGGTTTCTATGGGAGTATGTGGGTCTCTTTGGGAATCTGTGGGTCTCTATGGGAGCCTATCGGTCTCTATGTGAATCTATTAGTCTCTACGAAAGGCTATGGGTCTCTATGTGAGTCTATGGGTCTCTAAGAGAGTTTATGGGTCTCCATGGGAGTCTATGGGTCTCTTTGTGAATCTGTGGGTCTCCGTGGGAGTCTGTGGGTCTCTATGGGAGTTTGTGGGTCTCTGTGGGAGTGTACGGGTCTCTGTGGGAGTCTGCGGGTCTCTGTGGGAGTCTATAGGTCTCTAAATGAGTCTATGGGTTTCCATGAGAGCCTATAGGTGTTCCTACAAGTGCCGATCACTTAGTGGCGAGCGGCGACTATCGGTGTTGGTGTGAAACGGAGGGCGGAGGAGCGACGCTCACAACAACGAGCAGAGTGCCGGGGCGGATAAAACGAAGCACGGCTGGCACAGTGAGGCGTCCACAGCTGGTGAGTCGGCCAGTTATCTCAATCAGCCAACCCATGGCACCTGCTTAGCTGTCAACCCCTAATCAGTGCCTCTACCTTATTACCGACCAATTCAGACCGTGTTGGTCACCCCGTGCCCCTTGATAAATCTCAACGCTCATCCTGCAAAATCCCATCACAAGGGAGATGCACAAACACGTAGACACATTTTTTTTTTGCATTGTATTAAAACGGCTGGACCTGAAAACTCGATTTCCCTGGACAAAATTTACGGGGTGAACCGTATGGGTTGACAGGTATGCTGCCCCTATCACTATCCCTAGCACTATCCCTGTCAACCCCTTATCAATGTCCTACCTTATTACAGACCAATTCAGACCGTATTGGTCACCCCCGTGTCCCCTTATATCTCTCAACGCTCAGCCTACAAAGTCCCATCACAAGGGAGATAAACAAACACATAGACACAAATATAGTAATAGGTTTTTCCCCTTTCAACTGGTACAATAACTGACACCTTTATACAAGGCATCATGTTTGCAATAACCACAACACAAGCAGTCAAAATGCAAACAAAAAGAAACAACTCTGATAATAATGATATGCACTGTCCTTGAAGTTGATTGGTCCACACCCGAGACAGCTTTTCTTAGAGCCTAGTCTACATTGGTGTTGGACCAGATGACGCCAAAAGGCGTACAACTCAAAAACAGCACACTATCAGAGTATTGAGAGCTCGGGGTAAGCATTTACACTGAGACATCTTTACCAGTGGCATAATATAGTAATAGGTTTTTTACCCTTTCAACTGGTACAAAAACTGACACAAAATTAAACTAAAGAATGTGCCCGTATTCAGACGGCTGTACGCCGTATGGACCTGAAAACTAAATTTCCCTCTACGAGAGTACGGAGTGAATCTTTATTTGAAGCTTTCGTGACTTGCAGAAATCCAAACTCAAAATTGGTGCTTTCGGTAAAGTCACGTAGGCAGAACAACAATAATAGCTCACGACGTTTCGATCACAACACAAGCAATCGTCATCAGGTGGGACAACCACAGCAAGACTTTACCGAGAGAATCACGTAGGTAAAAAATAAAAATTTATAAAAGTTAAATAAATAAATAAAAATAAAAATCACGACGTTTCGGAAGCAACACAAGCCTCCGTTCAGGTGGAACCGTCACAGCACGATAGCTGTATCAAGTGATATTTATTTTATTTTACTTTTATTAATTAAAATTTTTTACCTACGTGACTTTACCGAACAAGCCTAAGAACATGAATCCTTGCAGCCACGAAAGCTTCAAATCTAGACTTTACCGAGAGAGCCAAAGGATACGGGGTGAGCCGTGTGGGTTGACAGCGATGGCACCTGGGTCTGTGCGGGGACATCGTGGCCGGCAGAGGGCCATCGACGCTTCACGTCGCCTCAAAGTGCCCCCCAGCAGTGGCGACGTCGCTCCTGTTGTTGTTGTTGTTGTCGTCCGTGTTGCTGTTGCGTGACCCTCGGGGTGTATACGGTGAGCGGTGGCGCAGCGGTTAGCGCGCTGCGCTATGAACCCGGCGACCCGAGTTCGATTCCCGCTCACGGCCAACACCAGTGACGATTATCTGAACCGGTCCCGGGCCTCCCCTAGGTCGACTCAGCCTCAAATGAGTACCTAGTGCGATGTGTAAACATCGCCGCTGGGGAGACAAAGGCGGCCGGGCGTGGTGTTGGCCACCCACCCCCTCGTGTGCCGCGCCGGCCTTCATAGGTGCTCGCTAACAGCACTTGCCCCTACAGTCTGTTAAGGCTATACGGCGGATCTTTATCTTTATACGGTCTAGAGACAGGCTGGTGGCGTGTGCTGACCGCATCACGTGGCCACGCTGCTCCACGCGGCTGTAACCCAACGCGGAGGGGTTGGTGGTTCACGGCAGCACTTACAACTCTCCCTTCTAACCCGCGGATTGGCGTCGAGATGCAGGATGGGGGGGGGGGGAAGCCCCGTAACCCCGCGGCTTTGCCAGGAGTAGGGGGTACGACACCGAAGTGTGACACTGCATCGTCATCGATTTGTAATCCATCTGTACGGGGGGGGGGGGTGGTTGGAACGATGCCGCCCTTCGCGCGAGGCGTGGGACCTTCCCCGAGTGTTCCCGGCAATGCGCCACCACGTGCATGATCAACGCGATCTCAGCGGTGTCGTTGTCGTCGTCGTCATTTGGCTGGACAACAACAACAACAACAACACGAACGGCTTAATTCTAGATTTGAAGCTTTCGTGACTGCAAGGATTCATATTCTTCGGGTTTTTTCGGTAAAGTCACCATGTAGGTAAAAAATTAAAATTAATAAAAGTAAAATAAAATAATATTAAATAAAATATTTTATTTTACTTTTATTAATACGTGACTTTACCAAAAAAACCTAAGAAAACGAACAGCTTAGACTCAAAACGCCAATGTGGCAGCGGCAGGACCCTCCTGAAGAAGAGCCACGCGACTCTAGGAGCACGTGGTGGTGCTGCTGCTGCTCCCCGCCACGGCGGTTATTTAGTTCGGGACGGGGGGGGGGTGCTTTAGGGGAGAGGGGGGGCAGTGATGGAATGAACACCACAGCTATTAGGGTTAGGGGTGTAGGGTTTGGGGGGGGAGGTTTATGGGTAGGGGGTTTAGGTTGGAGGGGGGCTAGGGTTAGGGTTGGGGGGCGGGGGGTAATGGGATGAAGACCTGGGACTATTAGGGTTAGGGGGAGGGGTTTAGAGGATTGGGGGGGGCACAGGTATGGGATGAGGAGCTGGTACTATTAGGGTTAGGGGGGAGGGGTTTAGGGGATTGGGGGGGGGCACAGTGATGGGATGAGGAGCTGGTACTATTAGGGTTAGGGGGGAGGGGTTTAGAGGATTGGGGGGGGGCACAGGTATGGGATGAGGAGCTGGTACTATTAGGGTTAGGGGGGAGGGGTTTAGAGGATTGGGGGGGCACAGTGATGGGATGAGGAGCTGGTACTATTAGGGTTAGGGGGAGGGGTTTAGAGGATTGGGGGGGGGCACAGGTATGGGATGAGGAGCTGGTACTATTAGGGTTAGGGGGGAGGGGTTTAGAGGATTGGGGGGGGCACAGTGATGGGATGAGGAGCTGGTACTATTAGGGTTAGGGGGTTTAGAGGATTGGGGGGGGGGGGCGCAATAATGGGATGAGGAGCTGGTACTATTAGGGTTAGGGGGGTTAGAGGATGGGGGGGGGGGTGCACAGCTATGGGATGAGGAGCTGGTACTATTAGGGTTAGGGGGTTTAGAGGATTGGGGGGGAGCGCAGTAAATGGGATAAGGATCTGGTACTATTAGGGTTAGGGGGGTTAGAGGATTGGGGGGGGGTGCACAGCTATGGGATGAGGAGCTGGTACTATTAGGGTTAGGGGGTTTAGAGGATTGGGGGGGGGGGGGTGCACAGCTATGGGATGAGGAGCTGGTACTATTAGGGTTAGGGGGGAGGGGTTTAGAGGATTGGGGGGGGCACAGGTATGGGATGAGGAGCTGGTACTCTTAGGGTTAGGGGGGAGGGGTTTAGAGGATTTGGGGGGGCACAGTGATGGGATGAGGAGCTGGTACTATTAGGGTTAGGGGGTTTAGAGGATTGGGGGGGAGGGCGCAATAATGGGATGAGGAGCTGGTACTATTAGGGTTAGGGGGGTTAGAGGATGGGGGGGGGTGCACAGCTATGGGATGAGGAGCTGGTACTATTAGGGTTAGGGGGTTTAGAGGATTGGGGGGGGGGCACAGTGATGGGATGAGGAGCTGGTACTATTAGGGTTAGGGGGTTTAGAGGATTGGGGGGGGCGCAGTAATGGGATAAGGATCTGGTACTATTAGGGTTAGGGGGGTTAGAGGATTGGGGGGGGGGTGCACAGCTATGGGATGAGGAGCTGGTACTATTAGGGTTAGGGGGTTTAGAGGATTGGGGGGGAGGGCGCAATAATGGGATGAGGAGCTGGTACTAAGGGTTAGGGGGGTTAGAGGATGGGGGGGGGGGGTGCACAGCTATGGGATGAGGAGCTGGTACTATTAGGGTTAGGGGGTTTAGAGGATTGGGGGGGGGGGCACAGTGATGGGATGAGGAGCTGGTACTATTAGGGTTAGGGGGGTTAGAGGATTGGGGCGGGGGGGGGGGGGGGTGCACAGCTATGGGATGAGGAGCCGGGACTGTGAGCGATGCCTTGGGGCTCACCAACCTCGCCCCTCGTGGCCAGGACCCCGCCCGGGCGCTGCGTGAACAATGGGGGGCTGCTTCTGGTGATTGTGGCGATGCCGGGGGCACCCCCTCCCCTCCCCGGCCCCCCTCCCCACCCCCCCCCCCCGGTCACCCCCCCCCACCCCCCAACTCACCCCCCGCATTGTTTCGCGCTGGGAAAAAAGCTGCAATAATTAGATTCTTTGGCGGTCGAGGGCGGGCGGGGGGGGGGGCTCGAGGTATTGTGGGGGGTGGAGAGGAGGCGGGGCGGGGGGAGGGGCTGGCCCAGTGTTTGTTTGTTTACCGGTGGTGGTGGAGGTGGTGTGGGGAGCGGTGGTACAGCGGTTAGCGCGCTGAGCTGCCCCTACGGACCGGGCAAACCCCCGAGTTCGATTATATGAACCCGTCCTGGGGCTTCCCTAGGTCGACTCAGCCTCAAATGAGTGCCTGGTGCGGTGTGTAAACATCGGCACTAGGGAGACAAAGGCGGTCGGACGTGGTTCTGGCCACCCACCCCCTCATGTGCCGTGCCGGCCTTCGTAGGTGCTCGCTAACGGCACTTGCCCCTACAGTCTGTGAGGGCTATACGGGGGATCTTTGTTTCTGGTAGTGGTGCTCGTGTGTGCTCGTGTTTGGGTGTCGGTAGAACCCTCGTACAGCCTGAACCACGCCCGACCGCCTTTGTCTCCCTAGTGCCGAAGTTTACACACCGCACTTGGTACTCAATTGAGGCTGAGTCGACCTAGGGAAGCCCCAGGACCGGTTCAGATAATCGTCACTGGTGTTTGCCGTGAGCGGGAATCGAACTCATGTCCGCCGGGTTCGTAGTGTGTAGCACTAACCGCTACATATACATCTACATACAGACACGCGCATTCACACACGCACACCCCACATCTCATAGACCTTCCCCTTTGGGATAAGCCAAATTAAAAACCGATATCACACACGCACATTTCTATAAATACAAACCCATAAAACACTTACAGCCCAATAGCGTTTGGTGGAGTGTTGGGGCAAGTGCTGTTAGCGAGAACGTGTTTAGGCCCGTAGAGAACACGAGGGGATGGTCAAGAATACTACCGGCCTTGTGATGATGTTTTTACACACCACACCAGGTACTCGTTGAGGCTGAGTCGACCTAGGGGAGGCACAGTACCGCTTTGAATAATCGTCACTGGTGTTGGCCGTGATTGGGAATCGAACTCGGGTCGCCGGGTTTGCAGTGAGGGGAGATAACCGATACACTACCGCACCCCACGTACATACACACACATACACACACATAGACACACACATACACACACACACATATACACATACACACACATGCACACACATACACACATACACATGCATACACACATACATACACAAACAAACATACACGAAAACACCCACACACATACACACACATATACACACATACACACATACATACATACACATACATACACGCACACATACACACATACACAAATACACACACATACACACATACACACATACACATACATACACACATACACATATACACATAAATACACACACATTGATACACACACATACACACATAAACACACACACATACACACACACATACATACACACACATACACACATAAACACACACATATACACACACACAGATACAAACAAACATACACACAGATACAAACACACACACACATATACACGCACACGCACACACACACAGATACAAACACACACACACACAGATACACACATACACACATACACATACGCACACACACACACAGATACAAAACGCACACACACAGATACACACATACACACACGCACACACACAGATACAAACACACACACACACAGATACACACGTACATACACACACGCACACACACAAACACACACGCACACACACACACAGATACAAACACACACGGAGTTACAAAAGGCAAGGACACCCATACAAAACACACGCACCCACACACCGCACACAGACACAGACGTCACCGCAGCGCACTTAATAGTTATTTCCCTCTGTGGAGAACTTAAGAGGAACCGCACACACACACACAGAGAGAGAGACAGACGCAAACACGCACAAATCCCCGTGCGAGACAAAGTCACAAGCACTCATGTGTCCGTGACCGTGAAGATTAGCGAAGGATTTACCGATGGAACCATCTCACCCCTATTCCCCATCCCCCACCCCATCCTCTCCGCCAGAAACGCAACTCCTTCCAGCGAGATCGCGTTATGTCACCTTCACGTAAATTTCAGCTGCTCAATTTGACACGCAGGTGGGTGGGTGGGTTGGTTGGGTTGGGTTCGGTGGGAGTGGGGGGGGGTCAGAGGCCCTTATCCCCCTGCTCTGATTCAGAGCCCATCGCGAGACGTTGTGAGAAACACAACCACCAGAGCCGCCGCCGCCACCATCATCACGAGAGAGGCTCCCTGCGAATCCGCTCGCGATCGTTCACACGCGACGCAAGTTGGCGCACGCGTTACAAAGACGAAGGCGAAAAATGCCCCGTGTAGCCTTTTCTTTTTAAATCCTTTATATTAAGTTCACTTGCTTGCTTGCTTGCGCGCTTACGACCGTGCAAATCTTTCGGTCGTTTTTTTTGACCAACTTCCCGTGATCCAATCGAGCTGACATTTTGCACACAGACTCGTTGTGCGTGACAATTAATTTTCGTGATTTTTTTTTTCCAAATTTTTACACTTTTTAGGATTTTTTTTTCATATTTAATTTTAAATACCAATGTGATGAAAATGAAACTCTTACTCAAGAAAAACAGAAATGAATAATAAAATAAAACCGATGCCACGCATATAAAGGATTTATAGTGAAAAACTTTGTTTTTACGGGTTAATTTTTTAATCCTTTATAATAAGTTCACTTGCTTGCTTGCTTGCGCGCTTACGACCGTGCAAATCTTTCGGTCCTTTTTTAACCCACTTCCCGTGATCCAATCGAGCTGACATTTTGCACACAGACTCGTTGTGCGTGACAATTAATTTTCCTGAATTTTATTTTTTCAAAATTTTTACACTTTTTAGGAAAAAAAATATATTTAATTACCAATTGCTTAATGGTGGCAGGCAATCATCTGACCCATAGGTGGCAGCCATCTCAAGCCAGAGGACGAAATGACTCTAGCCGCCACGCATATAAAGGATTTATAGTGAAAAACTTTGTTTTTACGGGTTAATTTTTTTCTTTTTAAAACGACAGACGGCCTTCCGTGGCGAGTGGCACACCCCACACCCCACGAAGGCCGGCACGGCACACGGCGGGGGGCAGGCAGGGGGGCTATAACACGACGCCCGGCCGCCTTTGTCTTCCCGGTGGCGATGGTTGCACATCGCACCGAGGGGAGAAGCCCAGGAACCTGTTCAGATATTCGCCACCGGTGTTGGTGGTCGTGAGCGGGTATCGAACTCGGGTTCGTAGCGCAGCGCGCTAACCACGACACTCTCAATGATCAGTGCACAGGTACTGCTCATCTAAGGCCGAGTCAGAGTCAGAATATTTCTTCGTACTGGAGGAATCCGATGAGCTGTAAAGCGCTATGTTCACAGATGTCCGGAATGAGTCGACGTAGATATGAGGAGGGCTCCAAGACCGGTTCAAATACATTCGCTGGGATCGGTTCAAATACACTGGTCAACAACAACAAAAATTCTGGCCTGGCATTTTGCAGCTGTTTTAGACTAGAATATGAATCCTTGCAGTCACGACAGCTTCAAATCGCGGACTGTGCTTTACCTTCTATTACACTGGTCAACAAAAAAAAAACTTTTTCTGGCCTGGACTTTTGCAGCTGTTTTAGACTAATTTCAGGGTGCTGATTCCAAATCTGACCTCAGATTTGCTCTATCACATCTCATTTGTATGCTATCGGCATACCCCATTTTCATTGATTTTACCCGAAATTAACTCTGTCGCTTATGATTGCAAGTTGTTGCGAGTCAGCGACTGCTTTAGTGTTAAAATATGGCGCTGTATTTTTAGGATAGTGTTTATAATATTATTTTATGTAGATATCCACATTTATTTAATATTTTTCTTCTGCAGTTTTTATTGAAAATGCAAATTTGATATCTCAAAAACCTGATGTGATAGACAAAAACTGATGCCAGATTTGGAATCAGCACCCCGAAATTACCTTAAAACCTTTGGAATACTTTATGCCAGAAAAAGTGTGTTGACCAGTGTTATTTATTTTAAACGCGATTTTTTTGTCCTCAAAGCGCGGTGTTCTTCTGTAGCGCCACCACCGCGTTACAAGAGAATACACTGTACGTTGAACTTCTTTCGCACCGTACGTGGCCAACCGCGCTCATCGGAGATGCGGAGGACAGGACAACGAGCTGAACACAACAAGCAGTGCCAGAGAAATGAGTTTGTCAAACGATATGATTATTTAAAAGTGGTGCAGCTCCCAATGGCTTCCTGTTATCGCAAGGAAAGAGCGCGTTCCAGACGGCCGCAAAATCGCCATCGATGCGGTGACCACCGCCCGTTTTTGTTCGACGGTTTACAGCCACAATCCGCCGCTGTTGCAATGAGCGGAGATTCGCGCGACGGTTTGTGCCCCTGGGCGATATCAGCGGGGTGTCGCGGTTCATCCGTGGCGAGCGCGCTGTTGTTCGCAGCGAGCGCGGGTCCCCGCTTGTTGAGATGTATTCGTTCGGAATGACTCGTTCTGGCACACGCGTCATCGCGTGTCCTTCTAAGGACGGATGCCAATGACCGAGACAAACCAAGATTTTATGAAGACGGTTGGGCCACTGCGGGGCCGGAGGCGTTCTCGAAAGCTGGACTCGATATTGCAGCGCGCAACGTGGCAATTGACAAGCGCATAACGAGAGCACGGCATGCACACCGTCTGGTACGGGACACGGAGATACCCCCGTGTAGCCGTTAGCAGAACTGCTGCGGTAAGGGCTGTTAGCGAGCACCTATTAAAGCCGTCACGATCATCATCATCATCACCACCGTTAAATGTAACATCGTCAGCCACCACCATTCTCATCATTGTCAACACCATAATCACCACCACCACCACCACCACTATTGTCAACATCATTATGACCACCACCACCACCATCATCATCATCATCTTCGTCGTCGTTGTCAACATCACCCCCATTGTGTTGCGGCCTCACCCCATCACCATCACAACATCACACCATCACGCAATCACACTGCCGCCCGCCTCGCTGCCGTGAGTTACTACTGCCCAGGAAGTGACTCAACCCATTGTGTTGGGCAGGCTATTTAAAAATAAACAACACACACACAAATGCACACACGTACACACAGAGCCGCTCAACACAACCCACACAGAGACACCGTCTCAACACAACAAAGACAAAGATCCCCCGTATAGCCTTAACGGACTGTCGGGGCAAGTGCTGTTAGCGAGCAGCAACTATGAAGGCCGGAACGGCAACACGAGGGGGTGGGTGGTCAGCACCACGCCCGGCCACACCGTCACAACTGGGTAGCCCCAGGACCCGGTTAAAATATTCACCGCTGTTATTGGCCGTGTGCGGGAATCGAACGCGGGTGGTGGCCGGGTTCGTAGCGCAGAGCGGCGCTAAGCGTTGCGCCACCGCTCCCCCCCCCCCAACACAGACAATGGAAGAGGGAGGCGCTGCACAGCATCGGGGTCCTCTCGACCAACGCTTCGGGGGGTGGAACCGAAGGAGTTATTTTAATTTCCTTAATCTCCAACTCCAACGCTGTGATGAAGGGGGTTCTCTTAAAATGTAATCTCCAACGGAGAGGGATGACTTTAGACGTGAATGATGCTGATGATGGTGGTAATCGTGAGGCCACGGACGATGATGGTGATGATGATGGTGCTGTACTGCTGATGGTGATGATACTGATGATGATGACGACGGTAATATTGATGATGGTCAAGGCACTGTAATAAGATGCTACTAATATGGGGACCGGTGGTGCAGTGGTTAGCGCTACGCTGCGCTACGAACCTGGCGACCCGAGTTCAATTCCCACTCACGGCCAACACCCAGTGACGATTACCTGAAACCTATCCTGGGCCTCCCCTAGGTCTACTCAGCCAAAAATGGGTACCTGATGCGGTGCGTAAAAACATCGCCACTGGGGGAGACAAAGGCGGCCGGGCGTGGTGCTGGTCACCCACCCCCTCGCGTGCCGTTTTGGCTTTCACAGGTGCTCGCTAACAGCACTTGTCCCATCAGTGTGTCAAGGCTATACGGGGGATCTTTGTCTTTGATGCTGCTAATGCGGCGATTGTGATAATCGTGGTGATGATGGTGGTGATGATGGTGTTGATAATCGTGGTGATGATGATGGTGGTGATCGTGGTGATGATGGCGGTGATGATCGTGGTGATGATGGTGATGGTGGCGGTGATCGTGGTGATGATGGTGGTGATGATGGTGGTGATGATCGTGGTGATGATGGTGGTGGTGATGATGGTGGTGATGATCGTGGTGATGATGGTGATGGTGGTGATGATGATGGTGATGATGGTGGTGATGATGGTGGTGATGATGGTGATCGTGGTGATGATGGTGGTGATGATGGTGGTGATGATCGTGGTGATGATCGTGGTGATGATGGTGATGGTGGTGGTGATCGTGGTGATGATGATGGTGATGATGGTGATGATGATGATGGCGGTGTTGTCTGATGGTAATGTGATGCCCAACCTCCGAGTAGCCAGCCGAGTGATCTGACCCTTGACTGGACATCTGTAAACAACAACAACAACAACGATAGCTCATCGGATTCCTTCTCCCAGTCTAAATAAATATTCTGATTCCGATTCTGAGTCGTTTCTGGAGCCAATGGCAGCCCCGAGAGAGCGAGCGGTCACGAGACAAGCAGCCAGCCAGCCTGCCTGCCGCTAGCAGCCCCAGGGGGGGAGTGGGGGGCGGGGTGGGGGGGGGGCACGTAAACGAGTTTTAAGTGAAAGGGAAAGGCGGCAGGGGGGGCTGTTTGTTTGGGGGGGGCAGGGGTCAGGGTGATTCTGTGATCATTGTGATTTTATTTTTACCCTCACCAGGCGAGGCAACGGGAAACAAGGGGGGGGGGGGGGTGGGAGTGGGGGGGGGGGCACAGAGGAGGGGTTGGTGGTGGGGGGAGGGAGGAGAGTGGGGGGAGGGGGGCAGAAATTAGGCGTTGGTTGTGGTGGGGGGAGTGGGGGGGGGTAGAGTGGGGGTGGGGGGAACAGAGGAGATGTTGGTGGTGGGGGGAGGGAGGAGAGCCGGGGGGGGGGGATGTGTGGGGGGCACAGAGGATGAGTTGGTAGTGGGGGGAGTGGGGGAGGAGAGTAGGGGGGGGGCACAAAGGAGGCGTTGGTGGTGGGGGGAGTGGCGAGGAGGGGGGGGCAATGCTGTTTGAGAGGCTGTTGTTGTTGTTGTTGATAGCCGCTGATAAATTATCGCGTTCGGAGTCGTGCTCAGCGTCGGTGCGAAGTGGGTGCCGGGAAACTGATGACAGCGGCGCGCGTGGCGGGGCACAGAGACCCATAGACTGGCACAGAGATCCATAGACTGGCACAGAGATCCATAGACTGGCACAGAGACCCATAGACTGGCACAGAGATCCATAGACTGGCACAGAGACCCATAGACTGGCACAGAGACCCATAGACTGGCACAGAGACCCATAGACTGGCACAGAGATCCATAGACTGGCATAGAGACCCATATACTGGCATAGAGACCCATAGACTGGCACAGAGACCCATAGGGTGGCATAGAGACCCACAAGCTGGTATAGAGACCCATAGACTGGCATAGAGACTCATAGACTGGCATAGAGACCCATAGACTGGCATAGAGACCCATAGACTGGCATAGAGACTCATAGACTGGCATAGAGACCCATAGACTGGCATAGAGACCCATAGACTGGCATAGAGACTCATAGACTGGCATAGAGACCCATAGACTGGCATAGAGACCCATAGACCGGCATAGAGACTCATAGACTGGCATAGAGACCCATAGACTGGCATAGAGACCCATAGACTGGCATAGAGACTCATAGACTGGCATAGAGACCCATAGACTCACATAGAGACCCATAGACTCACATAGAGACGCATAGACTGGCATAGAGACCCACAAGCTGGCATAGAGACCCATAGACTGGCATACAGACCCATAGACTGGCATAGAGACCCATAGACTCACATAGAGACCCATAGACTCACATATAGACCCATAGACTCACATAGAGACCCATAGACTGACATAGAGACCCATAGACTGGCATAGAGATCCATAGACTGGCACAGAGACCCATAGACTGGCATAGGGACCCATATACTGGCATAGAGGCCCATAGACTGGCATAGAGACCCATAGACTGGCATAGAGACCCATAGACTGGCATAGAGACCCATAGACTGGCATAGAGACCCATAGACTGGCACAGAGACCCATAGACTGGCATAGGGACCCATATACTGGCATAGAGGCCCATAGACTGGCATAGAGACCCATAGACTGGCATAGAGACCCATAGACTGGCATAGAGACCCATAGACTGGCATAGAGACCCATAGACTGGCATAGAGACTCATAGACTGGCATAGGGACCCATATACTGGCATAGAGGCCCATAGACTGGCATAGAGACCCATAGACTGGCATAGAGACCCATAGACTGGCATAGAGACTCATAGACTGGCATAGGGACCCATATACTGGCATAGAGGCCCATAGACTGGCATAGAGACCCATAGACTGGCATAGAGACCCATAGACTGGCATAGAGACCCATATACTGGCATAGAGACCCATAGACTGGCATAGAGACCCATAGACTGGCATAGAGACTCATAGACTGGCATAGAGACCCATAGACTGGCATAGAGACCCATAGACTGGCACAGAGACTCATAGACTGGCATAGGGACCCATATACTGGCATAGAGGCCCATAGACTGGCATCGAGACCCATAGACTGGCATAGAGACCCATAGACTGGCATAGAGACCCATAGACTGGCATAGAGACCCATAGACTGGCATAGAGACTCATAGACTGGCATAGAGACCCATAGACTGGCATAGAGACCCATAGACTGGCATAGAGACCCATAGACTGGCATAAAGACCCATAGACTGACATAGAGACCCACAAGCTGGCATAGAGACCCATAGACTGGCATAGAGACTCATAGACTGGCATAGGGACCCATAGACTGACATAGAGACCCACAAGCTGGTATAGAGACCCATAGACTAGCATGGAGACCCATAGACTGGCATAGAGACCCATAGACTGGCATAGAGACCCATAAACTCGCATAGCGATCCATAGACTGGCATAGAGACCCATAGACTGGCACAGAGACCCATAGACTCGCACAGAGATCCATCACGTAGCGATCCAACCGCCCTTGCTTCAAGAGGCGTTTCGCGTGCAGTGAGTTCATGGTCTACGATGACTGCGCCGGACAAACAGCGACGCATTTGCGTTAAACTCCGGCTATGACAAACACCGATGTACGTCTTGACTGCCATGCGACGAACAAGCTTGGCAGGGCACGACCAGAGTCAACAGCAGCAGCTGCCGACCAAGCCTGCATGCAGAAAGGGGACTTACCAGTGCCGTATTAAGCGATTGCGGGGCCTGTAGCTTATGTTATAAAGGGGCCCTGAGTGAAAAAACATCTTCTTTGGGTCTTTCGGGAAAGGCACGTACATGTAATTTTTTTTTTTATAAAATAATAAAAAAATATAACAATATCACGACGTTTCGATCGCAACACAAGCCATCGTCATCAGGCGAGAGCTGTTGAGGTAGAAATAAATACATTATATATATATTCTTTTTTATCTAAAGAGGCTTTACCGAAAGACCCAAAGAATATGAATTCCTGCAGTCACGAAAGCTTTAAGTCAAGATTAGAAAAAAAACACTGAAATATTAAAACGCAATTTTTTACTTGCATAGTAAAGTAATTGTATTTTTTCATTTGCCATACCGCCAGATAATACGTCAAATCCCTAACCGTAAGCACCCAGTCGTTCATAAAAGTTTAAGGCGGTATAGTACTATAGTAATAGAGCAAGTGCAGAATCACTGAACCGGAATTGATAGCTTGAAAGCATTTAGCGCGGGGCCCTTGAAAGTGCGGGGCCCGTAGCATATGCAGATACTTGTGCTACACATGCAACTACTTGTGCTACACATGCAACTACTTGTGCTACATATGCAGCTACTTGTGCTAGCTACTTGTTCTACATATGCAGCTACTTGTGCTACACATGCAACTACTTGTGCTACACATGCAACTACTTGTGCTACACATGCAACTACTTGTGCTACACATGCAGCTACTTGTGCTACACATGCAGCTACTTGTGCTACACATGCAGCTACTTGTGCTACACATGCAGCTACTTGTGCTACACATGCAGCTACTTGTGCTACACATGCAGCTACTTGTGCTACACATGCAACTACTTGTGCTACACATGCAACTACTTGTGCTACACATGCAACTACTTGTGCTACACATGCAGCTACTTGTGCTACACATGCAGCTACTTGTGCTACACATGCAACTACTTGTGCTACACATGCAACTACTTGTGCTACACATGCAACTACTTGTGCTACACATGCAGCTACTTGTGCTACACATGCAGCTACTTGTGCTACACATGCAGCTACTTGTGCTACACATGCAGCTACTTGTGCTACACATGCAGCTACTTGTGCTACACATGCAACTACTTGTGCTACACATGCAACTACTTGTGCTACACATGCAACTACTTGTGCTACACATGCAACTACTTGTGCTACACATGCAGCTACTTGTGCTACATATGCAGCTACTTGTGCTACACATGCAGCTTCTTGTGCTACACATGCAGCTACTTGTGCTACACATGCAGCTACTTGTGCTACATATGCAGCTACTTGTGCTACACATGCAGCTACTTGTGCTACACATGCAACTACTTGTGCTACACATGCAACTACTTGTGCTACACATGCAACTACTTGTGCTACACATGCAGCTACTTGTGCTACACATGCAGCTACTTGTGCTACACATGCAGCTTCTTGTGCTACACATGCAGCTACTTGTGCTACACATGCAGCTTCTTGTGCTACACATGCAGCTACTTGTGCTACATATGCAGCTACTTGTGCTACACATGCAGCTACTTGTGCTACATATGCAGCTACTTGTGCTACACATGCAGCTACTTGTGCTACACATGCAGCTACTTGTGCTACACATGCAGCTTGTGCTACACATGCAGCTACTTGTGCTACACATGCAGCTACTTGTGCTACACATGCAGCTACTTGTGCTACACATGCAGCTACTTGTGCTACATATGCAGCTACTTGTGCTACACATGCAGCTACTTGTGCTACACATGCAGCTACTTGTGCTACACATGCAGCTACTTGTTCTACATATGCAGCTACTTGTGCTACATATGCAGCTTGTGCTACATATGCAGCTACTTGTGCTACACATGCAACTACTTGTTCTACATATGCAGCTACTTGTGCTACACATGCAGCTACTTGTGCTACACATGCAGCTTCTTGTGCTACACATGCAGCTACTTGTGCTACATATGCAGCTTGTGCTACACATGCAGCTACTTGTGCTACACATGCAGCTACTTGTGCTACACATGCAGCTACTTGTGCTACACATGCAGCTACTTGTGCTACACATGCAGCTACTTGTGCTACACATGCAACTACTTGTGCTACACATGCAGCTACTTGTGCTACACATGCAACTACTTGTGCTACACATGCAACTACTTGTGCTACACATGCAACTACTTGTGCTACACATGCAGCTACTTGTGCTACACATGCAGCTACTTGTGCTACACATGCAGCTACTTGTGCTACACATGCAACTACTTGTGCTACATATGCAACTACTTGTGCTACACATGCAGCTACTTGTGCTACACATGCAGCTACTTGTGCTACACATGCAACTACTTGTGCTACATATGCAGCTACTTGTGCTAGCTACTTGTGCTACACATGCAGCTACTTGTGCTACACATGCAACTACTTGTGCTACATATGCAGCTACTTGTTCTACATATGCAACTACTTGTGCTACACATGCAACTACTTGTGCTACACATGCAGCTACTTGTGCTAGCTACTTGTGCTACATATGCAACTACTTGTGCTACACATGCAACTACTTGTGCTACACATGCAACTACTTGTGCTACACATGCAACTACTTGTGCTACACATGCAACTACTTGTGCTACACATGCAGCTACTTGTGCTAGCTACTTGTTCTACACATGCAGCTACTTGTGCTACACATGCAACTACTTGTGCTACACATGCAACTACTTGTGCTACACATGCAACTACTTGTGCTACACATGCAGCTACTTGTGCTAGCTACTTGTTCTACACATGCAGCTACTTGTGCTACACATGCAGCTACTTGTGCTACACATGCAGCTACTTGTGCTACACATGCAGCTTCTTGTGCTACACATGCAGCTACTTGTGCTACACATGCAGCTACTTGTGCTACACATGCAACTACTTGTGCTACACATGCAGCTACTTGTGCTACACATGCAACTACTTGTGCTACATATGCAGCTACTTGTGCTACATATGCAGCTTGTGCTACACATGCAGCTACTTGTGCTACACATGCAGCTACTTGTGCTACACATGCAGCTACTTGTGCTACACATGCAGCTTCTTGTGCTACACATGCAGCTACTTGTGCTACTGGGACAATCCGGCACTGGGATGTTCGGATGCTGCACGGAGCGAGAGGCGAGCGCCGCCTATCGGCCGACACCCCCCCCCCCTCCACTCTGACGATCCGCCGGACGAGATGTCAAATGCCTGGCCGATGGACATTTACCAGGAGGAGGTTTTCAGAGTTCATGAAGGGCATTAAGTGCGGGTGAGAGCCTCGTTGATTTGTTAGCAGTTAAAGGCGTACTGAGCTACGTAACTCGCTTTTTTTTTTTCCAGCCTCGAATGATTTCCCACCGATAGTGGCTTATCAAGTGGACATTTCATAGCAGCCAAATACTCTAAAGCAGTGGTTCTTCACCTACACTGCAGCCTGTACCCCCTTGTTTATTTAATCGTAAAAAAACACCATGTACAATGTTCTTGGTTATTTCGGTAAAGTCACGTAGAAGGGAAATAATACAAATATAAAACAATAAAATTCTCACGACGTTTCGACTGCAACGCAAGCAATCATCATCAGGTGTGAAATCCACAGCAAGAAATGTTTAGAAAAAAGTGGCGGTTTTGTCTTAACGTCAGCACCACCACCACTTTTTTTCTAAATGTCTTGCTGTGGATTTCACACCTGACGATGATTGCGTGTGTTGCAGTCGAAACGTCGTGAGAATTGTATTGTTTTATATATATTTTTTTATGATTTCCCTTCTACGTGACTTTACCGAAAGAACCAAGAATACGAATCCCTGCAGTCACGAAAGCTTTAAACCGTGTACAATGTTAAGAAACGCATAGGGGTTTCATGAAACAAAGTAAGTTGTGCTTATGTGCCCGTGTTTACATTTGTGTTTTCGATGATGCACCTTCTCAAGACATCTGGCCACGTCTCGCAGCTCACCAGAAAGGGCATCTCAATGTTGACACTCCGACTGATGCTCCTGCTGTTGTGGAGTGACTCATGCAGCCAGCTATGGCTGCAGGGTTTTGGGTAGTACATGTTGTTCACGTCGTTTATTGTGAAAATTCGGTCACAGTTCCTATGATCACTGTTTCATTGCTTTTATGGCTTTATTTTGGTGATTTTTGAAAAGTTTTTCGGTTTGGCCATGTTTGTTTGTTGTAGTACAGAGTTAGAATGATGGCCTTAATCTAAGTTGTCTTGTGGTTGTTGTTGTTGTTTGACTTGCATCCCACTGGGATTTTTGCACACAACGTTGGTGTACGGTGCTTTTTCTACAATCTTTTTCTGTCTTTTCTTGGATTTTCTGTTTGCACTTAGTCACTTTAAGATGTTTTCTTGTTCATGTTTTTGTTTTTTTGCGGTTGCACCCGATTCAAGAGCCGAATGGCTCACAGGGCTATACCTAATACATGAAACTTGAAACTTGAATCTCGCACCGCCAGGTGGTGGCAGAGGAGCACCCCCAGATGAAGAAGAGCTGCCGCTCGAGACGCGTGACGATGTTGATTCATCTTCTTGGTTCTTTCGGTAAAGTCACGTAGAAGGGAAATAATAAAATAAAAAAAATTAAACATAATGAAATAAAATTAATCTTCTTGGTTCTTTCGGTAAAGTCAAGTAGAAGGGAAATAATAAAATAAAAAAAATTAAACAATGAAATACAATTCATCTTCTTGGTTCTTTCGGTAAAGTCAAGTAGAAGGGAAATAATAAAATAATAAAAATTCAACATAATGAAATAAAATTAATCTTCTTGGTTCTTTCGGTAAAGTCAAGTAGAAGGGAAATAATAAAATAATAAAAATTAAACATAATGAAATAAAATTCATCTTCTTGGTTCTTTCGGTAAAGTCAAGTAGAAGGGAAATAATAAAATAATAAAAATTCAACATAATGAAATAAAATTCATCTTCTTGGTTCTTTCGGTAAAGTCAAGTAGAAGGGAAATAATAAAATAATAAAAATAAAACATAATAAAATACAATTCATCTTCTTGGTTCTTTCGGTAAAGTCACGTAGAAGGGAAATAATAAAATAATAAAAATTAAACATAATGAAATACAATTCATCTTCTTGGTTCTTTCGGTAAAGTCAAGTAGAAGGGAAATAATAAAATAATAAAAATTAAACATAATGAAATAAAAATCATCTTCTTGGTTCTTTCGGTAAAGTCAAGTAGAAGGGAAATAATAAAATAATACAAATAAACATAATATTTAAAGCTTTCGTGACTGCAGGGATTCATCTTCTTGGTTCTTTCGGTAAAGTCACGTAGAAGGGAAATAATAAAATAATAAAAATTCAACATAATGAAATAAAATTCATCTTCTTGGTTCTTTCGGTAAAGTCAAGTAGAAGGGAAATAATAAGATAATAAAAATAAAACATAATAAAATACAATTCATCTTCTTGGTTCTTTCGGTAAAGTCACGTAGAAGGGAAATAATAAAATAATAAAAATTAAACATAATGAAATAAAATTCATCTTCTTGGTTCTTTCGGTAAAGTCACGTAGAAGGGAAATAATAAAATAATAAAAATAAAACATAATTATTCTCACGACGTTTCGGCCACAACGCAAGCAGCCGTCATCAGGTGAAGAAACAGAGTTGTCGGAAAGACAGCGTTTCTTCACCTGAGGACGGCTGCTTGCGTTGTGGCCGAAACGTCGTGAGAATTATTTTATTATGTTTTATTTTTATTATTTTATTATTTCCCTTCTACGTGACTTTACCGAAAGAACCAAGAAGTCACGAAAGCTTTAAATCGATGTTGATGCAGCAATGACTGTGGTGGTTGTTGTTGTTTGACTTGCATCCCGCTGGGATTTTTTCACACAGCTTTGGTGTCCGGTGCTTTTTGTGGAATATTTTGCTGTCTTTTCCTGGATTTTCTGTTTGCACATAGTCACATAGTCACTTTCTAGTTCAAAATGTTTAGCGTACTTCCCGACATGCAACAAACTTGACATTTTCCATGTGGCTACTTTCCAGACTGTACACCATGCAACAATTATAAAAATACACTTTTGGGGGGGGGGGGGCTCAATAATGCATATTTTTTTTGCACGGCAAGTGAGCTGTGACGTCAAATCTGTCACGTGACCCGCGCACGTGGCAGCTTAACGCATTGTAGTGTAGTGGTTAGCGCGCCGCGCTACGAACCCGACGAGACCCGAGTTCGATTCCCGCTCACGGCCACACCACCGGTGACGATTATTTGAACCGGTCCTGGGCCTCCCCTAGGTCGACTCAGCCTCAAACCAGGTGTGGTGCGTGAACATCGCCACTGGGGAGGCAAAGGCGGCCGGGCGTGTTGGATCCAAGTCCCGGGGCGAAGCCGGGTAGTTACAGCTAGTACCGAATAAATGAAAGTGAAACTGAAGATGATCGGCTGACTGCGTACAGACTGAGGCGGGTTGGCCTTGATTCGTGTCGTGCTCATCAGGGTGCCGTGCGTCGGCTTCCTTTGTCACTGAATTGGAAAAGTCGTTGCTCACGGAAGCCAACACTTAACGCCATCCACACGCACAACGCAGCCTTCGCCTCTCGATCTGAAAAGGCGCGCTCGCTCACTCACTCGCTCGTCCTAATCACCGTTCACCCTTGATACGAACAATACACCACAAAAGCGGGGGCCAGATCTTTACAATGGGAGAATTATCTTTTCACCTGCTGGTCGTCTACATGTGTTCTTCCCTTTCCCAGTGGAACAAGTGTCGGCATCTCCACGAAATGTGACCGCAGATTCGGAGCGATCTCCCGCTGCTCAACTGAGCATCCACTGAAGCATCGCTCACCGCTGAGCCAGTGGTGGAAATTCCACATTCGTATGTAGGAGGGGGAGAGTCCTCTTCATACGACAACCGCTGTAGACTACCCCCCCACCACCACCCCTCCTAAAATAGTACCTATTTTATCGACCCCAGGGAAATTATGGGCGTTACCTTGCCCCTTGGAGACAAATGATTACACCTTTAGGATCTACGACAGATGATTTTCTTTGTAAATTTCGGTAAAGTCACGTCGATTGAAAAAAATAAAAGTACCTACTTATTTTTTTAACTCCGACGTTTCGATCACAACACAAGGCGAGTTCTCTTTAAAGGTTTAAAAATGGGTGCGGCACAAGCGTCCTGGCATCAGAACGAAGTGGGCGAGGCATCAGTGCCCTGTGGTCAGACAGAACCGTGGGGCGGTACAAGAAAGACACGGAAGGTGACAAGAAATACACATCACAAGGGGCCGTCCATAAATGACGTCACGCGATTTTGGACGATTTTTGACCCCCCCCCCTAGGTGCGTGACGTCATTTATGGACGGTCCCCAACCAGTTATGACTTAAAGTGGTTGATGATGTCCCTTCCAATGATTTGCTGAGTTTTGTACCCATTTCTCTCGTTTGAAATTGTGTCTGTGTTGATAGAAGCCAGTGGGATTGCAAAGTAGCCACCGTGCTTTGCAAGCAGATCATTGTCTTGGTTCTTTCGGTAAAGTCGCTGAAGTCACTTCAGCTAAAATTGTCTTGCCGTAGTTTTCACACCTGATGATGATTGCTTGTGTTGCAATCGAAACGTCGTGATAATTTTTATTATGTTTCATTTTTTTAATCACTTTATTATTTCCCTTCGACGTGACTTTACCGAAAGAACCAATAATATGAATCCCTGCACTCACGAAAGCTTTAAATCGAAATTTAAGCAGATCATTGTTTTGTTTCGGAAACTCGCATCTTGCTGCGTGTTCATTGTACACAGAGTCGGGCTTGTCCAGGCTGACATTTGGCTTTGCATTCCGAGATCCGACGAGTCGTCTGTGCTCGAGTCTGACGTTGTACTGTCCTTCTATGCTCCCGTGTCTATAACAACTTCACCCACCCGACTTGGACCGAGCAGCTTGGTCAAATAACCTCCCCCCCACTCACCCGCACGCTCCCGCCTCCACGCATACGGCTTGAGAGCGGTGGGGGGCTGCATCCAGCAGTGGATTGAACATGCACACAGTAACTTCTTGGTTCTTTCGGTAAAGTCACGTAAAAGGGAAGCAATACAATAATAAAAATAAAACATAATAAAATAATTCTCACGACGTTTCGGCCACAACGCAAGCAGCCGTCCTCAGGTGAAGACCAGGTCTGTCGAGAAGACAGCGTCTGAATGAACTGTCTCCCCGACAGACCTGGTCTTCACCTGAGGACGGCTGCTTGCGTTGTGGCCGAAACGTCGTGAGAATTATTTTATTATGTTAATTTTTTTAAATTTTATTACTTCCCTTCTACGTGACTTTACCGAAAGAACCAAGAAGAACAACAACAGCAACAACACAACACATCAGGAATCAACACGCATGGGTTTCCAGTTCCTTATTTATTTATTCATCCATCGTGAATATCCCTCCAGCGCCCACCCGGTTTATTGAGACTTCCCATCCCTGCCTTTGAACATCTTAAACAGGACCATGAGGGGTGTCTTGGCAACCGGAGGTTCGCTGTGGACTTGGAACCCTCCGTAGCGCTTACTCTGTCGCCTCGGACCAAGCCCCACTTCGCCTTGGGACCACAGAGGTCCGCCTAGCCCGGCGGCACCGGCCATAGGAACGGCCCCGGGCGAAAGGATCCAGGGCCAGGAGGAGGCGATCACACGGGACGCTTCGGCCGCAGTGATAGCGTTCTGCTCGACTTGGTGGTGGCGATGTTGCTGCTGCTGCTGCTGCTGTTGATGATGTTGTTGTTGTTGTTCGTGTTGATGTGGCTGTAGGTCACTGTTTGAGATGATGGCTCTCTCGGAGAGATCTTGAAAGTCTTCCGAGCCGGGCTCCACGAAGACCTATCGGTGACATCAGCCACAGCAGCAGCAGCAACATCATCATCAGCACTCACACCGCAAGCGGGCTCCGGTTGTTGTTGTTTTTGTTGTTTGTTTGTTTTTAGCTCAACATGAGCCCAGCACAGCACACAAATTAGGGGGACCACGCAGAGACTCCGCAAAAACCACGTCATAGGTGCAGTGGTCCGCATCTCACGATGAGCATGGGTCGCTACGTACGGTGCGAAAGAAGTTCAACGTACATGCATAGAGGGGGTTTCCGGCAACCAAAATTACGAGAGTAAATTTTTTTGCGAATTCGGTGAAACAAAATGTAAACGTCAATATATCAAGAAGCAAACTTTCTTCAAGGCGCTGTGTGCGTATCGGGAGCTGCAGGCTGCCGATCTCCTGTCCTGCAACGTAGCGCTCCTGTGTTTAGAGGAGGAGGAGGAGGGGGGGGCAAAAGACGTTGGGCTCATTGCCCCACCGCGGGGACGTGTTTTAAATGTGGAGGGAAAGACGACGGGAGAGGAAGTAACAACGTAGAGCAGGGGGTGAAGAACCTTTTTTCTGCCAAGGGCCGATTTGGATATTTATAGCATTATTCGCGGGCCATGCAAAATGATCAACTTCAAAATTAGCCTGTTATATTTGGTCAAACATTTAATTAACTCACCCCTAATGCGACGGCTGGAACTGTTTCTCTTTGGCGAGGCGTGTGATAATTGTTTTTTTACCCTTCTATCTGGCAACAAAACTGACACCTTTTTTTACAAGGAGTCATGTTTGCATAGACCACAATACCTGCAGTCATAATGCAAACAAAAAACATAACTCTGATAATGTATGCACTGTCCTTGAAGTTGAATGGTCCACACCCGAGACAGCTTTCCTTAGAGCCTAGTCTCACATGGGTTGGACCAGATGACGCCAAAAACCAATTATCATATTTTTTACTGGCAAATGAGGTTCCAATGGTGAGGCGTGTGATGTTAGCTGGCATTGATGACATTGCTGCTACTCGCAACTGCTTTTCCAGGTTTGCTCCTAGATTTATTGAATTTCGAGTCCCGCCTGCGGTTGCCTTGGCAGGGCCACACAAAATAATTTCGCGGGGCCTTATACGGCCCGCGGGCCAGACGTTCCCCACCCCTGAATTAGAGGGATGGAGGGGACGGGAGAAGGCTCAGTGGGGCCATGAAGGTCTCTGTTAAAACGACTCTTTGGTTCTTTCGTTAAAGTCACGTAGAAAGAAAATAAATCAAATCATAGAGTACGACGGTTCGGTTGCAACACAAGCAATCGTCATCATGTAGAATTCAATTTGAGAGAGAGAGTCAAAACTCAGACACGGAGACACACAGACAGACACACAACATAGACACACAGAGACACACACAGAGAGACTCACACGGAGAGACACACAGAGAGACACACAGAGAGACACACAAGCAGAGAGAGACACACAGAGAGACACACAGAGACACACAGAGAGAGACACACACAGAGACACTCACACAGAGGCACACAGAGAGAGACACACAACATAGACACACAGAGACCCAATGCCTCTGTTTTGAGGCCTTAAATAGAGAGAGTGGGGGGGGGTCTCTGTTAAAGGCTACGCGGTGGAGCGTTTGTCTTGCTGTGCGAGCGGGCTGAGAACGTGGGTCAATGCTTCCCGTCTTTATCTCTCCTCCATCCACAACCTCCGCCTTCTGTCTTTGTCAACCACAACCGACCCCCTCTTCGTCATCCTCCTCCACCACCGCTCACTCGCTCACCCATCCGCACCTTCCCACCATCATCTCAACATGAGCAGCAGCATCAGCAGCAGCATCAGCAGCAGCATCAGCAGCAGCATCAGCAGGCACGTCACGACACCGCCGTTCGATTCGCCTTACGCGAACCTCACTGGCACACCCTTCATGCCCAGTCATCCACTTTGTTCACCAGGAAAAGATAAAGTTCCCCCGAATAGCCTTCCCAGGCTGTTGGGGCAAGTGCCGTTAGCAAGCAGCGCCTATGAAGGTTTTACCAGGGGGTGAGTTGTCAGCACCACGCACGGCCGCCTTTGTCTCCCCAGTGGCGATGTTTTACTACACACCGCACCAGATACTCATTTGAGGCCGAGTCGACCAAGGGGAGGCCCAGGACCACTTCAGATAATCGTCAGCGGTGTTGACCGTGGGCTGGCATCGAACTCGGTTCATGGCGCTGTGATATACAAAGACAAAGATCCCCCATATAGCCTTTAACATATTGATAGGGCAAGTGCTGTTGGCGAGTAGCACCGCTGTGATACTGTGCACACAAACACACACCTCCGATGAGCTCGGTTGGCTACGTACGGTGCGAAAGAAGTTCAACACACGCACTTGCATACGCGTGTGCTGCGCATACAGCACTGGGGGAGACAAAGGCGCTCGGGGCGTGGTGCTGCCCCACCACCACCACCCCCCTCCAACCCTCGTGTGTCGGGCTTCATCGGTGCTGCTTACTCGCTCATCATCAAGAAAAAAAACTGGTTTTGGTTGGTGGCCTTGAGCAGGAATCGAACTCGGGTCTCCAACCACCCACCCACCCACGCCACCCACCCACGGTACCCACCCACGCCACCCACCCACGGTACCCACCCACGCACGCCACCCACCCACGCCACCCACTCACGCTATCCATGCAACCCACGCTACCCACCCACTCCAACCCCACGCCACCCACCCACCCACGCCACCCACGCAACCCACGCTGCGCTACCCACCAACTCACGCCACCCACGCCATCCACCCCACCCACCCCACCCACGCCACCCACCCACGCCACCTTCGGCTGTCAATCTGTCACCGGTCTCCCTTAGAGGCCGATTGTTCGTCCGACCTCGAACCCTCCCCCCCCCCGTTCGTTGTTCCTCAACTGCTCTCAAATACGACGCCTCCCGCAACGCGTTCGCTCTCCGATCCTCTTCCCGGTCTACAGAATGCTAATTCCATAGCACGCCGAGCACGGCTCCCACCAATGCCCCTTCTGTTTACTTTCCCTCTTTTGTGTTCTGCTTCCGATTGTCGGCTGTCCTTGTCGCCGATCCATGTCAAGAGGGCAGGGCAACGTCGCAGCGATTGTCAACGGCCCTCCGATGGCCACGTGGGGAACATTCGCTTTTCATTGTCGCAATTACATTTCTCAACTGCTCCCCGAATCGCCTCTCGTTCTCCCGCCCTTCATTTAATCCTCATGATCTCGATCTGCCTGCAATAGTCCGTCCCCCCTTATAATATATATACTCTATATTCTATTGTGTTTTTTAGATGTGGTCCTTAAGCAATGGCGGTATGTTTCGTACGTGATTTATCGTGAGTGTCATCGTGTTGGTGACGGTGAAGACAACGAAATAATAATTGGAATGATACCGATGGCGATGCTGCTGCTCATTACCGCCACTATTATGTTGATAATAGTGGTGGTGATGATGGCGGTGTTGATGGCAATGTGATCCGCACCTCCGATTGACACGGTTGGCTACGTACGGTGCGAAAGAAGTTCAACGTACATGGGTGTACATCCACATGATGGTGAGGCCACTGATGATGGTGATGATCCGTCCGTTTGTGTGTTTAATCACCATCAAATACTGTGTTCATATTTGGTTTTATGCTATGGTTCTTTCGGTTAAGTCACGAAGATAGAAAAAATAATAGCAATTCAATAAAAAAAAATGTAATCAAATATGTTTAATTTTATTAAAATAAAATAATGTATATTTTATTGTACCTGGGTGTACATCTAAAATGTTTATTTTATTTTATTGTTTTTATTTAGAATATTAATTCCTGTAGTCACGAAAGTTTTAAGTACAAATTTCATATTTGTTGTTAAGTTAGGCCACTCAGAAAGTAGAGTCGTTTTAATGCCAGAATCCTGGACGTTTTTAACGCTCCACCACACGACGCATTAATGACGTTTATAAAGATTCCATAAATACAAAAAAAATGTCACTGAATGTAAAGTCGACGTTTCTCAAAAACTGCTTGAGCTTCTTTGTCAGGGTGGTTCAATGAAGCGAGGGCGGATATCGAGCGATTCGTCAAACTAATATATTGTCGTTATCATCATCATTGCTATCATCATCATCACGTTATGTTCTAACTTCATCATCATCTGTCTTGCCAGGCTAATACTGATAGGAACCACCTGGTTCCACCAGCCCACAGGGGATTATTGTGTCCGTTCGTCCGTCGTGCATCCAAAAATGGGAGGGGTGGGGCTGTGTGGAGAGGGGAGGGTGGGGAGGGTGGGGAGGTTGGGGAGGGGCTGGGTGGGGAGGGTGGGGCTGGGTGGGGGGTGGGAGGGGTGGGGCTGGGTGGGGAGGGGCTGATCACCCCGTGGTGCCCTTATAAAACTCAACGTTTAACCTACTCACGCCGGCTTGTGCCCGCCCTCACAGTCGGGCATATTTGCGGAATACACCACGCCGCCGTTGACCCTGGCCATTGACCGAGCAACCCAACGTTCCTACCAGCTCCCTCCGCAGGAATGTGTTAGCTGTTCCTGTGGATGTTGAACATGATGAAGGATGCTGCTGCTACTCATGATGCTACTACTGCTGCGGATGATGTAGATGCTGCCGATGATGATGATGATACTCCTGCTGTTATGGAGTGACTCATGCTGACAGCTATGGTTGCAAAGTTTGGTCGTACATGTTATGTGTATCGTTTCTTGTTAAATTAGAATCACAGTTCCTATGATTACTGTTACATTGTTTTCCATAGCTTTATGTTGGTGACTAAGAAAACGTTTTGGTTTAGCCATGTTTGTTTGTTGTAGGACAGAGTTAGCCTGATAACTTGAATCTACATTGTCTTATGGTTGTTATTGTTTGACTTGCATCCCACTGGGATTTTTTCACACAGCGTTGAAATACGGTGCTTTTTCTGGAAGACTTTGCTGTTTTTTTCTGGATTTTTCTGTTGCGTGTAGTCACTTTAAGATGTTATTTGTTCATGATTTTGTTTGTTGCGGTTGCACCCGAGTCAAGAGCCGCATGGCTCACAAGGTTTTACCTAACAAATGAAATTGAACTGAAACTGTTTCTGCTGTTGATGATCATCTCGCTAATAATGGTGATGGATTTCTGATACTACTTCTGATAATACTACCGTTGTTGCTGCTACTGTTGATGATGGTGTATCTGTCGCTTGTGACAGTGATGCCTCTCTGGCTGCTGATAATCATGATCATTAGTATTATGATGATGTCTCTGCTGCTGCTGCTACTGATGCTTGTTACTTCTGCTGATGATTGCTTCTGTCGATGCCATTGCTACTGCTGCTGATGACGAGGGTGATGCTTATCCTGATGCTGATGTTGCCACTGATGATGACAAATGCCCCGATACTTGAATTGTGCTGTTCGCCTTTCGGCGTTGTTCTCCGGCCTGACACTGGTACAGAGACAAGGCCATGAAGAAGGCTGGCTGTCTCTGGTGCAGGAAAACCAGTTCCCAACGACAATGCCCATATATTGTCAGAGCGCGTTTGCTTGCATGTCTTGCCACAAAGCACGTGTGGCGAATGCAGACTTGATTCCTCGCAAACGGGTTTCTATTTGGTGTTTAAACATCTTAACGGAATTCTAGATTTGAAGCTTTCGTGACTGCAAGGAGTCATATTCTTAGGTTTTTTTTCGGTCAAGTCACGTAGGTAAAAAACATGAAAAAGTAAAATAAAATAAAAAAATAAAAATCACGACGGAAGCTTGTGTTGCCTCCGAAACGTCGTGATTTTTTTAATTTTATTTTACGTGACTTTACCGAAAAAAAACCTAAGAATATCTTAACGGAACTCTGGTTTTATTGCCAGAAAGGGGATTTAAAAAACCCCTATTGGTTTTGCTTCGTGTTTCTGGTGTTCATTTCAAGATGATGATTGTGATGATGCCCCGAACCACCAAACCCTCCTCACCTTCACGGGCCGTTTCTTGCGGTTCGCCGGCTTGCCCCACCGAAAGTGCCCCACGGCGTAGCCCAACGAGCGCCTCAGTGGCTCCTCATCGTCCTCCATCACCTCGTCCTCCATCACCTCGTCCACCACCTCGTCATTGCCAGCCTGCTGGCCCCAGGCCTCCGGGCCCGGCCGCTCGCCTTGGGCTCCCCGGGCGTCCGCCTCCTCCGTTAGGGCAGCACGCTCAGGCAAGAGCCAGGCTCCGCAGTCGCCATTACAGGCCCGAGAGCAAAGGAACTGCAAATTGAGAGGTGGGGGTGGGTGGGAAGTTAGAGCGTTAGAGTTAGACTGGTAAGGCAAACAGGTTAGACAAGTTATGCAGGCAGGTTAAATAGGTAGACAAGTAATAGGTAGACAAGTAATATGTAGATAGGTGGGCCAAGTAGAAAGTGGGTGAGATGGGCTTATTAGGTAGCCGTGATCTATCGACAGGTGGGTAGGTGACATTGACAGGTTAGGCGGACAGGTTTAAGATATGCAGATTATCTTAGGTTACATAGACAGGTAAGATAGAAAGGTAGGGTAGATATACACGTTAGACAGGTTAGGTAGACAGGAAGATCGAAGAGACGGGTCGAGGAAATGCAGGGATATCGGATGGGACAGGTTAGACCAGGGGTCTGCAACAAAAGTATACAAGAAGAGGCATGTTTTGTGTGTTCGTCTTCTGTAAACATCTGAAATGTGTATTTCAAGAGCCACAGTTGCACTGTGTTGAATACGGGACGGGGGATGTAGGTACTGAATAAGCAACATCTCGAAGCAAGTTCCTTAAAGAGCCGCAGGTTGCCGAGCCCTGGGTTAGACGGACAGGTCAACATCGAGAGGTTACGTAGACATCTCGACAGCCATCAGCAGCTGCACCGTCTGAGCGCAAAGAAGCTGAAAATACAACGAGACCTTTAGATTAAATAGGCAGCTTTGATTGACAGGTGAGAGGGACATAGGCGAGAATCATCGCAGGATAGATCCCACTTTTTTTACCGTCACAATTAAGCTCAGGGTTATTACATTTCGATTTAAAGCTTTCGTGACTGCAGGGATTCATCTTCTTGGTTCTTTCGGTAAAGTCACGTAGAAGGGAAATAATAAAATAATAAAAATAAAACATAATAAAATAATTCTCACGACGTTTCGGCCACAACGCAAGCAGCCGTCCTCAGGTGAAGAACAGGTCTGTCGAGAAGACAGCGTCTGAATGAACACCACCAGGCTTGGCAGGGTTATTTGTATCGCCGATATTTTGGGAAATCATTTCTGGCGATGTGGCCGGTTTTCAATGGACAACTCACAATAATCATCGGCGTCGTTGAGCGGGGAATGCGAATGCCAAAGTATACACGCAGGCCTGGTGTCTCGTGTATTGTGTGTGTGTGTTGAGCTTCTTTCGCACCGTATGTTGCTGACCGCGCTAATCGGAGGTGAGAGGCAAGGACAAACAACTAAATACACAAAGCAGTTCCTAAAAAATATCCGTCCCTCCACGTCAACTGAAGACACAGTTGTATGTTTTCCCACACAAACCATTAGCCCGTGCTGCAGTTCATCATTGCAGCAGCCTTGATTCAAGACAATAAGGATATAGAATTCTAGATTTGAAGCTTTCGTGACTGCAAGGATTCATATTCTTAGGTTTTTTTCGGTAAAGTCACGTAGGTAAAACATTAAAATTAATAAAAATAAAATAAAAATCACGACGTTTCGGAAACGACGTTTTTTTTTATTTTATTTTACTTTTATTAATTTTAATGTTTTACCTACGTGACTTTACCGAAAAAACCTAAGAATAAGGATATAGAACACAAATTTGGACTAAAAGGTTTCGTTCCTAGTGGGGTCATCCGTTATGAGCGTTGCAGTCCGTGGGAGAGACATAGAGAGGAAATTCTGAATATTAACACTCGCAACCTTTTGGTTGGGAAATCATGAATACGACGTAATTTTACCCGGGGAAAGCCTCACCCGTGTCTCAAACGAGCCCCGACTTACGGAGGGTTCACTGCCACGTTGAGCATGTTGGGCCAAATCCAGTGTTGAGTATCTCGCTTCGTTGCGAGGAAGCCGCAGAACCACGGATGAAAATCCCCCCCCACCCCCAATTACGCAATTCCAGGGGGTAGCAATGAAAATGTCAAATTTCTAGAAAAGAGCTCAAACGAAGTGGTGGTGGCTGATCATGTGGACATTTATAGCAGCCAAATACTCTCAACGCATGTTGATTATAATTGTGGAGGGGAAAAACCGGAGGACCCTGAGAAAAGAAATCCACACGACCACGGGGAGAGAGACACGCACACTCCAAATAGACAACATGCGTCAGGGTCGTGCTCGAACCGACGACCTTCTGTAGTCCAGGCGAGGGAGTTAACATCTCACCATCGTGGCGCTCGGTGGCGAGACGTTAAACGCATGTTTCTAAAATGGAAGGCAGGCAGGCAAGCACGCACTGAGTCTGTGTAGTCAAGAAGGTCATATCGAGCAGACAGACAGCCATGTTAGACTGGCAAGTGAAATATGATGGCAGGAAGAAAGGTAGACATGCAGGTCAGTGAGTCAAGTTAAACAACACACTGGCTTGCTGCAGACTGGTAATCCTGATGATGGCGTGATGATATGTGCGATGCTTATCATAATGATGATACAGATCATGGTACTGCTGATGATGGTGATTTTGATGCTGCTGCTGCTGCTGCTACTATTGGCGATGCAATTTCTGCTATTGCTGCAAATGATGATAATTTTGCCACTGCGGATGAAAATGATTCCGTACTTACGACTACTGTGGCGATTATGATGATAAATATTATGTTGTAGATGATGATGATGACAACGTTGTTAATGTTGCTGCAGATGCTGCTGCCGCTGATGATGATGATGAGGAGAGGACGGCTGCTTGCGTTGTGGCCGAAACGTCGTGAGAATGATTTTATTATGTTTAATTTTTATTATTTTATTATTTCCCTTCTACGTGACTTTACCGAAAGAACCAAGAAGATGAATCCCTGCAGCCACGAAAGCTTTAAATCGAGATGAGAATTCTGTTACGACAGTACTCGGACTACCGTTGCTGATCCTGTTGCTGCTGCTCAAAATGATGTTGATTATGCGAATGTTGTTAATACCACCACTACTTGCAGATGTTCCTGCTGACTGCTGATGTTGATTGTGATGATGTTCATATTCTTTGGGTCTTTCGGTAAAGTCACGTAGATAGGTTCAAAGAAAATAACAAAAAACTACAACGTTTCGATCGCAACACAAGCGTTCGTCACCAGGAAGAGGGGGACGACCGCTTGTGTTGCGATCGAAACGTCGTAGTTTATTGTTATTTTCTTTTAACCTATCTACGTGACTTCACCGAACGACCCAAAGAATATTCATTCCTGCAGTCACGAAAGCTTTACGTCACGATTTATGATCATGCAGATTATGATAATTATGTCACTATTAGATCTACGCCTTCTGATGCTACTGCTGCTGATGTTCCCTGCCGATTCTGATGATGCGAATCACAATGATGAGTACGGCCATATAATCTTTGAACCTATGTACGTGACTTCACCGAACGACCCAATGAACATGAATTCCTGCAGTCTCGAAAGCTTTAAGTCAAGATTTATGATCATGTAGATTATGAGAATTATGCCACTATTAGATCTACGCCTGCTGATGCTACTGCTGCTGATGTTCCCTGCCGATTCTGATGATGCGAATCACGATGATGAGTACGGCCATATAATCATCTCTCTCTCTCTGTCACTCAAGTCACCTGTGCCGCAGGGTCGCTCAGCTGATCCACGCCGAGGCAGGGACCGACCCCGACAGCGGCGCCTCCCCGCGGAGCCAAGCAGACCAAGGCGGCTCCCAAGAGACGAACCAGAGGCCACTCCATCATGATGCCTGAGATCTCCTCTCCTCCTCCGCCTCTCCTCCTCTGCTTGATCTCCCTGCTCGCCTTCCTCTTGGTTGTCCTCCCAGGTCCAAAGGCGAACGTCGCGAGAGGGCGGTGGTGGTGTGTGGTGGTGGTGATTGGTGGTGGTGTTTGGTGGTGGTGTTGTTTGGTAGTGGTGGTGTTTGGTGGTGGTGTTTAGTGGTGTTTGGTGGTGGTGGTGTTTAGTGGTGGTGTTGTTTGGTGGTGGTGGTGTTTGGTGGTGGTGGTGTTTGGTGGTGTTTTGTGTTTGGTGGTGTTTGGTGGTGGTGTTTGGTGGCGGTGGTGGTGGTGGGATTGTGAGCCTGCAACATCGTTGTCATCATCATGGTCGTCATCTTTTGACTCAAAACTTTCGTGACTGCAGGAATTCGTATTCTTGGTTCTTTCGGTAAAGTCACGTGGGTAGAAAATAAAAAATAAAATTCAAATTTTAAATAAATTTGAAAATAAAAAACGCAAAAAACCCACGACAATTTTTTTTTCTATCTATGTGACTTCACCAAAAGACCAAGAATATGGTCGTCATCATTGTATTTCATCGGGATCTCCCGGGATCGTTATCGTTGCCGTGATCGTTATGGTTAATCGACCATCATGCAATTGAAGTGAGACAATCATTCTCATCGTAAATCATCGTTATCGCAAGTAATACAATGCCATCATTGTCATCGTCATTATCACCATCGGCATTCTCATCGTTATATCCATCATCGCCGTCGTTGTAATCATGATCCCCATCATCACCACGATTGTCATCATCATGACCATCATCACCATCGCCATCGTCGTATTCAAGTGGAACAATGGTTGGTTTTAAGCAGCAGTAGTATCCGTTCGCCATAGCAGCATCATAACCATCATCATCAGCAGTAACCGCATCACAGCCATCATCACCAGCATCAGTATTCGCATCTTAACCATCATCATCAGCAGTCACCGCATCATAGCCATCTTCACCAGCATCAGTATTCGCATCATAACCATCATCATCAGCAGTCACCGCATCATAACCATCATCACCAGCATCAGTATTCGCATCTTAACCATCATCATCAGCAGTCACCGCATCACAGCCATCATCACCAGCATTAGTATTCACATCATAACCATCATCATCAGCAGTCACCGCATCATAACCATCATCACCAGCATCAGTATTCGCATCTTAACCATCATTAGCAGCAGCAGCAGCAGAAACGACAGCAGCATCATCTAAAACGATAGCAACATCATCATGGAAATATGCTCGAAAATCAATCAAAAGTGTAACCCTGCTCGCGTGAGCCAGAGGTGGAAACTCCACGATCCCGTGGCGGGAGCAGTCTATTCCGTTGATCTCCCAGCAGCAGAGAGTGATGGTACTTACGGCGTATCAGCCACGTGGCATTTGCTGCTGATGATTATGATGATGCTGCTGCTGATGATGATGATGTTGTTGATGATGGTAATTATCATGATTTAAATCCGATGTTCAAAAGACGCAATACATCTCAACAGGTGCTCGTCTGGTCAAATAAAGAGGAGGTCACCAAACCCGCATTCATGTTTGCGTAACATACGGACACGATCTCCACATGTGACCTGACTCTCGTACTCACGGGCGGAGGACTCAGCGGCAGATGTCAAGTTTATGGTGAGACGAGCAGCCAGGCACACGGCTAGGCAGACAGAGGAGTCGGACGCACGCGCACACACGCACGCAGAGAGAGACACACGAATACACCCCGATAGCAAGACGCGCGCGCACACGTTCAGGTGCTCGGACACACGAGAGAGGCGCGCGCAGATAGCCAGGCAAGACGCACAGGTAGCCGGACTGAGCAGCAGACTGGGCACGAGAAGGGGTGTTCCGTTGGGGTTATTATAAGGCGAATTGAATGGAGGTCGTTGTGACGTGCCTGCTTTATGATGCCGATGTTGACATGACGGTGAGTGGGTGTGGGTGATTGAACGGTGGTGGGAGAGAGGAGAGAGGAGGAACAGGGAGGTGAGGAGGAGGAGGAGGTGGTGGGGGCGGTGGTGGTGGTGGTTGACAAAGACGGCGGAGGCTTTGGAAGGAGGAGAGATAATGCCGGAAGCATTGACGCACGTTCAATCTACTCGCAGAGCGAGACAAAGATCCCCCGTATAGCCGCAATCGACGATTGGAGCAAGTGCTGCTAGCGAGCGGAACCTATGCAGACCGGCACGGCACACGAGGGGGGGTGGGTGGTCAGCACCACGCCCGACCGCCTTTGTTTCCCCATTGGCGATGTTCACACACCGAACCGGGTACTCGTTTGAGGCTGAGTCGACCTAGGGGAGGCCCAGGACCCGTTCAGATAATCGTCACTGGGTGTTTGTTGGTGGCCGTGAGCGGGAGTTTAACTCGGGTCGACGGGTTCGTAGCGCAGCGTGCTAACCACTGCGCCACCAATCCTCTGACAAAGATCCCCCGTATAGCCTTAACAGACTATAGGGGCAAGTACTGTTAGTGAGCACCTATTACGGCATCCAGGGAACACGTGGCACCGGTGTGGCCATGCGGCACCCAATTAAATCACACAGTAGTCATTTAAGTCTGAGTCGACCTAGGGGAGCCCCAGGACTGATTCAGATATTCGTCACCGATGTTCGCCGCGAGAGGGGACTTGAACTCGTCCTGGTTCGTAACACCCAGTGCGCTAACCACTAACGCCACCGCTCCCCATGCAAAATACAAATATCCTCGTACAGACGTTGAATCGACTGTAGGGCAAGCAATGTTAGCGAGCACCTATTGGGGCGGGAATGGCACGCAAGCCGGTAGGGGACCAGCGCTACGCCCGGCCGCCTTTGTCTCTCCAGCGCTGATGTCCTTACAGACCGTACCCAGGCACGGTTCTCGTTGAAAGCGGATGGCTAGGACCGGTTCAAACATTCGCCACTGTCATTGATCTTGAGCGGGAATTGAACTGGGGTTCGCCGGGTTTGTCGTGCGCCAACCACTACATTACCACTCCCCGCACACACACACACATATATATACAGTATTTACATACATAGACACAGATCTACCGTATAGCCCGTAACAGGCTGTGGTTAGCGAGCAGCACCTATGAAGGCCGGCACGGCACACGAGGGGGTGGGTGGCCAGCACCGCAGTTTAAACTAAAACTAAACTGTAATATCTTCTTGGTTCTTTCGGTAAAGTCACGTAGAAGGGAAATGATTAAAGAATAAAAATAAAACACAATAAAATAATTCTCACGACGTTTCGACAGACCTGGTCTTCACCTGAGGACGGCTGCTTGCGTTGTGGCCGAAACGTCGTGAGAATTATTTTATTATGTTTCATTTTTATTATTTTATTATTTCCAAGAAGATGAATCCCTGCAGTCACGAAAGCTTTAAATCGAAAATTAAACTGTAATAATTTTGTTTATTCTACCAGATACGGTGTTTTTTTCTGCAATATTTTGCTGTCTTTTCTTGGATTTTCAGTTTGCACTTAGTCACATATTCACTTTAAGATGTTTTTTGTTCATGTTTTTGTTTGTTGCGGTTGCACCCGATTCAAGAGCCGAATGGCTCACAGGGCTACACCTAATAAATGAACTTGAACTTGAACTTGATGTAAGGCCCATCGAGCTATATCGCTCTTTGTCAGAAGTGACCGGGCCACAAATGCAGGGGCTTACGTGGAAATGTATCACGGAAAAACACTCTAAACGCGTGACGATGTTGATTCTAAATGTGGAGGGAAAACCCGGAGGACCCGGAGAAAAATCCACGCGACCACGAGGAGAGAGAGAGACACGCAAAGTCCAAATATACAACAGCGGGCGTCAGGGTCGGGATCGAAACCACGACTTCCTGTGTACCAGGCGAGGTAGTTAACATCTCCGAGCCACCGTGATGATGATGAGAGAGAGACACGCAAACTCCAAATATACAACAGCAGGCGTCAAGGTCGGGATCGAACCCACGACTTCCTGTATACCAGGCGAGGAAGTTAACATCTCGTCAACGCAGGGCTCATCAATCACGCACGCACACTCAGCCAGTGTGACAGGGGTACGATGAATGTGGCCACGTGTCTGCATCAGATAGCCCCATCAATGCGCATGGCCACTACGCCGCGCTTTACGGGGGCGGCACGGTTCAAATCCCGGCACAGGTCTGAGCGTATCTGACCAATGTTTCATTCCCGCATTACCCCAGGTCTCCTTTGCTAAAGACATGTACGTGTCGTGTCACCTGGTGGTAAAGGGCGTGTGTCTGTGTACAGATAATTCGGGCAGCGCTGACTGCGATCCATCCTGGGATTTACCAACCGGACTGTGTTCCAGTGTCAGGAGCTCACGTATCGTTTGAAAAGTCTGGACACAGTCCCCGTCGTCGATGAGCTTCTCCGGCAAGCGAAGCTCTGTTGGCTGGGTCACGTAGCCCGCATTTCCAGCTACACGGCATGGCCAAGCAGCCTTTGCTTGGTCGAATATGGGGGACTAATCAGGCGCGGCACGGGCTAGAGAAGTGATGGACTGATACCAGCGGTGTCAATATCGGCCTCCGCAGAGGAGGCTCGTGGAGGACGCTACTGGGGAGATGGAGGCAGGCGACCCTCAACAACAGCGGAGTGCGAAGGAGTGACGCTCACAACAACGAGCGGAGCGCCGGGCGGATAAAACACAGCACGTTGGCACAGTAGGGGGCACAGGTGGGTGCATCTGCCAGTCATCTCAGTCAGTCGACCCGTGGCACCTGCCAGGCCTGTCCCGTGACCTCCTGACGGCGGCGAGCCGTCAACACTTCACGTGGCCTCAAGGTGCACCTAGCCTGGCACAACGGGCCGCGGTGACGTCACCGCCGCTTAGTGTTGTATATTTTAAGTGCGCAGATGACTTCATATTGCGGTCGTGGCTGTCCCCTAGGTCGACTCAGCTCGCCAACACGACGTAACCCTAACAGTCTGGTAAAGCAAAAATCAGGCTACATGGGTGACCTTTGTCTTTGTAGATGGTTGGGGAGCGGCAGTGTTTGTGATTAGCGCAACGCGCTACGGACCCGGCCAGACCCGAGTTCGATTCCCAGTTGACGATCGACGTCAAGCACTAATTTAAGACTATAGGAACCGGTCCTGGGCTTCCCCTAGGTCGACTCAGCCTTCAAACTGGTGCGGTCTGCGAACATGAGCACCCGGGCGAGCGGGCGTGGTTTTCGATCAGTGGTTCTTAACCCTTTACTGCAGCATTGCACCCCTTTGGATCTCAATTATTAATACATACACAGGGTTTGATTAAACAAAGTAAGTTGTAGCTTAACGTAACCGGGCGTGAGTTGTGTTTTCGATGATTTCCGTTCTCAAAAAAAATCAGGCTACGTCTCGCACCCACAGAAAGGGCATCTCGTACCCCGAGGGGGTTTACGCGATCTGACACCAAAACGACAATAGTATGGACGATATTGGTCGCGAAAGCCTACGTGTTAAACTGTGAACCACTGTTCTAGAGTAACATGAACACCTTATTACGCTTTTTGTTTAAATGTCGTGGTTTTCAAAGTTTTAACTAGAGGATAACCAGTGCCGTATTAAGCTAGTGCGAGGCCTGTAGCATTATGTTATAAAGGACCCCTAAATAAAAAA
>NC_136297.1:5115324-5226443 GCF_964198595.1 Lampetra fluviatilis
ATTCCAACCAAAAGTGGCCTGGTCTAAGTTAGCTGATGAAAGTTGCAAGCGAGAATTTCATCATCGCTTGCAGCTGGGGTTGGCATCGTCCCCCACTCCACCTGATGTCGAGGGTAAATGGGCGAGGTTTAAGACTGTGACTCATGCAGCTGCAATGGCTGCTTTGGGTACGCGGTCCAGACCTCCCCGGGAACCCTGGCTGACGGAGGAGGTGTTCAGGTTAATTGAGAAAAAGCGACAGGCCCACTCTCATCGCCTACAGCATCCCACGTCAGAGAATGAGGAGGTTTACCGCAGTCTTCGCTCGGAGGTTCGGAGAGCCGTGAGGCGCTGCAAGGATGGGTGGTGGTCGCGGGTTGCTGAGGAGATGGAGTCTGCCTCAGTGGCCCGCGATCACAAATCACTATTTAACTCCATCAAAAAAGTAACCTGCAGCGCCACACCTATTACCATCATTAGGGGAAAAAACGGTGATCCAATCTCCGACCCCCAGGAACAGGTTTGCAGATTTGCTGAGCATTTCTGTGAGGTCCTGGGGGAGGGAAAATCTCTCAGCCAGGAAAACATCATGGCACAAAGTGGGGATAACCCTGCTGAGGCTGCGGTGCCTCAAATATTGGAAGAGGTCACCCCCTGTGAGTGGCTGGCTGAGGTTCCAGCTGTTGAGGAAGTACTGAGGGCGATCCGGAGTCTGAGACCAGGGAAGGCACCGGGCAGAGATGATCTCCCAGGCGAAATGCTGAGGGAGGGTGGCGTTTGTGCACAGACTGCTCTATATGACATCATAACAACAGTCTGGACCACTGGACGGGTTCCGCAGGACTGGAAGGATGCCCTGGTGGTCCCTCTCTTTAAGAAGGGGGACCGTACTGACTGTAACAACTACAGGGGCATCTCACTCCTCAGTGTGCCGGGTAAGGTCCTGGCAAGGATTATTCAACATCGCCTTGCTAGGCATGCTGAGGAGAGGCTTGCGGAGCCCCAATGCGGTTTCAGGAAAGGGCGGTCCTGCACAGATGCCATATTTTCTGTCCGTCTGCTACAGCAGAGGTGTAGAGAATTCCAAAAAGACCTACATCTCTGCTTTATTGACCTGGTCAAGGCCTATGATACCATCGGTAGGACTGGGCTTTGGGTTGTTCTTCGTGCTTTCGGAGTCCCTGACCCACTGCTCACGATCATTAAGGGCCTTCATGATGGTGAGCGGGCCCGGGTAAAACTACGTGGCCGGGAGTCGGAGCCTTTCCCTGTACACCTTGGGGTGCGACAGGGATGTCCTCTGGCTCCCACATTATTTAACATCTATTTCGACTGCGTAGTTCGTGAAGCCTTCAATAGCTGTACCGGGGGAATTACCATTTGGTACAGATATAATGGGAGGCTGATCGACGCCCGGGTGCGATCAAGGGATGGCTCCCTATTGGTCAACCACGTTATGTATGCCGATGATTTGGTAATAGCTGCTCATTCAGAAGAGGAGTTGGAGACGCTGCTGCTGAGACTGGAGTGTGCCACTAAGAGGTGGGGCCTTACCATCAGCCCCACCAAAACTAAGCACCTGCCTGGGTATTTTGTACCATCGGGCACTCCACCCCCACAACTCCCAATCGGTGATGGGGCAGTTGTGGAGAGAGTAGAGAGTTTCCCATACCTGGGCAGTGTGCTCATGACCGGCTCCAGTTTATCAGCAGAGGTCTTACTCCGAATCAGTCGAGCGGCAATATCTTTTCATCGGTTGCGTAACGCTGTGTGGAAGCTACCTGGTCTGTCGCTCCGCACGAAGCTTCAGGTCTTCTCGGCCACGGTCATTCCCTCCCTTCTCTACGCTTGCGAAACGTGGACCCCCCTAGTGGAGCATCTTCGCCGGTTGGAAACATTTAGGCTGGCCTGCCTACGATCCATCCTGGGTTTAACCAGGCTGGATTGTGTGAGGAGCTCACAAGTCCTTGAAAGATCTGGGCAAAGTCCCATCAGTGAGCTCCTCCGGCAGGCAAGGCTGCGTTGGCTGGGTCATGTAGCCCGCATGCCCAGCCACCGCATGCCTAAACAGCTTCTGTTCGGCCGGATCGAGGGGGCTAAACGGGCGCGGCACGGGCTAGAGAAGAGATGGAGTGATGTGGTACAGGAGGACGTGGAGCTGAGTGGACTTGCCGATGACTGGTACCAGCGGTGTCAAGATCGGCCTCAGTGGAGGAGGCTCGTGAAGGACGCTACTGGGCAGTTGGAGGCAGTCGCCCTCCAACAACAACGGAGGGCGGAGGAGCGACGCTCACAACAACGAGCGGAGCGCCGGGTGGCTAAAGCACAGCAAGTTGGCACAGTAGGGGGCACAGGTGGTGCATCAGCCAGTCATCTCAGTCATCTCGGTCATCTCGGTCAGTCGACCCGTGGCACCTGGGTCTGCCCCGTGACCTCCTGCCAGCGGGCGTTCGACACTTCACGTGGCCTCAGCGTGCACATGGCCTGGCACAAGCGTCGTGGTGACGTCACCGCCACTTAGTGGCGAATGGCGGTTGTTGTGTGTAAGAGTGTGTGCGTGTGTGTAAGTGTGTGTGTGTGTAAGAGTGTGTGTGTGTGTTAGTGTGTGTGTGTGTGTTAGAGTGTGTGTGTAAGTGTGTGTGTGTAAGAGCGTGTGCGTGTGTGTGCGTGTGTGTGTGTGTAACAGTGTGTGTGTGTGTAAGAGTGTGTGTGTGTGTTAGTGTGTGTGTGTGTAAGAGTGTGTGTGTGTGTATGTGTGTAAGAGTGTGTGTGTGTAAGAGTGTGTGCGTGTGTGTGCGTGTGTGTGTGTGTGTAAAAGTGTGTGCGTGTGTGTAAGTGTGTGTGTGTGTGTCTGTGTGTGTGTAAATGGGGAGCGGTAGTGTAGCAGTCAGGGCGCTGCGTTCCGAACCCGGTGACCCGAGTTCGATTTCCCCGCTCACGGCCAACACCAAGTGACGATTATCTGAACCGATCCTGGGCCTCCCCTAGGTCGACTCAGCCTGAAATGAGTACCTGGTGCGGTGCGTTAAAACATCGCCACTGGGGAGACAAAGGCGGTCCGGCGTGGTGCTACCCACCCACCTCCTCGTGTGCCGTGCCGGCCTTCATAGGTGCTCGCTAACAGCACTTGCCCCAACAGTCTATGCAGTCTACATGGCGGATCTTTGCCTTTGTGTCAGTGTGTATATCAGGGACATTGCAAAATGTTCCCATTTGCCCAGGAATGTCTCCACAAATGCTCTCTCTCTCTCTCTCGTCTTATTCTCTCTCTCTCTTTATCTTTCTTCTCAACTCCTTCGATTCCACATTGTTGAATCTCGGCGATGTGAAGTTTTAATTCCTCGTATCGCTTTCAATTTCCCGTCTCCGGTTTCCCCTGCTCGGGCCGAGAGCCCATTCCACATTCGTTGTCGCGACCTTGATGGATATAAAGGCACGAGAATAATTGACTTTCATTCGAGATATGTACGTATTTTAAGCCAATTATCTCGTTGTGTTGCTGCTGCGTTGACAAACGATACACAGGGAGAGTTGAATAACAGCAGCGACGTTTTGGGAAATGTCCCTTCTTCAAAACACGTAGATGGAGAGGGCAGAGAGATGGAGTGAATTAAAGTTGCAATCGCGCGCTTTGTACTATGGGCTCACCCACTCAATCATTCACCCACCCACTCACTCACGCATGCACTCACTCACTCACCCACTCAATCATTCACCCACCCACTCACACACTCACTCACGCATGCACTCACTCACTCAATCATTCACCCACCCACTCACACACTGACAAAGATCCCCCGTGTAGCCTTACACACTCACTCACTCACACACTCACTCACGCATGCACTCACTCACACACTCACTCACTCACTCACACACTCACTCACTCACACACTCACTTACGCACACACTCACACACTCACTCACACACTCACTCACTCACACACTCACTTACACACCCACACTCACTCACACATACACACTCACTCACACACTCACACACTCACTCTCACTCACTCACACACTCACTCACCCACTCACCCACACACTCACACACTCACACCCACACTCACTCACAAACTCACTCACTCACTCACACAATCACACCCACACTCACTCTCACACTCACACACACTCACTCACACACTCACTCACTCACACCCACGCTCACTCACTCACACACTCACACACACTCACTCACTCTCACTCACTCACACACTCACACCCACACTCACTCACACCCACACTCACTCACACACTCACTCACTCACACAATCACACCCACACTCACTCACACACTCACTCACTCACTCACACACTCACACCCACACTCACTCACACACTCACACACACTCACACCCACACTCACTCACTCACACACTCACTCTCACTCACTCACACACTCACTCACCCACTCACCCACACACTCACACACTCACACCCACACTCACTCTCACACACTCACTCACTCACACAATCACACCCACACTCTCACTCACTCACACACTAACAGCCTCACCCACACACTCACCTGAGAACGCGGTCATCAAGCTCTCGGCTTACGCAGACGACATGATGCGTCGTGCTCAACGACGCGCATGACGGCTCTGCACTCTGCCAGGTGGTGGCCGTGTACGAGAGGGCCTCCTCCACCAGGATCAACTGACCCAAGTGCGAGGTCCCCGCTGTGTTTGGTGTCGCGACGCGGCGTTCGCTCTGTGCTCCTCTCAGGAGAAGTCGTTTGGGGGGGACGGGGGACGACGACGGAGTCAAGTACCTGGGGAAACCCCCACGACGTCGCTCTGAACAACTGGACCGAGCTGGCCGAGGCTAAATGACTGACGTGGGCGCACGCCTCGCTCCGCAGATGTCATTCAGGGGCCGAGTCCTCGTCGCTAACACCCTGGCTGCAGCATCTGTGATGTGGCACAAGACCGAGGCCCTCCAGCCTCCTGCTTGGCTACTCACCAGAGTCATCTGCTCACTCGCGCACACTTCGTCTGGCATGGAAGGCACCGGCTCAGGCCGGGCGTTCTCTGCCTGCCGGTGGGCGAAGGCGGTCAGGGTCTGGTGGACGTCGCCGCCAGGGTCACGAGTTTCAGGCTCATGGCAGTCAGGCGGCTGCTGTACGACCGGGAGGAGCTACCCTGGAAGTCGCCGGCCCTCGCTCTGCTGAGGAATGCAGGGGGGTGCCTGGGGTACGGAAAGGAGCTCTTCCTGATGGACTTGAGTCTGGTCGACTACACGAGGCTGCCAGGTTATCACCAGAGCCCCTTGGACGCGTGGCGGAGCTTCGAGTGGAGCAGAACACGCGCGCCCTACGACCTCGCGCAGTTCCTGAACGAGCCCTTGTTCTGCAACGGCCTCTTCCAGGGAATCAGAGGGGAGAGGACCCTGGCTCCACGCCTCACATCGGCAGGGCTGCAGACAGTCTTCCACCTCGTGTAGGCCCACCAGCCCAAGTGGAAGACCGCAGCTGAGATCGCCAGCACCGCTAGGGGACTCCGCTCCACGCTCGCCGGAGAGAAGCTGCTGTGGGACATCGCTCCGCGCCATGAAGGAGCTGCTGCAGGCACCAGGGGATGGTGGTGCCCCCCCTCCACCTCTTATCCCGGAGTTGTGCTTCTCCTGCGCGCAGCCCACCGGCCACAGCGACTCCGGCAAGCGACTGAAGCTCCGAGGCTGCAGGAACGTGCCCCTGAAAAGTGCCCCGAACACAGCGCTCTACACGTGCTGCGTCAAGGCGCTCTACACGTGATCTGTGTCAAGGCGCTCTACACGTGCTGTGTCAAGGCGCTCTACACGTGCTGCGTCAAGGCGCTCTACACGTGCTGTGTCAAGGCGCTCTACACGTGGCTGTGTCAAGGCGCTCTACACGTGCTGTGTCAAGGCGCTCTACACGTGCTGTGTCAAGGCGCTCTACACGTGGCTGTGTCAAGGCGCTCTACACGTGCTGTGTCAAGGCGCTCTACACGTGCTGTGTCAAGGCGCTCTACACGTGCTGCGTCAAGGCGCTCTACACGTGCTGTGTCAAGGCGCTCTACACGTGGCTGTGTCAAGGCGCTCTACACGTGCTGTGTCAAGGCGCTCTACACGTGGCTGTGTCAAGGCGCTCTACACGTGCTGTGTCAAGGCGTTCTACACGTGGCTGTGTCAAGGCGCTCTACACGTGGCTGTGTCAAGGCGCTCTACACGTGCTGCGTCAAGGCGCTCTACACGTGCTGTGTCAAGGCGCTCTACACGTGCTGTGTCAAGGCGCTCTACACGTGGCTGTGTCAAGGCGCTCTACACGTGCTGTGTCAAGGCGCTCTAACCGTGGCTGTGTCAAGGCGCTCTACACGTGCTGTGTCAAGGCGCTCTACACGTGCTGTGTCAAGGCGCTCTACACGTGCTGTGTCAAGGCGCTCTACACGTGGCTGTGTCAAGGCGCTCTACACGTGGCTGTGTCAAGGCGCTCTACACGTGCTGTGTCAAGGCGCTCTACACGTGCTGTGTCAAGGCGCTCTACACGTGCTGTGTCAAGGCGCTCTACACGTGCTGTGTCAAGGCGCTCTAAACGTGCTGTGTCAAGGCGCTCTACACGTGGCTGTGTCAAGGCGCTCTACACGTGCTGCGTCAAGGCGCTCTACACGTGCTGCGTCAAGGCGCTCTACACGTGCTGTGTCAAGGCGCTCTACACGTGGCTGTGTCAATGCGCTATACACGTGCTGTGTCAAGGCGCTCTACACGTGCTGTGTCAAGGCGCTCTACACGTGCTGTGTCAAGGCGCTCTACACGTGCTGTGTCAAGGCGCTCTACACGTGCTGTGTCAAAGCGCTCTACACGTGATGTGTCAAGGCGCTCTACACGTGCTGTGTCAAGGCGCTCTACACGTGGCTGTGTCAAGGCGCTCTACACGTGCTGTGTCAAGGCGCTCTACACGTGCCGTGTCAAGGCGCTCTACACGTGCTGTGTCAAGGCGCTTTACACGTGCTGTGTCAAGGCGCTCTACACGTGCCGTGTCAAGGCGCTCTACACGTGCTGTGTCAAGGCGCTCTACACGTGCTGTGTCAAGGCGCTCTACACGTGCTGTGTCAAGGCGCTCTACACGTGCTGTGTCAAGGCGCTCTACACGTGGCTGCGTCAAGGCGCTCTACACGTGCTGTGTCAAGGCGCTCTACACGTGCCGTGTCAAGGCGCTCTACACGTGCCGTGTCAAGGCGCTCTACACGTGCTGTGTCAAGGCGCTCTACACGTGCTGTGTCAAGGCGCTCTACACGTGCTGCGTCAAGGCGCTCTACACGTGCTGTGTCAAGGCGCTCTACACGTGCTGCGTCAAGGCGCTCTACACGTGCTGTGTCAAGGCGCTCTACACGTGCTGTGTCAAGGCGCTCTACACGTGGCTGTGTCAAAGCGCTCTACACGTGCTGTGTCAAGGCGCTCTACACGTGCTGTGTCAAGGCGCTCTACACGTGGCTGTGTCAAGGCGCTCTACACGTGCTGTGTCAAGGCGCTCTAACCGTGGCTGTGTCAAGGCGCTCTACACGTGCTGTGTCAAGGCGCTCTACACGTGCTGTGTCAAGGCGCTCTACACGTGCTGTGTCAAGGCGCTCTACACGTGGCTGTGTCAAGGCGCTCTACACGTGGCTGTGTCAAGGCGCTCTACACGTGCTGTGTCAAGGCGCTCTACACGTGCTGTGTCAAGGCGCTCTACACGTGCTGTGTCAAGGCGCTCTACACGTGCTGTGTCAAGGCGCTCTAAACGTGCTGTGTCAAGGCGCTCTACACGTGGCTGTGTCAAGGCGCTCTACACGTGCTGCGTCAAGGCGCTCTACACGTGCTGCGTCAAGGCGCTCTACACGTGCTGTGTCAAGGCGCTCTACACGTGGCTGTGTCAATGCGCTATACACGTGCTGTGTCAAGGCGCTCTACACGTGCTGTGTCAAGGCGCTCTACACGTGCTGTGTCAAGGCGCTCTACACGTGCTGTGTCAAGGCGCTCTACACGTGCTGTGTCAAGGCGCTCTACACGTGCTGTGTCAAGGCGCTCTACACGTGCTGTGTCAAGGCGCTCTACACGTGGCTGTGTCAAGGCGCTCTACACGTGCTGTGTCAAGGCGCTCTACACGTGCCGTGTCAAGGCGCTCTACACGTGCTGTGTCAAGGCGCTCTACACGTGCTGTGTCAAGGCGCTCTACACGTGCCGTGTCAAGGCGCTCTACACGTGCCGTGTCAAGGCGCTCTACACGTGCTGTGTCAAGGCGCTCTACACGTGCTGTGTCAAGGCGCTCTACACGTGCTGTGTCAAGGCGCTCTACACGTGGCTGCGTCAAGGCGCTCTACACGTGCTGTGTCAAGGCGCTCTACACGTGCCGTGTCAAGGCGCTCTACACGTGCTGTGTCAAGGCGCTCTACACGTGCTGTGTCAAGGCGCTCTACACGTGCTGTGTCAAGGCGCTCTACACGTGCTGCGTCAAGGCGCTCTACACGTGCTGTGTCAAGGCGCTCTACACGTGCTGCGTCAAGGCGCTCTACACGTGCTGTGTCAAGGCGCTCTACACGTGCTGTGTCAAGGCGCTCTACACGTGGCTGTGTCAAGGCGCTCTACACGTGCTGTGTCAAGGCGCTCTACACGTGCTGTGTCAAGGCGCTCTACACGTGCTGTGTCAAGGCGCTCTACACGTGCTGCGTCAAGGTGCTCTACACGTGCTGCGTCAAGGCGCTCTACACGTGCTGTGTCAAGGCGCTCTACACGTGGCTGTGTCAAGGCGCTCTACACGTGCTGTGTCAAGGCGCTCTACACGTGGCTGTGTCAAGGCGCTCTACACGTGCTGTGTCAAGGCGCTCTACACGTGCTGCGTCAAGGCGCTCTACACGTGCTGTGTCAAGGCGCTCTACACGTGCCGTGTCAAGGCGCTCTACACGTGGCTGTGTCAAGGCGCTCTACACGTGCTGTGTAAAGGTGCTCTACACGTGGCTGTGTCAAGGCGCTCTACACGTGCTGTGTCAAGGCGCTCTACACGTGCTGTGTAAAGGTGCTCTACACGTGGCTGTGTCAAGGCGCTCTACACGTGCTGTGTCAAGGCGCTCTACACGTGCTGCGTCAAGGCGCTCTACACGTGCTGTGTCAAGGCGCTCTACACGTGCTGTGTCAAGGCGCTCTACACGTGCTGTGTCAAGGCGCTCTACACGTGCTGCGTCAAGGCGCTCTACACGTGCTGTGTCAAGGCGCTCTACACGTGCTGTGTCAAGGCGCTCTACACGTGCTGCGTCAAGGCGCTCTACACGTGCTGTGTCAAGGCGCTCTACACGTGCTGTGTCAAGGCGCTCTACACGTGCTGCGTTAAGGCGCTCTACACGTGCTGTGTCAAGGCGCTCTACACGTGCTGTGTCAAGGCGCTCTACACGTGGCTGTGTCAAGGCGCTCTACACGTGCTGCGTCAAGGCGCTCTACACGTGCTCTGTCAAGGCGCTCTACACGTGGCTGTGTCAAGGCGCTCTACACGTGCTGTGTCAAGGCGCTCTACACGTGCTGTGTCAAGGCGCTCTACACGTGCTGTGTCAAGGCGCTCTACACGTGCTGTGTCAAGGCGCTCTACACGTGCTGTGTCAAGGCGCTCTACACGTGCTGTGTCAAGGCGCTCTACACGTGCTGCGTCAAGGCGCTCTACACGTGCTGTGTCAAGGCGCTCTACACGTGCTGTGTCAAGGCGCTCTACACGTGCTGCGTCAAGGCGCTCTACACGTGCTGTGTCAAGGCGCTCTACACGTGGCTGTGTCAAGGCGCTCTACACGTGCTGCGTCAAGGCGCTCTACACGTGCTGCGTCAAGGCGCTCTACACGTGCTGCGTCAAGGCGCTCTACACGTGGCTGTGTCAAGGCGCTCTACACGTGCTGCGTCAAGGCGCTCTACACGTGCTGCGTCAAGGCGCTCTACACGTGCTGCGTCAAGGCGCTCTACACGTGCTGCGTCAAAGCGCTCTACACGTGCTGCGTCAAGGCGCTCTACACGTGCTGTGTCAAGGCGCTCTACACGTGCTGCGTCAAAGCGCTCTACACGTGCTGTGTCAAGGCGCTGCATTCCCGGGAGCTGGCCGACCTACCGGACACAAAATTGGAGAGACCATTTAGCTCCCCTCATTGTGGCCGCCCCTCAGTGGAAACAAACGTACAAGTCTCCCCCGTAGCCAAACGCTGCGGTGACCTCCAGTGGAGGTTGGCACACTGCACGTTGCCATCGGCAGTGTGGCTCAGCCGAATCTCGCCAGGGGTAACAGACTTGTGCATTTCCTGCGGTGCCAGGGAGGATCTGCCCCACCGGTACTTACGCTGCCAGCGGCTCAAACCAATGTTTCGCTTTTTGGGGGACATCTTCAGGAAACTGGTGGTGTCCTTCTACAACAGCAGCTTCGTATATGGGGTGGTGCCTTACCTGGCTAACAAGCGCCATGACCTCGCCAACTTCGCCTGTGCTCAGGCGAAGATGGCGGTGTACATGCTGCAAGGTGACACTGACGGCTGCTCTGTGCGTCCAGTGTTCAGGGGCCTGCTCAAGGCGCGGCTGCGGCTAGAGCACGCGTACCACACACGTGTCGGTGATGTGTCCGTCTTCTTCGAACGCTGGGGAACTGGAAAAGCCCCTCTCTGTACCAGCGTGGACGGCACCCTCGTGGAGTTCACCTTCTGAAGCGCTCGCTCGTCACAGTGGCGTGCGTGATGACCACCACCACCACCACGTGACTTTACTTTCGTGTTGTGCGCGGTGCTTTTAGCGCCACAGCGCGTCGATTTGTAGCGTTTATTTTCATTTGTTTGCTGGTGACTTTGTGTATTTCATATTGAAATCGCCTCCAGTGCCTTTTGCTGCTGGCGGCAATAAAAGTTGTTTAAAAGTCAAAAGTCTCCTGTTACTTTCTCTCTCTCCTGTTGCTCATTTTTTCGATCAGAGGAAACAAGAAGATGCTCGGTGTAGTCGGCACTTTGCTTCGTTCATCATTTCGGGTTATTTTGTTTTTTGTTTTAAATGCTTTCCTTAATGCAACCCCCCTCCCCTTTTTAAATTAAAGATTTAACAAAATATGTCTCGCTCTGCTCTCCTTACCCCTTCCCTCTCTATCTCTTTATCCCCTCTCTGCCCCCCCCTCTCTCTGCCCCCTCTCTTCCTACTCCATGTCGCTCTCTCTCTCTCACTCTCTTTTTTTTAACTACGACAAGTGCTGCATCTGCACGCAGCCCTTCTCGCAGTCCAACGGCCTCCGACGGGTAGCTCATATCAGCATGCAGAGCTCCCCGTCATCTGCCACCGAGCACACGGCCTCCTCCATCGCCCACTGCTCCTTGAAGGCCGGCACGCCGTGGGTCAGCCGCGCCGCATGGCGGAACTCCAGCCACCCCCTTGGCTCCGACCAGAGCGCGGAAGATGCCCAGGTTGCTGGCCGGACGTTTCCCCTCCAGGGCCACCTTCCTCGCTCTGTGTAAATGGCGAGCTTGGCGTAGCCGACGAGCACGTTGACCAGCCCCTGAAGATGTTGGGTTCCGTCTCCCTTCGAGTATCCAAAGATGAGGACCGTCCGTCGGGGAGAAGTGGAGGCTGTTTCTCTCCTGTTACTCTCTCCTCGCTCTCCTCTCGCTCTCTCCTTCTGCCTTTCTTTCACTCATCACCGCCTTTGATCGCAACGGCGATTCCCTTCCCGATCCCACTCATCCCCCTCGGCTTAATCGGACGCGGTGACCTCGTGTGTCTGTGTGTGGTACCATTGTGTGTGTGTGTGTGTGTTCTATCTCTCATCTCTCTCCTCTCTCTAATGTGTGTTTGCATTGTGTTGGAAATATAAATAAATATATTTTCCCAAACCCACCCAACAGTTTGCATTACGAATTGTGTGCCAGTGACGTTCGCTGTCCTTGTACAGCACAATGCGCGTTTACGTAACGCGTCCACTGGGGGTGTTTTGGCTGCGCGCGCGCGTGTGTGTGTGTGTGTTGTGCTCGCTAACAGCACTTGCCCCAACAGTCTGTTAAGGCTACACGGGGCGTCTTTGTCTTTGCGTGTGGTGGTGTTCATCGCGGCGGTGAGCGCTTCAGCTGCGAACCCGAGTTCCATTCCCGCTCACGGCCGCCTACACCAGCGGCGATTTGCAGCATAACCCCGGTTTACGTGGGGGATGCGTTCCTCCAATGTCCTACGACGACGAATGTCGAAACGAACTCGATCAAAGCGAACTTGGAGGGTAGTGGTGGGTGGTGGTGGTGGTGGTGGTAGAGGTGTAGGCTGAGAGACGACGGATAATGAGAAACTACGGACGACGCTGCTGTCAACGACGTAAGTGTGGGGCTGAGGCGACGCAAATCGGGTGGTGGTGTCAATAAAGTGACGACGTACAGGAGAGGGGGGGGGGAAACGTAAATCGACGTTTTGCTGCGTCCGAATCAATCCTGGGGCTCACACTGGGTCCACTCCGTCTCAAATGTGAGTATCGCTTGGACATCGCCGCTCTGGAGACCGCGTGAGTCTGCGTCGAAGTGTGGACTCATCGCCATCTGTCTCGGGTGTGGACCACAATCAACTTCAAGGACAGTGCATGTCATTATCATCATCAGAGTTGTTTCCATTTGTTTGCATTTTGACTTCTTGTGTTGAGGTTATTGCAAGCATGATGCCTTGTATAAAGGTGTCAGATTTTGTACCAGTTAAAAGGGTAAAAACCTATTATCATATTTTGCCACTGGTAAAGGAGGTCTCATAGTGGAAATGCTTACCCCGAGCTCTCAACACTCTGATAGTGCGCTGTCTTTGAGTTGTACGCCTTTTGGCGTCATCTGGTCCAACACCAGTGGAGACTAGGCTCTAAGAAAAGCTGTCTCGGGTGTGGACCAATCAACTTCAAGAACAGTGCATATCATTATCATCATCAGAGTTGTTTCTTTTTGTTTGCATTTTGACTTCTTGTGTTGAGGTTATTGCAAACATGATGCCTTGTATAAAGGTGTCAGATTTTGTACCAGTTAAAAGGGTTAAAACCTATTACTACCATCGCCATCTGTTGCACTCCGTGAGGCGTTAGGGCGGTTTTGTCCGCGATGCTCCGCGTGTCTTAGCACGCTAGAAGAATGAAGACGGCTCAGCCGCAGCAGCAGCAACAGCGGCGAAATCGTCGTCGTCAGTAATACAACAACACTGGTCAACAACAAAAAACACGTTTTTTTCTGGCCTGGACTTTTGCAGCTGTTTTAGACTAATTTCAGGGCGCTGATTCCAAATCTGTTCTCAGATTTGCTCTATCACATCTCATTTTGATGCTATCGGCATACCCCATTTTCATTGATTTTACCCGAAATTAACTCTGTCACTTATGATTGCAAGTTGTGGCGAGTCAGTGACTGCTTTATTGTTAAAATATGGTGCTGTATTTTTAGGATAGTGTGTTTATAATATCATTTTTTGTAGATATCCACATTTATTTAATATTTTTCTTCTGCAGTTTTCATTGAAAATGCAATATTTGATATAGACAAAAACTGATGCCAGATTTGGAATCAGCACCCCAAAATTACCTTGAAACCGTTGGGATACCTTATGCCAGAAAAAGTGTGTTGACCAGTATTATTAGTTGGCCGGATAAAAAACACAAAACGCCGAGGTGGCAGAGGCAGGAGCCCCTCCTGACAGTTGCGACTCTCAGTGCTAAATGAGTAATTGATTGCATACTAGTTATTGCTGTGTATGTATACTGTAGCATTGTATTATGGTTTGCCTGATGTAATCGTCATTATCATCAGCATTGACCTTGGAGTAGGTGGCGTCGTGGTTGGGTTGGGTGGGCATGTCCACCCCACGCAAACTTTAAATATACAGCAGGCGTCAGGGTCGAGATCGAACCCACGACCTCCTGCGTACCAGGCGAGGTAGTTAACATCTCATAGCCACCGTGATGATGATGAGAGAGACACACGCAAACTCCAAATATACAGCAGCAGGCGTCAGGGTAGGGCTCGAATCCACGACCTCCTGCGTACCAGGCGAGGTAGTTAACATCTCATAGCCACCGTGATGATGGGAGAGAGATGCAAACTCCAAATATACCACAGGCGTCATGGTAGGGCTCGAACCCACGACCTCCTGCGTACCAGGCGAGGTAGTTAACATCTCATAGCCACCGTGATGATGGGAGAGAGATGCAAACTCCAAATATACCACAGGCGTCATGGTAGGGATCGAACCCACGACCTCCTGCGTACCAGACGAGATAGTTATCATCTCCTGGCCACCACAAACTCCACGTGTGAGGCCGCCCTCATCCAGCAGTGGACTGACAAGCCGGTTTGCGCGGCTCTCGCGAGCGACGAGGACAAATAGACGACGGTGTATCCGTCCTTGGAGGTATCCGACGGAGATAATTTGCCGCTCCACATGGGCGCATTGTCGACTCGAGACAGAAGGCGATGGCTTGAGAATGGGGGTTGAGTGGATGGGTGGGAGGCTGGGAGAGGGTCCCTGTATGGATGGGTGGAATACACAGAACGGGGGATGGGTAAAGGGGGGGCGGTGACCTTCACATGGGTTACAGAAGGGCCGAACCTTCATTGACAACGCGGCAACCCACGAGAGAAGGACCGGGAAAGCTTCAATGATTCGTTGAATGATCAGACCTTCGATGTTTCTTTGTGTGGACTTTTCGAGCGATGATGATGATGATAGTGGTGGTGGTGGTTTGGAAGTGTGTGTGTGTGCCAATGTGTGTGTGTGTCAATGTGTGTGTGTGTCAATGTGTGTGCGTGTCAATGTGTGTGTGTGTCAATGTGTGTGTTTTAATGTGTGTGTGTGTCAATATGTGTGCGTGTGCGTGTCAATGTGTGTGCGTGTGTGTCAATGTGGTGTGTGTGTCAATGTGTGTGTGTGTCAATGTGTGTGTGTGTCAATGTGTGTGTGTGTCAATGTGTGTGTTTTAATGTGTGTGTGTGTGTCAATATGTGTGCGTGTGCGTGTCAATGTGTGTGCGTGTGTGTCAATGTGGTGTGTGTGTCAATGTGTGTGTGTGTCAATGTGTGTGTGTGTCAATGTGTGTGTGTCAATGTGTGTGTGTGTGTGAATGTGCGTGTGTTAATGTGTGTGCGTGTGTGTGTCAATGTGTGTGTGTGTGTCAATGTGTGCGTGTGTCAATGTATGTGTGTGTTAATGTGTGTGTCAATGTGTGTGTGTGTCAATGTGTGCGTGTGTGTCAATGTGTCTGTGTGTCAATGTGTGTGCGTGTGTCAATGTGTGTGTGTGTCAATGTGTGCGTGTGTCAATGTATGCGCGTGTCAATGTGTGTGTGTGTCAATGTGTGTGTGTCAGTGTGTGTGTCAATGTGTGTCAATGTGTGTGTGTGTCAATGTGTGTGTGTGTGTCAATGTGTGTGTGTGTCAATGTGTGTGCGTGTGTCAATGTATGCGCGTGTCAATGTGTCTGTGTGTCAATGTGTGTGCGTGTGTCAATCTGTGTGTGTCAATGTGTGCGTGTGTCAATGTATGCGCGTGTCAATGTGTGTGTGTGTCAATGTGTGTGTGTGTGTGTCAGTGTGTGTCAATGTGTGTCAATGTGTGTGTGTGTCAATGTGTGTGTGTGTGTCAATGTGTGTGTGTGTCAATGTGTGTGCGTGTGTCAATGTGTGTGTGTCAATGTGTGCGTGTGTCAATGTATGCGCGTGTCAATGTGTGTGTGTCAATGTGTGTGTGTGTCAGTGTGTGTGTCAATGTGTGTCAATGTGTGTGTGTGTCAATGTGTGTGTGTGTGTCAATGTGTGTGTGTGTCAATGTGTGTGCGTGTGTCAATGTGTGTGTGTCAATGTGTGCGTGTGTCAATGTATGCGCGTGTCAATGTGTGTGTGTGTCAATGTGTGTGTGTGTGTCAGTGTGTGTGTCAATGTGTGTCAATGTATGTGTGTGTCAATGTGTGTGCGTGTGTCAATGTGTGTGTGTCAATGTGTGCGTGTGTCAATGTATGCGCGTGTCAATGTGTGTGTGTGTCAATGTGTGTGTGTGTGTCAGTGTGTGTGTCAATGTGTGTCAATGTGTGTGTGTGTGTGGTGGGGGAGCGGGAGTGGTTTGCGCGCTGCGCTACGCACCCGGCGAGCCGAGTTCGATTCCGGCTCACGGCTAACGCCAGGCGACGATTGCCTGAACCGGTCCTGGGCCTCGGGCTAGGTCGACTCAGCCTCAAATGAGTGCCCGGTGCGATGTGTGTTGTGGAAAAAAAAAGAAAACATCGACGCTGGGGAGACAAAGGCGGTCGGGCGTGGTACTACCCACTCTCCCCCTCGTCTACCGTGCCGGCCTTCATAGGTGCTTCTCTACAACGACACTTGCCACCAACACAGTCCGCCGAAGTTACAATGGGTTTGTCTGTGTGAGTGCTAACTCGGGGTTAGGGTTTTAAATCCTTTATATTAAGTTTGCTTGCTTGCTTGCTTAGGACCGTGCAAATCTTTCGGTCGTTTTTTAACCCACTTCCCGTGATCCAATCGAGCTGATATTTTGCACACAGACTCGTTGTGCGTGACAATTAATGTTCGTGAAAAAAAAATTCAAAAATTTTACACTTTTTAGGACAAAAATATTATATTTAATTACCAATTGCTTAATGGTGCCATGCAATTGTAATGTAGTAACTCGGCGGGAGACGACTTCACGGGTAACACACTCTTTATTTTATCAAACTCGTTTACAGGTGACTAACACCTACTTTGTATCTCGGGTGACAAACACCCACTTAGCTATCTCGGGTGACAAACACCCACTTAGTATCTCGGGTGACAAACACCCACTTAGCTACTTGGCGACTAACGCCCACTGAGCTACTCGGATGACCAACATCCACTTAGTATCTCGGGTGACAAACACCCACTTAGCTACTCGGCGACTAACGCCCACTGAGCTACTCGGATGACCAACATCCACTTAGCTACTCGGCGACTAACGCCACTGAGCTACTCGGGACACTCCCTGCCCGGGGTATCCGTCTCGACTGTGGGTCCCCAGCCCGACCCACAGGGGGCGTCGGACCCCGGGTCCCACAGCCTCGCCTCCGAGCCACACAGGGCCCCGGTCCCCACAAGGACGGCGGGACTAGGGGTCTCGGGGCACTAGGTCTTCAGCTCCGTCTTCGGGTCTTCAACTGGGTAACTCTCCCCGAGTGCTCTCGCGCGTCCCCCTTTATACCCCACCTGCGGACGTCGCTGCGAGCACCCACTTATTCGACCAATCGCCGGGCGCTGGCTACGATCCTGTTTTCCCACATCTCATCGTGCCTCACCACCCACGCCGCGCCGCCCCGTCATCTGTCACTCCCGGCGCGCGCGTCCACACCACGCCCACAACGCGTGCCCAACCCCGCACCCCGCGCCGCCCCGTGATCCATCACTGTCACAGTCGGCGCACGTCAATACCACCACTACATCACCCCCTACCACATAGCTCGCAGCCGACCCGGCTGCTATAAAAATATACAAACCGCCCTGTGTGCCCCGTAACACAACACAACAACAAGAACAACAACTAACTTAACAACACAACACGACGCGAACACTACCATCCGCAACCCTCAACCAATGCCACCGCGACAATAGAACAATATATACAAACCGGCGAGTGACAATAGCAATGTGTATGCAAAAAGGAAAATAAATGGAAATTTTTTTTTTCTTTCGACTCGTGCAGTGTCCCCTTCTTCTTCCGAGCGTCCCTACAACGGGACATTACCCCGGCAGAGGGGAACACCGGGCGAGCTCGGTGTAGAGAAAAAAACGTCTTCATGAAAATTGTTGAGACCTAGCCCGAGTCCGCCTTGCCGGTCCGTCGTACGGCACCAGACGCGGTTGAACGTCCGGTGGTGCCGGCGGTTCAGGAAGACATCGGCCAGGCATCGAGGACCCGTGCGTGCCCCGGGGTTCAGGCTCCCGACGGTTAGCAGCCGTCAAGCCCGAGGCACCTGGGGGTGGGTCAGGTGGAAACACGTGAGGAGCAGCCTGCGACACCTCCCTCCCCGAGTCGACGGTCACATCACACGCCCGGTCGTTACGGCACAGAACGGGGTCACACGGTGCCGTATAGGGCTTCAGTCGGGAGGGGTGCACGTACCAACGGCGTTTTTCCCATTTAATCTGTATACTCTGGGGTCGTGCAACCCGCACAATTTCCACCGGTCCCCTCCAAGGTCTCAACAACTTGGGGGACGTAGCCAACGGTGCATGTGGACAATGCAGCCAGGCCTTATCGCCTGGTTTCCAATCATGCGTATGCACCCTCCGCTCATGCAATCTCTCGTTCGCAATTTGCCGCGACCGCGAATTCAACCTCGCCGCCTCCCGTGCTTCAGTCAATTTTGCGATATTAAATTTGATGTGGTCTGCCAATTTAGATTTTGCACGTGGCTGGGAAATCCCCAGTTGGACGTCCATGGCCGGATCGGCCTCCCGCCCATACATAAGAAAAAATGGGGAAAACCCCGTCGCCGCATGAGGGGCCATTCGATAGGCCGCGAGTACCCCCGGCACCTGTAAGTCCCAATCAACCTGATCGTCGCAGACCTGTTGGCACAACATAGACGTAATCGTCCTGTTCAGACGCTCAACCATCCCGTCAGTCTGCGGGTGGTAGGGGGAAGTACGCACTTTCATTGTACCCAACAGGTCGCACACCCCGCGCAACAAACCGCTCGAAAAATTATTTCCTTGATCCGTCAGCAAGCGTTCGGGGGCGCCCTTGTCCAAAACATAACCCTGGACGAAGGCGTCCGCCACCGCTGCAGCCGACTGGTTGGCGAGTGGCCATGCCATGGGCCATCGGGTGAAGTATTCTACGCCAACCAGCAGGAACCTATTTCCCCTCGGTGTAGCAGGAAAGGGCCCCAAGATGTCCAACGCAACCAATTCGTTTGTGCGCGAAACTTGAATGGATTGCAGCGGTGGATTAGCTGCCAATGGTGGCGGTTTTCTTTCGGCGCACCCTACGCATCCCTTAAGAATGTTCGCCACGTCGTTACCCATCCCCGGCCAATAATAGTCTCGCTGGATTAGGGCGAGCGTTTTTTGAAAACCCAGATGCATGAGCCGTTCATGAGCTGCCAGAACGACCTTACCCCGCATAGCAACAGGCACAACGAGCACGTGACCCCGGGACATGTTGTCCCACTTCATCAAAAGGCCCTGTCTGCACACCCAGGAACCGACCCGCGCATCCCCTACCTCGGGAGCGCCAACTTTTCGACGTAGCGTAAGTAGGGAGCTGTCGGACATTTGGAGACGGCCCCACTCAATGAGGGGCAATGACAACAGCGAATCCCTCCCCGTGGGAGCGTCGACTCCCAATTGCACTTTGGACAAGTTAGCAGAACCGGCACACAACGAGTCCAACCACTCTGTCCCCTCATCACTTGGAGGATGCGACTCGACAGTGAAATCCGCTTGAGACACGAGCCGTTCCTCAACGGGTAGCGGCGCGGCGTGAGCCAGCACCGTTCCCTGCGCAATTTCGGCCGGCCGCGACCCCGTATTCAGGACCCTTACGAACGGCTCACTGTCCCCTCTCACCATGGTTTGAGCAACCGCTAAGTCGAGGCCCCTTCTGGCCCTGTTAGACGGCCCCAACGGCCCCCCCTGTGCCACCGCGCCCACCTCGAGTGGCTTCCTCAACCGACGGGGTACCAACATTTTCGATCCCGGGGGCACCCTTACAGTCTGAGTTGCCAGCGCCTGCACCGTCGCACAAACCGTGCGTATTTTGGTAGGGCTCGTCAAGAACGCAAGCCGCCGACCTGACGGAAGCTCAATGCAGGCCTGATCTATGAGAATTTTGATGGGCATTTTGGACAAAAAGTCCGTACCTAGCAAACAGGGAACGGCCAGCGATGATGATACAAAAATAGGGCCCGCCAATTTGATGTCACCAATGCAAATAGTCGCCCGAATCTGGCCGATGATCCCCAGGGATCCCCCATTCGCCGCATTAAATGGCACGTCTACTGGCAGAAGGGGTCTACTTTGAACGGGAAGAATGTTATAAATAAGGTCCGAGATGATGGTGGCCGACGCACCCGTGTCAACAAGCACCCGGACCTCAACCCCGTCAATGAAGCCCGTTACCACGGACGACCCGGCCGACGCAGCCACGATCCTGTGGGCCAATTCGGACCACTCGACTGCTTGCGGGCCGCGTACGGACCCCCCTCGCCGAAATGAACCCCCGGCACCCAGCCGCGAACCCCCCACCGCGAAGCGGCGACCCGAATGTGCCGTGTTTGTGGACCGAACGTGTGAGGTGCCGCGACTTGCCGGGTTTTGTTGGGATGACTTGTGGCCCTGGTCGTCGTCCCGACGTGTTCCTGTGGCGCGCTGACGCGGGGCCCGGCACCCGGCTGCGACGTGACCCCGAAGGCCGCAGTTGTAGCAGACGACGGACGTCGTAGGTTTCGGTTGCTCCAGCTTGCGGGGCGAACGTGTGGGCGAACGACCTCCCGTTCTCCACTCCCCCGGACGCGATGCAGCGAAGGCCTGCTCCTGCACCGCAGCTGGCTGAGGTTCGGCGATCGTGGCTGCCAGTACCGCGTTCCCCGCCAAATTGCAGACGACCCCCGGCCTGCGTTTGAGGACCTCGTACGCGTGAATGCTCGTGGCGATCGCCAGGGAGCAGATATCCATCTCGTCCGCCACATTGATGGGGACCCCCAACTCGTGGGCCAACACCAGCAGCTGCTCCGTCACCATGGCGTCCTTCCCCTCTTTATCCATGCGGGGAAAAGCTGCGTCCGCCAAGGCGAGTAGTGCCGTGCGATAGGCGAGCGTCGTTTCTCCAGCCACCTTCCGCCGATCGTAGAACTGGTGGCGACACGTGGAGGGCGGCCCGAACACCTTCGCCATCAGGTGTAGTGCGGCCTGGAGCGTAGAGCGGGACGACCTTGCAGCAGATGTGAAGGCTGCAAGCGCGTCGTCGTCAAGCATCGCTGGCAACGCACGCAGGGCAGTGGTGTCGGACCACCCCGACATCTCCTGATGAGCGAGGAACCTTCGTTGGAAGGCTCCCCAGTCGCCCCCATCCGCCTTGAACGCCGACAGCGCGGGCAATCTTTGCTGGAGGACCCGATCGTCGTCGACGTCGGAAAGATTTTCCCGCGCTCCGCTGTAGTTGTCTAAAATGTCGGCTCGGTTGTCAGGCGCAAAATGGAGAGCTCCGGCGCGCGCTGATGACGTGGGCTGCGCTGCGCGGAGGTGTCCGGCCACGTGGCGTCCGTGTTTCCCGCCAATCAATGGCGGCCCCTCAAAAACGGCAGGAACTTCCAGACTTTTGGCGCGAAGCGCCTTTTGGCGGGATCCCGCCAGCCTCGCTCCTTCCTCCAACCCCGCAGCCGTTTTCCCGCCCGCTGGAACGGAGATCTCGGCCAAGATTGCAGCGGCGGCGAGCAGCAACTCCGCCAACCGGGAGTGTGCGTCTTGGAGGCTGGTGTCGGAGGCAAGCAGAGCGTCGGCCATCACCGCGAGGTGCTGCATCGGCGGCCACTCCTCGTCCTCTCCTCCCGAGGTTGGTGTCCCCGGTACGCCGTCGTCGTCCCGACCTCGCTCGTGGGTACGGGTAGTCTTCCTTGTGTCCATACTTCTTGAAGACAGGTTCACTTCTGACGCCAGTTGTAATGTAGTAACTCGGCGGGAGACGACTTCACGGGTAACACACTCTTTATTTTATCAAACTCGTTTACAGGTGACTAACACCTACTTTGTATCTCGGGTAACAAACACCCACTTAGCTATCTCGGGTGACAAACACCCACTTAGTATCTCGGGTGACAAACACCCACTTAGCTACTTGGCGACTAACGCCCACTGAGCTACTCGGATGACCAACATCCACTTAGTATCTCGGGTGACAAACACCCACTTAGCTACTCGGCGACTAACGCCCACTGAGCTACTCGGATGACCAACATCCACTTAGCTACTCGGCGACTAACGCCACTGAGCTACTCGGGACACTCCCTGCCCGGGGTATCCGTCTCGACTGTGGGTCCCCAGCCCGACCCACAGGGGGCGTCGGACCCCGGGTCCCACAGCCTCGCCTCCGAGCCACACAGGGCCCCGGTCCCCACAAGGACGGCGGGACTAGGGGTCTCGGGGCACTAGGTCTTCAGCTCCGTCTTCGGGTCTTCAACTGGGTAACTCTCCCCGAGTGCTCTCGCGCGTCCCCCTTTATACCCCACCTGCGGACGTCGCTGCGAGCACCCACTTATTCGACCAATCGCCGGGCGCTGGCTACGATCCTGTTTTCCCACATCTCATCGTGCCTCACCACCCACGCCGCGCCGCCCCGTCATCTGTCACTCCCGGCGCGCGCGTCCACACCACGCCCACAACGCGTGCCCAACCCCGCACCCCGCGCCGCCCCGTGATCCATCACTGTCACAGTCGGCGCACGTCAATACCACCACTACACAATCATCTGACCCATAGGTGGCAGCCATCTCAAGCCAGAGGACGAGAGGACTCTAGCCGCCACGCATATAAAGGATTTATAGTGAAAAACTTTGTTTTTACGGGTTATACTTATTGTTTTAATGTATTTTATCTTCATCTATGAATGGGAGATTGATGTCGGCACCGTTCCACAATTAAGAGATTTCATTTTTACGTTAGACAACAAGTAAGAAAATATATATAATCGTATTATATATATAATCGTCAGGTATATAAGGTCAGTTTAACACGCAGTAGGCTTTCGCGGCCAATGTTATCGATAACACAGGTCAACACACTTTTTCTGGCATAAGGTATTCCAACGGTTTTAAGGTAATTTTGTGGTGCTGATTCCAAATCTGGCATCAGTTTTTGTCTATCACATCATGTTTTTGAGATATCAAATATTGCATTTTCAATAAATACTGCAGAAGAAAAATATTAAATAAATGTGGATTTCTACATTAAATGATATTATAAACACACTATCCTAAAAAGTACAGCACCATATTTTAACACTAAAGCAGTCACTGACTCGCAACAACTTGCAATCATAAGTAACAGAGTTAATTTCGGGTAAAATCAATGAAAATGGGGTATGCCGATAGCATAAAAATGAGATGTGATCGAGCAAATCTGAGATCAGATTTGGAATCAGCACCCTGAAATTAGTCTAGAACAGCTGCAAAAGTCCAGGCCAGAAACAAATTTTTTTTTTTGACCAGTGTTATAGAGGGTTTTTTTGGGATTGATCGCATCAATATGAATGTGTCGTGACAGACCTTACTCAACTGGCTGCTTCAACGACACCTTTAGATTTACGCGATCTAACCCCCCCCAAACCCCTCTATTATGGATGGTAGATAAGGCACACACAACACCCACAATATCACGGAATTGATCAGCCGGTTAACCCAACCGATGTCTCGCCATGCCCCGAGTCGGCCAGCTGTCTCCCATCGCCAAATCCTCCCACCCACCCGTCTCTCCACCAGCCACAAAGTAGCCTCCTAGACGCAGACCACCCTAGAACCCCACGGGACATCCCATGGTTACACGCGTTGAGAAAGACGTTCCAACATACAGTGAGGGAAAAAAGTATTTGATCCCCTGCTGATTTTGTACGTTTGCCCACTGACAAAGAAATGATCAGTCTATAAGTTTAATGGTAGATTTATTTGAACAGTGAGAGACAGCATAACAACAACAGAATCCAGACAAACGCATGTCAAAAATGTCATAAATTGATTTGCATTTTAATGAGGAAAATAAGTATTTGACCCCCTCTCAATCAGAAAGATTTCCGGCTCCCAGGTGTCTTTTATACAAGTGTAGTACCGTCGAACACAGGTCGACACCCGGGGTTGAGGCACACTGATGTTTATTATAACTTCACACTCGGCACAGGGCAACGTATACTGGAGGGGGTAGCGGCCCCCTCACCCGGATAACTGGGGACACACCCCTGGCTATCCCTAACCTACCCCCGAGTCCTCCACTAACGGGCTAGGGGAGACTATCTGGCCCGACACTGGTGAGTCGGGCTACGGTACCTGGAGTCCCAGAGTGCTGACTCTGGTTCACAGGACCACGCCACTGGCTCTGACCTGCGCGGCCCTTACAAGGGCGGCGTTCCAGGGGAGACCAGGGCTCTCACTAGGCAGGTCTTCAGTCTTCAAGAGTCACCACCACATTCTGCCTCGAGCCCTCCGGCTCATCCCCTTATATCTCGAACCCCTCCCCCCCGCTGGGGTACCATCTGCGGACGTCGGTGCGAGCACCCTCCCGTGTGCTCACTAAGCCCCGCCCACTGTGCTAGTTTCTCATAGGATCCCATACATATCACCCCTACACATCTCTCCTCCGTAAGACCCCTACATCACCCCCCCCTGTACAGCTCGCAGCCGTCCCGGCTGCAACATTGACAATAAAAGTTAAACCCCTCTCCATCCCCCAGCGTGTGCCTCATTTTTTTCAACAATAACGCAACGAGAACAACAGGAAAGAAAAATAACCCGACGAACCCGACGAACCCCGCCCGAATAAATACGAAATCCGTAATACGAGCGTATATACACGTGTTTCTTAACCCGGAATCCCCCCCAGCACACACAGAACACCCAGAACACACACACACAGCACGCCCAACAATCGTACAATGCAACGTGCCGGGAACACAGCACGGACGCCCCACACCGTGAGCACAACATGCGAATGAACATCGGAAAAGAGAAACCAAAAGAAATACCCCCATCAAATTTTTTTTTTTTCTAATTTCCTCACAAGAGTTTTCGCATTTTTGCGCGCGTCCTCGCCGCAGGCCCGTCACACGGGACAGGCCCGACCGGCAGGTCGTCGGCCGGCAGGTGTTCATCACCGAGTGAGTCTGTTGCTGACGTCGCAAGACCCTCAGCATTTCCTGTGGGGGTCGTCGGGCGTGAGCCCGTCACTCCCGGTGCACCTGTGGGTGGTACAGCCGGCAGCACGTTAGGCGAGAGAACCGGAGAAGACCTCCCTGAGTCGGACGCCCCCCCACGTTTGGCCACGCGCGTGTGTAGTGGGACCTCGCACCGCAACGAAGGGTTTTAGCCTGGAGGGGTGTACAAACCACCGGCGCCTCCCCCATTGAATGCGCACGCACTGAGGTCTCAGGACCTCAACCACCTCGACGGGACCCCGCCATGGTCGCAGCAGTTTAGAGGAGGACGCGAGCGGTACCTGTAGCACATGCGCGCGAGCCATTCTGAGGCGCTCATTAGCCCTCTGCCGCCTGTCAGAATTTTGCATGGCAGCATCCCGCGCTTCCGTTAATCTTTCCAGGTTGAATTTAACATGTTCGGCCAATTGAGTTTTTCCCTGAGGCGCTGGGATCTGCAGCTGGGCCTGAACAGGTGGCTCCGGTTCGCGGCCATACATAAGGAAAAAGGGGGAAAATCCCGTCGCAGCATGGGGGGCCAACCGGTATGCTGACAGGACCCCCTGGATTTTCAAATCCCAATCTGTCTGTGAGTCAGAAACGTGCTGCGACAACATCGACGTGATGGTACGATGCAACCGCTCGACCATCCCGGTTTGTGGGTGATATGGAGAGGTGCGAATCTTTTTAGTGCCCAGGATCTCACAGACCTGTTTGAGCAATTTGCTTGAAAATGTTTTATCCTGGTCGGTCAGCAGCCGCTCGGGAGCACCTTTGTCAAGGACATAGCCCTGGACAAAGGCCTCCACGATGGCTGCCGCCGACTGGTTGGCCAGGGGCCAGGCCATAGGCCAGCGCGTGAAATATTCAACACCGGTTAGCAAATACCTATTTCCCCTGGGGGTGGCGGGGAACGGTCCTAGAATGTCCAGCGCGACGAGTTCGTTTACCCGGGAAACCCTGATAGATTGCAGGGGCGGGTTCGACTCCTTCGCTGGTGGTTTGCGCTGCGCACACTTAGGGCATGATCCTAATAGATCCCCGACATCCCTCGTCATGCCCGGCCAAAAGAAATCAAGTTGGAGCAAGGCCAGGGTCTTTTGGGTACCCAGGTGGAGGAGGCGCTCGTGAGCGGCCCACACCACCCTACCCCGTAACCCCGAAGGGACCACTAGCCGGTGTCTACGGGATTTCCCGTCCCAATGCATTAACAACCCACCGAGCATTTCCCATGCGTCGGCATCACCCCTCCCCCGCCCCCGGTCCCTGACGCGGCGGCGCAACGCAAGGAGGGAAGTATCTTCCATTTGCAACCGACCCCATTCCGTAGCAGGCAACCCCAACAGGGAATCAGAACCCTGTTGTGCGATGGAATTTGTCATTGGTGCTACGTTGTCAGTAGCCGCCAAGACCGGGACAGGCAATTCAGCAGGATGCCTGCACCGACCCGACCCCAGGAGGCATGCGCATTCGGGGGTGGTCGGCATGCGTGACAGGGCGTCCGCGTTGGTGTGGCGAACGCCCTTACGGTACGTGGTCTGAAAATCAAAATCCTGGAGAACCTCCAGCCATCGAGACAATTGACCCGATGGTTGTTGGACTCGCAGGGCGTACTGTAGCGCCGCATGGTCTGTACGGACGGTGAAACACTGTCCGTACAGATATGGCCGGTACTGCTGGATGAAGTAGACAATTGCCAGCAGTTCCCGACGCGTCACACAATATCGTTGCTCCGCTGGAGACAACACTCGGCTTCCGTACGCGACCACCCGTTCCACGCCATCAACCACCTGGGATAGCACGCCCCCAATACCTGTGTTGCTCGCGTCGGTATCGAGCACAAAGGGCTTCGAAAAATCGGGATAAACCAGGGGAGGGGCATTAACCAGAGCGTCCCGAAGTGAGCGGAACGCAGCCTCCTCCTCCTGTCCCCAATGGAAGCGGACCCCCTTTGACGTCAAAGCGTGCAGGGGCTTAGCAATGGTGGCAAAGTCCGCGACAAAGCGTCGGTAGTATGACGCAAAACCAACAAAGCTCCTGACCTCTCCCACCGAGGTGGGAGTCGGCCAGGAGCTGACACACTGCGTTTTGGCGGGATCGGTAGCAATACCCGAGCGCCCTACGATGTGCCCCAAATAACGTACCGATTCGCGCAACAAATGACACTTTTGAGGTTTAAATTTCAAATTAGCAGCCCGCATTTTGAGGAAAACGGCCCGCAACCTCTGGAGATGCTCGTCAAATGTTCTGCTAAAGACGATAACGTCGTCCAAATAGATTAAACACGAATCCCACTGCAATCCAGCCAAAACCAATTCCATCAATCGCTGGAAAGTCGCCGGCGCCGAGTGTAATCCCATCGGCAACCGGTTAAATTGGAAGAAACCATGTGGTGTACGGAATGCAGTTTTTGGCTTAGATTCATCGTCCAGAGGAAGCTGCCAGAATCCCGAAAGCAAATCCAATGTGGAGAAGAATCGCGCCCCCGCCAAGGCGTCGAGCGATTCATCAATACGGGGAAGCGGGTATGCGTCAGCAAGGGAAATTTTGTTGAGGCGGCGAAAGTCGACGCAAAACCGCAACGATCCATCCTGTTTCTTTACCAGAACGATCGGTGCTCCCCACGGGCTGGTAGAGGGAGAAATGACATCGGCGGCTAACATGTCATCAACAGCCGATTTGACATGGTCCTTCTCGGCGGGACTCAGCCGGAAGGGATTTTGGCGTATGGGCGCGCTGTCACCAGTATCAATATGGTGACGCAGCAAATGGGTGCAGCCCAGATCGAATTTGTTTTGACTAAACACATCGGCAAATTCGCGCAATAGTGTCCTAAGTTTTTGACGCTCTACATCCGACAGGTCCGTCGATCCCGCACAAAGCGCCTCAAGCCACCCTTCATCGGTGTCCGAATGTGGAGTCGGCAGAGTGGCAGCGTGTACGTGATTTGCAACAGACTCCTCACAGGGCACCGGCGTTGCGTGAGCAAGCACGGTCCCTTGGGGAATGACCACGGCCTGCGACCCCACATTGAGGACCGCGATAAAGGGGTCCCCATCCCCCCTTACAATGGTCTGAGCGGGCACCAAATGCGGCCCGCTAACCCCAGCCCTAGATGGCCCCAGCAGGACACCCTGGTCCCCAACACCCTTAGCGAAGGGCCTACGAAGCTTAAGGGGCACCAACATTTGTGCCCCGGCGGCACGCGAACCGTTTGAACTACCAACGCGGGTACCGTTGCGAACGCCGAGCGATCCGTAGTAGGGGAAGGCAAAAACGCCATCCGTCGTCCCGACGGGAGTTCAATGCAACCCTGATTAATCATAATCCGAATCGGCATTTTGCCCAAAAAATCCGTCCCCAGCAGGCACTGAACCGCCAGCGAGGAGGAAGCAAAAATAGGGCCGGACAATTTAATATCACCGATCGAAATTTGCGCGCGAATCTGACCCATGATACCCAGTGAGCCCCCGTTAGCAGCGTAGAATGGGACATCAACCGGTAGCAAGGGACGACTTTGGACAGGGAGAATGTTGTATATTAGTTCCGAAATGATGGTCGCCGACGCACCTGTATCGACGAGGATACGCACTTCGACCCCGTAAATATACCCTACTACGGCCGACGACCCCGACGGCGCAGCCAGAACGCGATGGGCCAACACGGACCACTGTGCGGGTTCGAATTGGGTCCTCATAGTGGTTCGTGTTGGCCCCGCGGTATGCAATGTTGGCCCCCCGTTCGTTGCGGTGTGTACATGTGTAACGGGTGTGTGCTTCGGCCAAACATGTGGGGTGCCGCGACTTGCCGGGTCATGTCGGTGGAGCTTGGGAGGAGGAGGAGGCCCGTCGTCCCGGCGAGGCGTCGTCCCCCGCTGTCGAGGGGAGCGGCACCCCAAGGCGACGTGGCCCCGGACGCCGCAGTTATAGCAGCGCGGGAGCGTAGGCGGTGAAGACAGGCGGTCGGAGCGGACCGACCCATCCCGGTCCGCCCGTGCTCCCATCCGCTGCTGCTGTCGGAAGTCGGCGGCGTAGACCTCCTCCGTCGGTGGGGTGATGGCAGCCACCGTACGCCCGGCCGCTGCCCTGCTGGCCTTCCTTCGCTGCGACAGGAGGTTAGCGTGGAGGAGCCGCGCCGCTTGGAGGGAATCCATTTCTGCGTCCTCCTGCGCAACGATAGCGACATCCAGGTCATCCGCCAGCAGAAGGATCTTCTCGGAGACCATGGCATCCACGCCTTGGTCATCCATGCGAGGGAAGGCCGTCTTGGCCAGCCCCAGAAGGCTCGTACGGTAGGCGAGGGGCGACTCCTTCGCACCCCGCTGGCGATCGTAGAATCGCTGCCTACACTCCGCCGAAGACCCATAGACCCCAGCCAGCAATTGCAGCGCCGTCTGAAGAGTAGAGCGCTTGTCCCTCGATGCGGACGTAAGAGCGGCGAGGGCGTCGCCGTCAAGGAGCGCTGGTAGCGCGCAGAGGGCTTCGTCATCTGACCACCCCGCCATTTCTTGATGCGCGAGGAAGCGCCGCTGAAATCCCCCCCAGTCGCCCTCCTCAGCCACGAACTCCTTCAGCGGGGGCAGCCTTTGGTGTAGCGCAGCGGCCGCCGTGGAGGCCCGCACTTTGCTGTCCCTGCAACTCGGCTGAGCGTCAGCACGAACGGCAGATGTAATCGCCTGTCGCGCAGATAGTGACGCTCCGTCCGAAGGTGGTGACGTGGCAGCCCCGGTAGAGCCGACGTGGGACCCCAGGTTGAGGTTGGCCACGCCCTCGGCAGCTGCTGCGGCGATGGCGGGATTTTCAAAAGTGGCGTCGGTAGAAATGGCGGGAAGGCGCAACGGCCGTCGGCCGTCCTCGCCCCGCGGTGGTCCCGCAGCCCCCAGCCGAGTAATGGTCTCGAGTGTGGCGGCAGCGGCGTATAGCAGCTCTGCCAACCTCGCGTGCGCCAGCCGAAGTCCGTCGGGCAGCGACTCCCCTTCCTCCCGGTGCCCCGGTAAGGATGCATTCTGTACCGGCTGCTCGTTGCCCCCATCAGCCGTCTCTGGTACCGCCATTTCCGCGGTGTCCTCCGCCTCTTGCACCCCGGACCGAGCCGTTCGGCGCGTGTCCATGTTCGTTGTTTACTTCTGACGCCAGATGTAGTACCGTCGAACACAGGTCGACACCCGGGGTTGAGGCACACTGATGTTTATTATAACTTCACACTCGGCACAGGGCAACGTATACTGGAGGGGGTAGCGGCCCCCTCACCCGGATAACTGGGGACACACCCCTGGCTATCCCTAACCTACCCCCGAGTCCTCCACTAACGGGCTAGGGGAGACTATCTGGCCCGACACTGGTGAGTCGGGCTACGGTACCTGGAGTCCCAGAGTGCTGACTCTGGTTCACAGGACCACGCCACTGGCTCTGACCTGCGCGGCCCTTACAAGGGCGGCGTTCCAGGGGAGACCAGGGCTCTCACTAGGCAGGTCTTCAGTCTTCAAGAGTCACCACCACATTCTGCCTCGAGCCCTCCGGCTCATCCCCTTATATCTCGAACCCCTCCCCCCCGCTGGGGTACCATCTGCGGACGTCGGTGCGAGCACCCTCCCGTGTGCTCACTAAGCCCCGCCCACTGTGCTAGTTTCTCATAGGATCCCATACATATCACCCCTACACATCTCTCCTCCGTAAGACCCCTACACAAGTAACGAGCTGAGATTAGGAGCACACTCTTAAAGGGAGTGCTCCAAATCTCAGCTTGTTACCTGTATAAAAGACACCTGTTCACAGAAGCAATCAATCAATCAGATTCCAAACTCTCCACCATGGCCAAGACCAAAGAGCTATCCAATGATGTCAGGGACAAGATTGTAGACCTACACAAGGCTCGAATGGGCTACAAGACCATCGCCAAGCAGCTTGGTGAGAAGGTGACAACAGTTGGTGCGATTATTCGCAAATGGAAGAAACACAAAAGAACTGTCAATCTCCCTCGGCCTGGGGCTCCATGCAAGATCTCACCTCGTAGAGTTGCAATGATCATGAGAACGGTGAGGAATCAGCCCAGAACTACACGGGAGGATCTTGTCAATGATCTCAAGGCAGCTGGGACCATAGTCACCAAGAAAACAGTTGGTAACACACTACGCCGTGAAGGACTGAAATCCTGCAGCGCCCGCAAGGTCTCCCTGCTAAAGAAAGCACATATACTGGACGTACAGACGTACGGCACGTCTGGGAGCTCATCGTTCAATCAGCATTGGTTCGGCACAAGCTGAGACTCTGCAAACGGTGTCTTATTTGGCAGCGGAGTCAGACTTGTTCGAATCAACGCTGCGTGGTGAACTGCCCGGATGTTTAGAGTCAACATTGATCGGTTTCGACGTTCAGTTTCTCATCAGTGATGTCCGACTCGCTTGAATCAACGCAAAACCGCCGGGTATTTATAGTTGCAGACCGGTTTGCGACGTTCAGTTTCTCATCAGTGATGCCAGGCTCGCTTGAATCAACGCAAAACCGCCGGGTGTTTATAGTTGCAGACCGGTTTGCGACGTTCAGTTTCTCATCAGTGATGCCAGGCTCGCTTGAATCAACGCAGAACCGCCGGGTGTTTATAGCTGCAGACCGGTTTGCGACGTTCAGTTTCTCATCAGTGATGTCAGGCTCGCTTGAATCAACGCTGGTGAATTGTCAGATGCTATAAGTAGCGGGCCGGTTTCGATGTTCAGTGTCTCATCAGTAAAGTCAACGCTGGTGACCTGCCATGTGTCAATAGTCGACGATCGTCTGCAACATCGTCCAAGACATCGCACGGACTTTTGTTGTCCACAACATCACTCGAGCCAACAATTTGAGTTCACCAACACGTGGCTTGCTCATGGTAACCCAGCAGAAGCAGCAGCAGGGTCCCGCTTCTGTGGTGATGATCAGTTGCTCCATCGGTTGCCCGAGATGATGTCACCATTGTCAGTGTTTACGAACGCTGCGTGTTGATTTGTTTTGGACGAGTAAATGCTTTTTAATTAATTGCACTCCGGTTTAGTTTCATATGTCTGCGTGTGTATGTATGTATGCGTGTGCAGCGTCGTCGTCATTTTGTGGGGAGCGGTAGTGTAGCGGTTAGCGCTACGCTGCGCTATGAACCCGGCTACCCGAGTTCGTTTCCCGCTCACGGCCAACACCAAGTGACGATTATTTGAACCGCTCCAGGGCCCTCCCCTAGGTCGACTCAGCATCAAATGAGTACCTGGTGTGTCGTGTAAACATCGCCACTGGGGAGATAAAGGCGGCCGGGCGTGGTTGTCGGCCACCCCACCCCCTCGTGTGCCGTGCCGGCCTTCATAGGTGCTGCTCGCTAACAGCACTTGCCCCTACAGTCTGTTACAGGCTACACGGAGGATCTTTGTCTTTGCTATTGCTGGGGAGCGGCAGTGTAGTATAGTGGGCGCACTGCGCGTTAAACCCGGCCACCCGAGTTCGATTCTAGAGCCATGGCTGCCGTCGGTGGCAATTCCCTCCACCGGTCTCGATGCCGGCCCTAGGTCGACTCAACCCAAACCTGTCAACCGGTGCGGTTCACCCCGTGTTCTCGTACAGGGACATTGAGTTGAAACACGGTGTTTTTGTGTCTGTGTGTTTGTGTTTCTCCCTTGTTGATGGGACTTTGTAGGATGAACGTTGAGGTTGATAAGGGGGCACGGGGTGACCAATAAGGTCTGAATTGGTCTGTGAGAAGGTAGGGGCACTGATAAGGGGTTGACAGCGATGTCGACCTTAAATGAGCACCTCCCGTGGTTAGATCACGTACATTTTTTTGCGTTAGATCGTGTGAATTTGCACGTGCGATCTAACCCGAAACCCTCTATCATGGAAGATAAAAAAGATAGACGGAGTAGCGAGGGCATGGATTCAGAGTGGGGCTGGCCGCACACACACACACGCCACGTGACTTGCGGAAGGCTTGAGCTGATTTTGATGAAGACGTGGAGATGCGAGAGGCAGGGGTGCATAATGGGGGCGGCCCAAGGAAGCATTGGGCTCATTTAGATCGGGAGATGGAGATGAGAGGGGAGAGATTCAGAGTTGGGGGTGGCCACACACACACAGAGAGAGAGAAGCCACGTGACGCACGGGAGGCTTGAGCCGTATTAGATGTGAGGCAGAGGTCGCAAACGGGTTTTGATTCCTTACCCGTACCCGGCCGCACCAGGGTCGCAAATGGGTACCCGTACCCGGCCGGGGATTACGGGTACCCGTTCCCTACCCGTACCCGTACCCTACCCGAAATGAGTGACAAACGGTTACTCACCAGTGACTCACGGCCTACTCGCACCCGTACCCGGCCGCACCAGGGTAGCCGGGTATCGGGTAGGGTGCGGGTATCGGGTACCCGGTTGCGACCTCTGGTGTGAGGACATCAACAAGAAAGGCGAGATGAGATGGATGTCGCCGGGTGTCGAAATAGTTGCCGAAGCGGCGTTTCGGATTGTTCCGGCTGAACCTTAGCATCGCTTTACATCAACACATATATAAAGATCTTCTTGGTTCTTTCGGTAAAGTCACGTAGAATGGAAATAATAAAATAATAAAAATAAAACATAATAAAATAGTATTATTTTAGATTATTATATTATTTTATTTTATTATATTACTTTATTAAGTTTTATTTTTATTATTTTGTTATTTCCCTTCTACGTGACTTTACCGAAAGAACCAAGAAGATGAATCCCTGCAGTCACGAAAGCTTTAAATCGAAATATATAAAGATACACTAGCTTTACTAGACGGCTTCGCCCGAGACTTGGATTCTTGTCTTGGATCAGTCTACGGCCTACGCGGAGGGTGATGGGGGGGGGGTGCGTGACGTCAGCAGGCACACTGCGTGACGTCAGCAGGCACACTGCGTGACGCTGCCGCATGCGGGTGACATCACAGATGTGACGTCACCGCTCACTTGCAGTGCAATATATTATATCCATTATTGCGCCCCCACCCCCCACAAAATACAAACATCTATTTTTATACGTTTTGCATTGTGTACAGTCTGGAAGCTACCCACATGCCACATTTCAAGGTTGTAGCATGTTGGGAAGTACGCTAAAGATTTCCAAAAGACACACACATTCACAAATTTCCCTTTTATATATACAGTATAGGTTATTGTTGTTACCATCATTATATTCTTGGGGTTCTTTCGGTAAAGTCACGTAGAAGGGAAACAATAAAATAAAATAAATATAAAACAATTTTGTCAGAATTGTATTGTTTTATATTGTTATGATTTTATTGTTTCTCTTCTACGTGACTTTACCGAAAGAACCAAGAAGATGAATCCCTGCAGTCACGAAAGAAGCTTTAAATCGAAATGTTATGATGTTTTATTTTAATTATTTTATTACTTCCCTTCTACGTGACTTTACCGAAAGAACCAAGAAGATGAATCCCTGCAGTCACGAAAGAAGCTTTAAATCGAAATGTTATGATGTTTTATTTTAATTATTTTATTACTTCCCTTCTACGTGACTTTACCGAAAGAACCAAGAAGATGAATCCCTGCAGCCACGAAAGCTTTACGTCAAAAAGTTGCCATCATTGTTTGGGCTGAGAGCTCGCCGCGCCAGGCCAGGGATCGAACCCAGGTTTCCTCGTCCAAAGCGATGTCACCTCGCGGTGAATGGGGGAGAGAAAAATGGAATTATTGACTGTAACCTCCCCCAATGCCAAGAGGTGACTACTTTGCGAGGCTGCCATTAAGGAGAGACACGCGGTGCCTTTGTATTGCGTGCGCGCGTGTGTGTGTGTGAGCACGTGTGTGTGTGTATGTGTGAGCACGTGGGTGTGTGTGTGAGCACGAGGGTGTGTGTGTGTGTGTGAGCACGTGTGTGTATGTGTGTGAGCACGTGGGTCTGTGTGTGTGTGTGTGTGAGCACGTGGGTATGTGTGTGAGCACGTGAGTGTGTGTGTGTGAGCACGTGTGTGTGTGTGTGTGAGCACGTGGGTGTGTGTGTGTGTGTGAGCACGTGGGTGTGTGTGTTTGAGCACGTGGGTGTGTGTGAGCACGTGGGTGTGTGTGTGTGTGAGCACGTGGGTGTGTGTGTGAGCACGTGGATGTGTGTGTGTGAGCACGTGGGTGTCTGTGTGTGTGAGCACGTGGGTGTGTGTGTGTGTGAGCACGTGGGTGTGTGTGTGTGAGCACGTGGGTGTGTGTGTGAGCACGTGAGTGTGTGAGCACGTGGGTGTGTGTGTGTGTGCGAGCACGTGTGTGTGTGTGTGTGAGCACGTGGGTGTGTGTGTTTGAGCACGTGGGTGTGTGTGAGCACGTGGGTGTGTGTGTGTGAGCACGTGGGTGTGTGTGTGAGCACGTGGATGTGTGTGTGTGTGAGCACGTGGGTGTCTGTGTGTGTGAGCACGTGGGTGTGTGTGTGTGTGAGCACGTGGATGTGTGTGTGTGCTCGTGGGTGTGTGTGTGTGCGAGCACGTGGGTGTGTGTGTGTGTGAGCACGTGGGTGTGTGTGTGTGAGCACGTGGGTGTGTGTGTGAGCACGTGGGTGTGTGTGTGAGCACGTGGGAGTGTGTGAGCACGTGTGTGTGTGTGAGCACGTGGGTGTGTGTGTGAGCTCGTGGGTGTGTGTGTGTGTGAGCACGAGGGTGTGTGTGTGTGAGCACGTGTGTGTATGTGTGTGAGCACGTGGGTCTGTGTGTGTGTGTGTGAGCACGTGGGTGTGTGTGTGAGCACGTGAGTGTGTGTGTGTGTGAGCACGTGGGTGTGTGTGTGTGAGCACGTGGGTGTGTGTGTGTGTGTGAGCACGTGGGTGTGTGTGTTTGAGCACGTGGGTGTGTGTGAGCACGTGGGTGTGTGTGTGTGAGCACGTGGGTGTGTGTGTGAGCACGTGGATGTGTGTGTGTGTGTGAGCACGTGGGTGTCTGTGTGTGTGAGCACGTGGGTGTGTGTGTGTGTGAGCACGTGGGTGTGTGTGTGTGAGCACGTGGGTGTGTGTGTGAGCACGTGAGTGTGTGTGTGTGAGCACGTGGGTGTGTGTGTGTGTGTGAGCACGTGGGTGTGTGTGTGTGTGTGAGCACGTGGGTGTGTGTGTTTGAGCACGTGGGTGTGTGTAAGCACGTGGGTGTGTGTGTGTGAGCACGTGGGTGTGTGTGTGAGCACGTGGATGTGTGTGTGTGTGTGAGCACGTGGGTGTCTGTGTGTGTGAGCACGTGGGTGTGTGTGTGTGTGAGCACGTGGATGTGTGTGTGTGCTCGTGGGTGTGTGTGTGTGCGAGCACGTGGGTGTGTGTGTGTGAGCACGTGGGTGTGGGTGTGTGAGCACGTGGGTGTGTGTGTGAGCACGTGTGTGTGTGTGTGAGCACGTGGGTGTGTGTGAGCACGTGTGTGTGTGTGAGCACGTGGGTGTGTGTGTGAGCTCGTGGGTGTGTGTGTGTGTGCGAGCACGTGGGTGTGTGAGCACGTGGGTGTGTGTGTGTGAGCACGTGGGTGTGTGTGTGTGAGCACGTGGGTGTGTGTGTGAGCACGTGGGTGTGTGTGTGAGCACGTGGGTGTGTGTGTGAGAGCACGTGGGTGTATGTGTGTGTGAGCACGTGAGTGTGTGTGTGAGCACGTGGGTGTGTGTGAGCACGTGGGTGTGTGTGTTTGTGCGAGCACGTGGGTGTGTGTGTGTGAGCACGTGGGTGTGTGTGTTTGAGCACGTGGGTGTGTGAGCACGTGGGTGTGTGTGTGTGAGCACGTGGGTGTGTGTGTGTGAGCACGTGGGTGTGTGAGTGAGCACGTGGGTGTGTGTGTGTGTGTGAGCACGTGGGTGTGTGTGTGTTAGCACGTGGGTGTGTGTGTGTGAGCACGTGAGTGTGTGTGTGAGCACGTGGGTGGGTGTGTGTGTGTGAGCACGTGGGTGTGTGTGTGTGTGTGCGAGCACGTGGGTGTGTGTGTGTGAGCACGTGGGTGTGTGTGTTTGAGCACGTGGGTGTGTGAGCACGTGGGTGTGTGTGTGTGAGCACGTGGGTGTGTGTGTGTGAGCACGTGTGTGTGTGTGTGAGCACGTGGGTGTGTGTGTGTGAGCACGTGGGTGTGTGTGTGAGCACGTGGGTGTGTGTGTGTGCTCGTGGGTGTGTGTGTGTGTGAGAGCACGTGGGTGTGTGTGTGTGTGCGAGCACGTGGGTGTGTGTGTGTGAGCACGTGGGTGTGTGTGTGAGCACGTGGGTATGTGTGTGAGCACGTGGGTGTGTGTGTGAGCACGTGTGTGTGTGTGAGCACATGTGTGTGTGTGTGAGCACGTGGGTGTGTGTGTGTGAGCACGTGGGTGTGTGTGTGAGCACGTGGGTGTGGGTGAGCACGTGGGTGTGTGTGAGCACGTGTGTGTGTGTGAGCACGTGGGTGTGTGTGTGAGCTCGTGGGTGTGTGTGTGTGTGCGAGCACGTGGGTGTGTGTGTGTGAGCACGTGGGTGTGTGTGTGAGCACGTGGGTGTGTGTGTGTGAGCACGTGGGTGTGTGTGTGTGTGAGCACGTGGGTGTGTGTGTTTGAGCACGTGGGTGTGTGTGAGCACGTGGGTGTGTATGTGTGAGCACGTGGGTGTGTGTGTGAGCACGTGGATGTGTGTGTGTGTGTGTGAGCACGTGGGTGTCTGTGTGTGTGAGCACGTGGGTGTGTGTGTGTGTGTGTGAGCACGTGGATGTGTGTGTGTGCTCGTGGGTGTGTGTGTGCGAGCACGTGGGTGTGTGTGTGTGAGCACGTGGGTGTGTGTGTGTGTGTGAGCACGTGGGTGTGTGTGTGAGCACGTGGGTGTGTGTGTGAGCACGTGGGTGTGTGTGAGCACGTGTGTGTGTGTGAGCACGTGGGTGTGTGTGTGAGCTCGTGGGTGTGTGTGTGTGTGCGAGCACGTGGGTGTGTGTGTGTGAGCACGTGGGTGTGTGTGTTTGAGCACGTGGGTGTGTGAGCACGTGGGTGTGTGTGTGTGAGCACGTGGGTGTGTGTGTTTGAGCACGTGGGTGTGTGAGCACGTGGATGTGTGTGTGTGAGCACGTGGGTGTGTGTGTGTGAGCACGTGGGTGTGTGTGTGAGCACGTGGGTGTGTGTGTGTGAGAGCACGTGGGTGTATGTGTGTGTGAGCACGTGAGTGTGTGTGTGAGCACGTGGGTGTGTGTGTGTGTGTGAGCACGTGGGTGTGTGTGTTTGAGCACGTGGGTGTGTGAGCACGTGGGTGTGTGTGTGTGAGCACGTGGGTGTGTGTGTGAGCACGTGGGTGTGTGTGTGTGTGTGAGCACGTGGGTGTGTGTGTGTGTGTTAGCACGTGGGTGTGTGTGTGTGAGCACGTGAGTGTGTGTGTGAGCACGTGGGTGTGTGCGTGTGTGTGTGTGTTAGCACGTGGGTGTGTGTGTGTGAGCACGTGAGTGTGTGTGTGAGCACGTGGGTGGGTGTGTGTGTGTGTGAGCACGTGGGTGTGTGTGTGCGAGCACGTGGGTGTGTGTGTGTGAGCACGTGGGTGTGTGTGTGTGAGCACGTGGGTGTGTGTGTGAGCACGTGGGTGTGTGTGTGAGCACGTGTGTGTGTGTGAGCACGTGTGTGTGTGTGTGTGAGCACGTGGGTGTGTGTGAGCACGTGGGTGTGGGTGAGCACGTGGGTGTGTGTGAGCACGTGGGTGTGTGTGTGTGTGAGCACGTGTGTGTGTGTGTGAGCACGTGGGTGTGTGTGTGTGTGTGAGCTCGTGGGTGTGTGTATGTGTGTGTGCGAGCACGTGGGTGGGTGTGTGTGAGCACGTGGGTGTGTGTGTTTGAGCACGTGGGTGTGTGAGCACGTGGGTGTGTGTGTGTGAGCACGTGGGTGTGTGTGTGTGAGCACGTGAGTGTGTGTGTGAGCACGTGGGTGTGTGTGTGTGTGTTAGCACGTGGGTGTGTGTGTGTGAGCACGTGGGTGTGTGTGTTTGAGCACGTGGGTGTGTGAGCACGTGGGTGTGTGTGTGTGAGCACGTGGGTGTGTGTGTGTGTGTGTGTGAGCACGTGGGTGTGTGTGTTTGAGCACGTGGGTGTGTGTGAGCACGTGGGTGTGTATGTGTGAGCACGTGGGTGTGTGTGTGAGCACGTGGATGTGTGTGTGTGTGTGAGCACGTGGGTGTCTGTGTGTGTGAGCACGTGGGTGTGTGTGTGTGTGAGCACGTGGATGTGTGTGTGTGCTCGTGGGTGTGTGTGTGTGCGAGCACGTGGGTGTGTGTGTGTGAGCACGTGGGTGTGTGTGTGAGCACGTGGGTGTGTGTGTGTGTGTGAGCACGTGGGTGTGTGTGTGTGTGTGTTAGCACGTGGGTGTGTGTGTGTGAGCACGTGAGTGTGTGTGTGAGCACGTGGGTGTGTGTGTGTGTGTGCGAGCACGTGGGTGTGTGAGCACGTGGGTGTGTGTGTGTGAGCACGTGGGTGTGTGTGTGTGTGTGTGAGCACGTGGGTGTGTGTGTGTGTGTGTGCGAGCACGTGGGTGTGTGTGTGTGAGCACGTGGGTGGGTGTGTGTGTGAGCACGTGGGTGTGTGTGTGTGTGAGCACGTGGGTGTGTGTGTGAGCACGTGGGTGTGTGTGTGTGAGCACGTGGGTGTGTGTGTGAGACATACGCAGGCGCATGGCGACACAAAGACGCAATCACAGAGACGCGCAGATAAACTCTCACCGGTGATAGGGGTTGACCGAGATGGCTGGCAGATGTACCACCTGTGTTTTCCCATTGTGACGTTGGCACGGTAACATATTGACACAGACACACACGAGTACAAAGATCCCCCGTATAGCCTTCAACAATACTGTTGGGGCAAGCGCTGTTAGCGGGCAGCACCTATGAAGGTTGGCACGGTACGCGACGGGGTGGTGTGGCCAGCACCACGACCCTGCCGTCTTATAGACACACAGACACACGCACGAGTACAAAGATCCCCCGTATAGCCTTAACAGACTGTAGGGGCAAGTACTGTTAGCGAACACCTATGAAGGCCGAAACGGTACACGAGGGGGTGGGTGGCCAGCACCACGCCCGACCGCCTTTGGCTCCCCAGTGAGGATGTTTACATACCACATCCAGGTACTCATTTGAGGCTGAGTCGACCTAGGGGAGGCCCGGGACCGGTTCAGATAATCGTCACTGGGTGTTGGTCGTGAGCGGGAATCGAACCACGAGTACACCCACACACACACACACAAACTCACATCCCTTGCCGTAGAAATGTGGAATATTCATCAGTGGCCCGGAAAGACGCTTTTGTATTTATAGTTGCCATGATCTGACCCCTAAATGCTCAAGTTGAATGGCAACATTGCACAGCCGCTTGACGTTCAGCCCTCTTTCATGCGTTCGATCTGTTGCGCAGAGAGACCGCTCGGCCCTTATTCATGGAAGCAACTTCAGTCGCCCTCTCATCCCAGCGGCTGGTAACTCAGAGATTCGGGGTTCGGGTTAGGACGAGGGTCAGGGCTATGTGATCTCCTAAAGCGGTCTCATGAATGAAGATGCACTTCCAACTTCCCACTCGCTCTCTCTCTCTCTTCCGCTTGTGAGAGCATTTTTAGGGAGCTGAAAATTCCTCCGCAAAAGCGTGGAGGGAAGGGGGGGTGGGACGGGTCGCCGTGACCCAGCAGGGCACCGGTGGTGAACACCTCTGACTCACTCACTTTCAACTCAGCGCGCGTGCCGCATTCATATCCAGCGTTCACATCGTCTGGCCCTGTGAGCCGCGGGAATTTACACTGAACGCCGGATACCGTCCGCAGAACGGCTTCACTGCTCACGGAATTATATAGCCGCAGTCAGCCATCGCCAGGGGTATACTGGACGTGGTGTGTCGGGTGCGGTTTTGAGTCACGGTGGCTAGGAGATGTTAACTACCTCGCCTGGTCTACAGGAGGTCGTGGGTTCAATCCCGACCCTGACGCCTGCTGCTGTATATTTGGAGTCTGCGGTGTCTCTTTCTGTCATCATCATCACGTTGGCTAGGAGATGTTAACTACCTCGCCTCGTCTACAGGAGGTCGTGGGGACATTCGGACATTCGGACAGGTTTGTTCGTAGATCTGAAAAGTCCGCAAGTCGAGTGTTCGCATGTGGAGGAGTCCCTGTGCACACAAACGTGCATACATGCCAGTCGCACCCTGTGAGTCACGCCTTAACGAGCCGTCTAATTAACTCCTCTTGTCCCCCACTTGTCGTCTCTGTCGTGGTTTGTTGGCACAAGTGATTGGCACCCCGCGGGGTGTTAACCTTGTCCCAAACACTGCCCCTTGTTCAACTCGGTTCTTCAGAGGTGGTGGGGAGGGGTGGAAGGGGGCCCTTCTAATTAGAGTGCGAAATGCGGTGGGGCGGGGAACATTGGGTGGGAAATAGGCGATGGAATTGGAGGGGTGGTTGCCTGCCTTGCAGCGGGAAGTGTGTTTACCTGCGGGTGAGATTGAATTTGCGAGCGCTGTGCGTGTAACCCTTTTCTGTTTGATTGCCAGAAAGGGGAAAACCTCTTTTTATTTTTCATCGATACCGGGCAAAACGCTTTCCCATGATGCAGCCACTCACCGCGAGCTATAAGTGCTCCGATGCGTGTGGCATTGACTTTGTGCTGTTCGTCTGTTGGCGTCGTTCTCTGGTTCTGACACTGGTGGTAGTGAGACTGGGCCCTCAAGAAGGCTGTTTCCGGTGTCGGAGTTTCGAAGGCAATGCAAATGTGATTATCAGAGCATGTTCGTTTGCATGTTCAGCACGAATAGCTCGTGTGGTTAATGAAGGACTTGATCCCTTGCAGAAAGGATTCTATTTGGTATTGTTTGGGTCTTTCGGTAAAGCCACGTAGATAGAAAAAATAATCAAAATAATAATGACAATGATAATTGTTTTTTTACCCTTCTATCTGGCAACAAAACTGACACCTTTTTACAAGGAGTCATGTTTGCATAGACCGCAATACCTGCAGTCATAATACAAACAAAAGACATAACTCTGATAATGTGTACTGGCAAATGAGGTTCCCATGGTGGAATAATAACAATATCACGACGTTACGATCGCAGGTGAAGACGATTGCTTGTGTTGTCGTCTTATTGTGAAATTTTTTTTTATTTTTTCTGTCTCCGTGGCTGTTCCGAAAGACCCATGGAATATGAATTCCTGCAGTCACGAAAGCTTTAGGTTCAAGATTAATCTATTTGGTGTTCGAACATCTTAACACCTAAATTTCGATTTAAAGCTTTCGTGACTGCAGGGATTCATCTTCTTGGTTCTTTCGGTGAAGTCACGTAGAAGGGAAATAACAAAATAATAAAAAAAAAACATAATAAGAACAGGTCTGTCGGAAAGACAGCGTCTGAATTCAGACGCTGTCTTTCCGACAGGCCTGTTCTTCACCTGAGGACGGCTGCTTGCGTTGTGGCCGAAACGTCGTGAGAATTATTTTATTATGTTTTATTTGTATTACTTTATTATTTCCCTTCTACGTGACTTTACCGAAAGAACCAAGAAGATCTTAACACCTCCTGTTTTATTGGCAGAAAGGGTTTAAACAAACGTGTTTTTATTTCTCGTGCTCTGCGTTTGTGTGTGTTTACGGGCAGCAATGTGGGTTCGTGTGATTATCATTCTCGCGACACAAACAGAGGCAGACGATTTGCCTCCCACGACCCATGTCCGATGATTGTTACGGGCGATGTGATTACACGTTGAGCTCGCTTCATGCGGCAGTCGTAGTAGCCGTAGTAGATGCGTTTTAAAAACACACACACAGGGGCGCACATAGTACACGCACACAGTACACACACGGTACATACACAGCACACACACACAGTACATACACACAGTACGTACACACAGTGCACACACAGTACATACACAGCACACACACACAGTACATACACACAGTACACACACACAGTGCACACACAGTACATACACAGCACACACACACACACAGTACATACACACAGTGCGTACACACACAGTACATACACAGCACACACACACGGTACATACACAGCACACACACACAGCACACACACACAGTACATACACACAGTGCGTACACACACAGTACATACACAGCACACACACACAGTACACACAAAGTACATACACAGCACACACACAGTACATGCACACAGTACACACACAGTACACACACAGTACATACACACAGTACATACACACAGTACACACGCAGTACACGCACAGTACATACACACAGTATACACACAGCACACACACAGTACACACACAGTATACACACAGTACACACACATTCCATACACACAGTACACACACAGTACACACACAGTACATACACACAGTATACACACAGCACACACACATAGTACACATAGTACACACACAGTACACACACAGTACATACACACAGTATACACACAGCACACACACAGTACACACACAGTATACACACAGTACACACACATTCCATACACACAGTACACACACAGTACACACACAGTACATACACACAGTATACACACAGCACACACACATAGTACACACAGAACACACACAGTACACACACAGTACACACACAGCACAGTACACACACAATACACACAGTGCACACACAGTACACACACAGCACAGTACACACACAATACACACAGTACACACACAGTACACACACAGCACAGTACACACACAATACACACAGTGCACACACAGTACACACACAGCACAGTACACACACAAAACACACAGTGCACACACAGTGCACACACAGCACAGTACACACACAAAACACACAGTGCACACACAGTACACACACAGCACAGTACACACACAATACACACAGTGCACACACAGTACACACACAGCACAGTACACACACAATACACACAGTGCACACACAGTACACACACAGCACAGTACACACAAAACACACAGTACACACACAGTACACACACAGCACAGTACACACACAATACACACAGTACACACATGATACACACACAATACACACAGTACACACACAGTACACACACAGTACACACACAACACAGTACACGCAGTACATACACACAGTACACACATGATACACACACAATACACACAGTACATACACACAGCACACACACACAGTACATACACAGCACAGTACACAGACATGTCGTCCCACGTCCGACCGCATAGCCGCATCTAAGGGAATTCAAACCGCACAGATCGAATGATAATTTCAGATCGATAGCAGAGGTTAGTCCCAAGCGGGGGGATCGGCAAACCAAAAACAACATGAAGAGACATATCTTTTTTTTTATTGCGAATCCGGCAAACACACACACACACAGACAACAAAAAAATAGACGCTCCAAGCCTAGGACGTGTCATTCAGACTCTGTCTTATCGACAGACATGTTCTTCACCTGAGGACGGCTGATTGCGTTGTGGCCGAAACGTCGTGAGAATTATTTTATTATGTTTTATTTTTATTATTTTATTACTTCCCTTCTACGTGATGACTTTACCGAAAGAACCAAGAAGATTTCAAGAGCCGCCAAGCCACGCGAATCCTTGCGGAGTGGAAGCGTCGAAGAGTCACGGAGTCTGTGACAGAGGGAGTCGCAGATTGCGAAATCTCATGATGCTGATGATGATGAACGAGACTCATTGATTTGGTGGTTCTGCTGCTGCGTTCGCTGTGGCACGCAAACAGCAACACGACTCGTTCCGTGTCAACAACAACAACATCTAGTAATAGGTTTTTACCCTTTCAACTGGTACAAAACTGACACCTTTATACAAGGCATCATGTTTGCAATAACCACAACACAAGCAGTCAAAATGCAAACAAAAAGAAACAACTCTGATGATGATAATAATATGCACTGTCCTTGAAGTTGATTGGTCCACACCCGAGACAGCTTTTCTTAGAGCCTAGTCTCCATTGGTGTTGGACCAGATGACGCCAAAAGGCGTACAACTCAAAGACAGCGCACTATCAGAGTATTGAGAGCTCGGGGTAAGCATTTAACAACAACATCATCAGTGTGTGTGTCTGCGTGTGTGGCCTTAAACATGAAAAGGCGACGTTTCGGGCAATGGTCCTTCTTCACAGCACATGGAGTGGACCACTTATAATGTCCGAGCCTTCGTAGGTGCTCGCGAACAGCACTTGCCCCAACAGTCTGTTAAAGGCTATACCGGGGTGGGATCTTTGTCTTTGTGTATCACTGCGCCACCCGAGTTCGATGCCAGCTCACGGTCAACGCTGGTGACAAATATCTGGACCGGTCATGGGCTTCCCTCCCCTAGGGCGACTCAGCCTCAAATGAGTACGGGGTGCGGGTGTGGTTCTGGTCACACCACCGCCTCGTTCGCCGTTTCGGCCTTCATAGGTGCTACTCGTTGGCAGCACTTGCCCCAACAGTCTGTGCAAGGCTACACGGGGGATCTTTGTCAATTTTGTATGTGATGCTACTCGTTAACAGCACTTGCCCCATGAGTCTGTCAAAGGCTCCACTGGGGACGTTTGTCTTTGTGTCTGTTGACAGCCAGCTTGAGTGTGCCTCTGTGTGTCTAGGTGTGTGTGTCTCTCTCTCTCTGTCTTTATAATAATATAATCATTATCAGGAATATGCTCCGCAGCAGTTGCAGGAGAAGATGCTCTCACAAATAACAGGAGAGAACTGCGGGACAGGTAAATGCCCTGACTTGAATGTTGGTCTCACATCGTCATCGTTGTTGTTGTTATCATCACGCAAATCGACAAAAGCGTGGACTTTTCAATGTCTCCTGGCAACTTCTTACGGAATTTCCCGGGACGATCCGGGGAAAACAGGGCCAGGTGACAACCCTATTACACCCCCCCCCCATCCCAGTCAGTAAACCCGGTAGATTCGCATGCTGCCTGTCGGAGCGTGACGCTCAATCGGTCACATAGTCGACGTGCAGCAAATATGACTGCTCCTATTTGCTGCTGGTGGCCAGTGCTTGATTGTCCTAGTAGCACAAGTAGCTACATATGCAGTAGCTACATATGTAGCACAAGTAGCTACATATGCAGTAGCTACGGGCCCCGCACTTTCAAGGGGCCCGCGCTGAATGCTTTGAAGATATCAATTCCGGTTCAGTGATTCTGCACTTGCTCTATTACTATAGTACTATACTGCCTTCAACTTTTGTGAACGACTGGGTGTTTAAGGCTAGCGATTTGTCGTATTATCTGGCTGTATAGCAAATTTTAAAAATGCAATTACGTGTTTATTTATTTATTTAGGGGCCCTTTATAACATAATGCAACAGGTCCCGCACTCGCTTCATCCGGCACTGCTGCTGGTGCTGCTGCTGCTGTGGCAAGGAAACTGACGCCGGGCTGCAAATTCAGACGGCATTTGCGTCCGCGTGTTCGGCCACGTTTGCCGGTGAGGCGCTCGAACGGAAATGACATTTCCCCGTTGATTCGATGGCAAATAGTTGTTGCTGCTGTTGCTGCTGTTGTTGCCGCCACTGCTGTGTGCTTTGCGCGTTGAAGCGAATTATAAAAAACAAAAAAAACACCACTTTCGCGGGTAATTGCGAAGTCTCGTAAGCGCGATTTAAGGCGAGGTTTGTCAAAGAGGGGGGAGCGGGAAGCGGCAGAGGTGACGAAGCCCTCTGGGGCAGGGCCCGATGAAGGTTCTTGTAGGTTCGAGGCACTTCTGTTTCGTCGGCCTTCTGTGATAAACTTTCAAAAACAAACTCTTTGTTTTTTTCGGTAAAGTCACGTAGGTAAAAAATTTAAATTAATAAAAAATAAAATAAAATTAAAATCACGACGTTTTGGAGGCAACACAAGCTTCCGTCTTCAGGTGGAACCGTCACAGCTAAATTTTGCCTCCGAAACGTCGTGATTTAATTTATTTTAATTTTTAAAAAACTATCTTCATTTGAAGCTTTCGTGACTGCAGGAATCCCTACTCTTTGGTTCTTTCGGTAAAGTCACGTGGGTAGGAAAAAATAATAGATGACGACGTTTCGATCGCAACAACAAGCGACCGTCTAACAATGTTGATTTTTTTTATTTAAACAATTGTTTATTTTTGTTTATTTTTGCTGCCCCATGTCACTACCGCTACTACCGCCGGTGTCACTCCGCTTGTCGCACGCGTAGCGCAGCAACGCCGTGCACTGCTCTCTGTTGAGAATGAGATCGCGTGCGAAAGACACAATATGAAGGTGTTATTTCCTCCCTTTGCAATGGAAAAACAAAAAACATCTCGAAAAGCGCATCTCCAGTTGTTAATTTATCGCATCTTGTGATTTAAAAAAAACTGATTCACATGCCTCTTTTAATGTACACTGTTGCATTATCCTTGCAATATCTTTATTGAAAAAGATATCTGGATTTTTTTTTATCATATACAAACAAAATAAAACATGGGTCAACAATTATTTTTGTTTTCGTAGGCCCATTCAGTTTTCGTAGGTCCTAGGCACAGTGCCTGCTATGGCCTCTTGGACAACGTGGTCCTGCTTTGGGTGCAGTGCCGGACTAAGCTCGTGCGGGGCCTGTTGCATTATGTTATAAAGGGGCCCTAAATTAAAAAAAATATCTATTAATATTGAAAAACAAATGTTTCATAGTAAAGTAATTCTTTGTTTTCATTTGCTATACAGCCAGATAATACGACAAATCGCTAACCTTTAACACCCAGTCTAGTACTATAGTAATAGAGCAAGTGCGCTTGAACGTGCGGAGGCCGTAGCTACTACATATGTAGCTACTTGAGCTACGAGGACAATCCGGCCCTGCTCTGGGTGTCAGCGAAGGAGTTGAGGGCGTCGAGCTGAGTTGTGTTTAAGTTGTCACGACGCGTTCAGCCGAATGCGTTGATTCTAATTGCGTTGTTGGAGCAGATGAGAGAGAGAGCCCCGTTTAGATTCACCCGCGTGACGCTTAACCGACACGGGAGCTCGGTTTGGAATGTGAACGTCACTTTACGGAACTCCGGTTATAGTGAAACACAACGCTGAGGTCGTCTTCACTTTATTTAACACGAATAAGAGCTCGATTTATTGTCGATTTTAGTTAAACACTGGAGAGGTCATATTAGGGGTTTTCCCCGTTTTTCTGGCAACAAAACTGAAACTTTTTTACAAGGAATCATGTCTGCATTAACCACAACACTTGTGGTCAAAATGCAAACAAAAACACACTCTGATAATGTATGCATTTATCATTGAAACTGATTGGTCCACACCAGAGACGGCTTTCTTTTGAGCCTCGTCTCAATTGGTGCTAGACCAGAGGACGCCAAAAGGCGTACAGCTCAAAGACAATGCACTATAAAGCCCTCATTACTTTGATAGTGAGCAACTTTATTTGCACCTAGCTCGTTGCTGTATGCATTGCCGAAGCGTGTTAGAGTTCATGTGCATGCGTTGTATGTGGCTGTCGATTCACGCTCACAGCCACCGACACCGCTGACGATTATGCGAACCGGTTCGGGCCTCCCCTAGGTCGGCTCAGCATCGAATGAGTACCCTGTGCGTGGTGCCAACCACCCTGACCCTAACCCACGTGTGCCGTGCCTGGCCTGCATAGCTGCTGGTTAACAACACTTGCCCCGACAGTCTGTTGAGGGCTATGCGGGGGATCTTTGCATTTGGTGTGTTATCCCATGCCTGTTTGTACGTGTGTCTGTTGATAGCCTGCGTGTGCCTGTGTGTACGTGTGTGTGTGTGTGTGTGCACGTGTGTGTGTGTACGTGTGTGTTTACACGCGCGCGCGTGTGTGTGTGTGGTGACGTCACACATCTTATTTCTTGGCGTCTTCTCTCGAACCCTCCCGGTCACGCGAAGACGCAAACGGAGAGGTGGGCGAAGCGAGCGAGCAGGTCAGTCCCTGAACACCATCATCATCATCAGCAGCAGCAGCAGCACCACCAACATCATCATCACTAATACTATCACCGCCACTAACACTATCATCATCATCACTGATATTATCATTTGCACGAACAAGAATATCATCATCGTCATCATCACTAAAACTACCATCACTTAGACGATCACGATCAGCACTTACACTGTCGTCAGCACTGAAGCTATCGTCACTAATGCTTCCACTATCAGCACCAACACTATCATCATCGGCACCAACACTATCATCATCGGCACTAACACTATCATCATCATCACGAATACCACCACATTACCATTATATCATCAGCAGTAAGCACTATAACTGTGGTGATGATGATCATCATCATATCGCACCACTAACAACACCACGTCCATCATCAACACTCACACCATCGCCATCACAATGAATACTATCACCATCACCATCGTCAAGAACATCACCACTTCCATCACTATAATCATCATCAGCAGCATCACTGACACCATCATCACTAACACATTCACCACCACCATCCTTATCAGCAGCAGCATCACAAACACCATCATCACTAATACATTCATCATCATCATCAGCAGCAGCGGCATCACTAACATCATCAATATCACAGCCATCATCATAAACAGGACCGCCATCGCCATCACCAAAACACCACCATCATCATCACTTTATGATTATCGTCATAATCATCATCATCAGGTGCGTTTCGCGCGTATAGACGCGTGTGTCTGTGTGTGCACATTTGTGTACACGTGTGGGGAGCGGTGGTGGAGCGGTTAGCGCAACGCTGCGCTACGAACCTGGCGACCCGAGTTCAATTGACGCTCACGGCCAACACCAATGACGATTATCTGAACCGGCCCTGGGCCTCTCCTAGGTCGACTCAGCCTTAAATGAGTACCTGGTGCGGTGCGTAAAAACATCGCCGCGGGGTGAGACAAAGGCGGCCGGGCGTGGTGCTGGCCACCCACCCTCCTCGTGCGCCGTGCCGGTCCTTCATACGTGCTCGCTAGCAGCACTTGCCCCAAAGATCTGTCAAGGCTACGCGGGGGATCTTTGTCTTTGTTTTGCTGCCCACGTACATCGCCTGCACGCGCGCGTTTGTGCCGCTGCCGAGCGGTCAGCAACAAGCATCGGCAATCACTCGTTCACAGCTGCGATCGATAAAGGATGAATGACCGTTTGCAAAAGTGGCGCACTTCATTCCCAGATCCCAACAATGCGCCACCGCCGTGTGCGTGGTTGTTTGGTTGTTGTCGTCGTTGTTGTTGTTGTTGTTATATTCTTAGGTTTTTTTCGGTAAAGTCACGTGGGTAAAAAATTAAAATTAATAAAAGTAAAATAAAATTAACAAAAAATCACGACGTTTCGGAGGCAACACAAGCTTCCGTCTTCAGGTGGAACCGTCACAGCACGATAGCTGTATCAGCTACCGTCACAGCTGTTGTGCTGTGACGGTTCCACCTCGGAAGCTTGTGTTGCCTCCGAAACGTCGTGATTTTTTTATTTTTATTAATTACATTTTTTTAATTACGTGACTTTACCGAAAAAACCTAAGAATATGAATCCTTGCATTCACGAAAGCTTCAAATCTATAATTAGTTGTTGTTGTCGTGAGTGGGGAGGAGCGGTGGCGCAGCGGTTAGCGCGCTGCGCTGCGCTACGAACCGGTTCAAATCATCGTGACTTGTGTCGTTGGCTGTGAGCCGGAATCGACGGCCACGTGCACGCGCGCACACACACACAACGCTGAGATTCTGCGATAACAATGAGCTTCGTGCGTTGAAAGTAGCACTCGATACACACGAAGTGCTTGCCACAAATGAACCACAATGCCCTGCTGATGATCTCGTCAAGGAGTACAAACCACCAGCACGCAAACTCCGGTGGTCATCCTCGCAGCAGAAGCAGCAGCAGCAGCTGCGGCGGCTTTTGTCTGCGAGCCATTGGACAGAGACGGTGGTGGTCACCGCATCGCGCGGCGCTTTCAGACGACGCTTCTGCGGCCGTCTGGAACGTTCTTGATTCCGATTTTAGGGAACCACTGCAACTCTGCACTTTTAAATCATCATCATCATCTAGATTGACAAACTCATTTCTTAAGATCTGCTTGTTATCTTTAGTTTATTGTCCTTCCTCCGGCGCCTCCGATCAGGGCGGTCGGCTACGTACGGTGCGAAAGAAGTTCAACATACACACGTACGAAGCCACTGGAGCGATGTATTTTAAAATGTACATTGAAAACGTCTTTCTTTACGACTGTTTAACGTTGAGTTGTTTTTTGTTGTTGTCCTTTCCCCGCACCTCCAATCAGCAAGGTCGGCTGCGTACGGTGCGAAATAAATTTCGATTTAAAGCTTTCGTGACTGCAGGGATTTATCTTCTTGGTTCTTTCGGTAAAGTCACGTAGAAGGGAAATAATAAAAATAATAAAAATAATAAAAATAAAACATTGTATTGTATTTTATTATGTTTTATTTTGTTTATTATTTCCCTTCTACGTGACGTTACCAAAAGAACCAAGAAGGTCTTCTTCTTGGTTCTTTCGGTAAAGTCACGTAGAACGGAAATAATAAAATAATAAAAATAAAACATAATAAAATAATTCTCACGACGTTTCGGCCACAACGCAAGCAGCCGTCCTCAGGTGGAGAGCAGGTCTGTCGAGAAGACAGAGTCTGAATGACACACCTCCAGGCTTGGAGCGACTATTTGAGCTGGGATGGAGGGGGGAAGGGCGCCTTGACAAAATAATTTGCATATCAAGAGGAATTTAGCATATTTATGGGAAATGCAGATATGCGATTAGTACTACTTGTGAAATGCGTAGGTGGTGCGAAAGAAGTTCAACACTACACACGGGCCCTCCACCACCTCCACGTGACCTCATGTCTCGTCGCGACTCGAGCCTCTGCTGGGCCTCCCTCGGAGCCTCCTGCCTGCCTCGCCTCCTCCTCCTGCTCCTCCTACCGGGTCTGGGTTCGACCCCGGGGGCTGCTGACAACGCGGCCCCAGGCCTAGGCAGGGATCTGAGCGAACTCCGAGGATCCCGTGCCGGCCTGCGACCTCCGAGACCGCCCATCTCTGCACGCGCGGCTCAGGTGAGGAGCAAGGGTCAAGGTTCGACCCACCCCCACCCACCTCACCCACCACCCCCAATTATAGCCGGTGCTTGATACGTAACATTTCGACACCACGCGAAATGAAATATGCCGATTTATAATAAAGGTTTTTTTTGGGTTAGATCGCGTTATTTATAAATGTGTCGCAACCCTCCACCACCCGACACGGCCAATCAATAAAAAAAAATGTGTCACGTTGACAAAAGACAAATAGTTCAATCTTGATTTGAAGCTTTCGTGAATGCATGAATCGATACTCTTTGGTTCTGTCGGTAAAGTCACGTAGTTAGAAAATAATAGATCACTATTATTTATTAGTTCACTACTTTAGCCCACTGGTGTGTTGAAGAGTGAATCCACAACATTTCCAATTTTTGAGTTGAACGACGTTTCGCTCGGAGTTCGCTCAGATCCATTTTCGCTAGCGAAACATCGTGCTCAAACTCCAAATACACAGCAGGCGAAAGTGTCGGGATCGATCCCACGACCTCCTGTATACCAGGCGAGGTAGTTAACATCTCGCCACTGTGGCACGCAAGTGTAACAAATGACCGCACACAAAAAAGGGCATTGCATCACATTTGGTCCCACACTCAATTTGACCAAATTCCGCCTCTCGCAATCAAACCCTATATTTACAAAAAACACATACCGTGTCGACTGCCTTCGCGAACAACAATGATACCGTCACGTGGCCACTTTGAGATGTGATCTCCAAAAGCCAAACAATCGCGATCTGAACTCTGAACTTGTTCGCGGGCAGATCTTCCTGGCTCGGTACGGCTGGCTGGACCCCGTGCCGTGGAGAGAGGGCTCAGGACACGCTGAGGCCGACCCCGCCACCGCCCCCTGGGATGACCTCGACTTTGCTAACCCCGTCCCGGACGAACTCCCCGTTGAGCCCGACTCGGAGCCAGCCCACTCGGACTCCGTAGAGCTGCCCGCTTGGGGAGCCGAGGCGGGTGCAGGTCCCGCAGAGGAGGCGTCACGGCGGGGCGAGCGAGCGGGGGGGCGAGCGGGGGTGGCGTTCTTCGTCGGCGTCGGCCCCGCCGTGGCCGATGCCCTGCGCAGGTTCCAGGCGGCGCACGGCCTCGAGGTCACGGGCCTCCTGGACCCCGGGACCAGGGAGGCGATGAGCCAGCCGCGTTGCGGTGTCCCCGACAGGCAGACGGGAGAAGCGGCAGATGATTGGGGTGCTACTCGCTAACAGCACTTGTCACAGGCTATACGGGGAGATCTTTGTCTTTGCCTTTGTCTTTGTTTCCAATGTCACCTGCGATGTTGCTGGATGTGTGGACGATCGAAAGGTCTCGTTGCTCCACTTTTGCCGTCGCTGCGTGCCGCTGACACCGACTCTCCCGCCTTCCTCCAGCAGATCGGTTTGCCGCCTCGATCTCCTCCAGCGAAGCGACCGCCACCGCCACCACCTCCACCACCACCTCCACCACATCCACCGTTAACGTCACCCCCAACACCATCACGAACACCTCCACACCGTCTTCCTCCGCAGTGAACACCACCGCTACGTCACATACCTCAACCACCACCACCACCACCACCACCGCCGCCACGACCACCGACCCCAATACCATCACCTCCCCATCGCCTCCCTCCGTCACCATAATCGCGAACACCTCAACATCACCACCTTCCTCCACAGCCACCATCACCCCCAGCATCTCCGCGAGGGCTCACACTCCTGCCAACACCATCACCAACCGCTCCGCGTCACCTCCCTTCATCACCACCGCCAACATCATTAACGCCACCACCACCACTAACACCACCACCACCACCACCAACACATCCGCGCCACGTTTCTCCACCAGCAGCACCACCACGACAGCCAACAAGAACCTCACGGCCTACGACCGAAGCCGCACTCATCCACCATCCATGCCGTTCGTGCCGAACACTCAAACCACCACAACCACCAGCACCACCACAACCACCATCAACCCCAAAATCTCCACAACCACTCACACTTTTGGCAACACCATCAACAACCACTCCACGTCACCTGCCTTCATCACCAACGCCACCACCACCATCATGGACACCACCACCACCATCATCACCAACACATCCATGCTACGTCCCTCCATCACCACCACCACCATCACCAACCGCCCCACGTCACCTGCCTTCATCACCACCACCACCAACATCATGAACATCACCACCACCATCATCACCAACGCATCCACGCTACTCCCCTCCATCACCACCGCCACCATCACCAACCGCCCCACGTCACCTCCCTTCATCACCACCACCACCACCAACATCATGAACACCACCACCACCACCAACGCATCCACGCTACGTCCCTCCATCACCACCACCACCATAACCAACCGCTCCACGTCACCTCCCTTCATCACCACCACCACCAACATCATGAACACCACCACTATCATCACCAACACATCCACGCTACGTCCCTCCACCACCACCACCATCACCAACCGCCCCACGTCAACTCCCTTCATCACCACCACCACCATCATGAACACCACCAACACCACCAACATCATGAACACCACCACCACCACCAAATCTGACGTCGCCCGCAACGCCGGGCGCTCGAGGCGGGCCCTCCCGTCACGTCCCAAACGCCGCCTCCCTCGTCGCCTCCACGAGTTCGAGACGAGGCGACGTCGCGACCTCCGCGGCCCGGCCGACGGTCCCGGGGGTCTCGCGTCGACCTCCAGGGCCTCTCCCGCGGAGGAGGAGGAGGCGGAGGAGGCCGCGCCGCCGCCGGCAGCCGCCTTTGCGGCCCGCGTGGTGCGCTGGAGGCTCCTGAGCGAGGGCTTCAGCACGAGGCTGAGCGTCGTGGAGCAGAGGGCCGTGGTGCGTCTCGCGTTCCGCATGTGGAGCGAGGTGGCTCCGCTCGTCTTCAAGGAGGACCTCACGTCCCCGCCCGGAGACGTGGACATCCGCTTGGGGTTTGGCACGGGTGAGGGCTCCTCCCGCGTGGGTGACTACCGCCTTGCTCGTGACCACCACATCCCACGTGACCATCCCGTGACCACCACACCCCACGTGACCATCCCCTGACCGTGACCACCACACCCCACGTGACCACCACACCCCACGTGACCACCACACCCCACGTGACCATCCCCTGACCGTGACTACCACACCCCACGCGACCACCACACCCCACGTGACCATCCCCTGACCGTGACCACCACACCCCCCTTGACTATCCCGTGACCAGCACACCCCACGTGACCACCACACCCCACGTGACCACCCCTCCCCACCCCAGGCCGCCACCTGGGCTGCCCGCGCGCCTTCGACGGCTGGGGCCGCGAGGTGGCCCACGCGTGGACTCTGGGGGACGTCCACTTTGACGACGACGAGGACTTCAGGGGCCTCGGGGAGGCCCGGGGCATCAGCCTGCTCAAGGTGAGCGACAGAGACACACAACGCTGGCGCGCGCGGGGAGCGGTGGCGCAGCGGTTAGCGCTACGCTACTCCACCCGGCGACCCGAGTTAGATTCCCGCTCACGGCCGACACCGCTGACGATTATCTGAATCGGGCGCTGGGCCTCCCCCGAGGTCGACTCGGCCTCAAATCAGTATCTGGTGCGGTGGTGTGCAAACATCGCCACTGGGGAGACAAAGGCGGCCGGGCGTGGTGTTGGTCACGCCGCACCCTCATGTGCCGTGCCGGCGTTCATAGGTGCTGCTCGCTTGCCGCACTTGCCCCAACAGTGTGCCAAGGGCTACACGGGGGACCTTTGTCTCTATCATAGGTGCTACTCGCTAGCAGCACTTGCCCCAACAGTGCGCCAAGGGCTACACGGGGGACCTTTGTCTCTATCATAGGTGCTGCTCGCTTGCCGCACTTGCCCTAAGAGTGTGCCAAGGGCTACATGGGGGACCTTTGTCTCTATCATAGGTGTTGCTAGCTTGCAGCACTTGCCCCAACAGTGTGCCAAGGGCTACACGGGGGACCTTTGTCTCTATCATAGGTGCTATTCGCTTGCAGCACTTGCCCCAACAGTGTGCGAAGGGCTACACGGGGGACCTTTGTCTCTATCATAGGTGCTGGTCGCTTGCCGCACTTGCCCCAACAGTGTGCTTAGAGCTACACGGGGGACCTTTGTCTCTATCATAGGTGCTATTCGCTTGCAGCACTTGCCCAAACAGTGTGCCAAGGGCTACACGGTGGACCTTTATCTCTATCATAGGTGCTGGTCGCTTGCAGCACTTGCCCCAACAGTGTGCCAAGGGCTACACGGGGGACCTTTGTCTCTATCACAGGTGCTATTCGCTTGCAGCACTTGCCCCAACAGTGTGCCAAGGGCTACACGGGGGACCTTTGTCTCTATCATAGGTGCTGCTCGCTTGCAGCACTTGCCCCAACAGTGCGCCAAGAGCTACACGGGGGACCTTTGTCTCTGTGCGCCAGGTGGCCGTGCACGAGATCGGCCACGTGTTGGGGCTGCGCCACGCGCTGCTGCGCGGCTCCGTGATGCTGCCCGAGTACCCCGGGGGAGGGGCCGGCGGGGGGGAGGGGGGGGCCGGGGGGGGGGGGCGAGGGGGAGGTCTGTGAGCTGCACCCCGAGGACAGACGCGCCGTGCAGCACCTGTACGGTGAGAGGTGACATCACCACCAACATCACCACCACCAACATCACCAACAACATCACCACCAACATCACCATGACCAACATCACCACCACCAACATCACCAACAACATCACCACCAACATCACCACCAACATCACCAACATCACCAACATCACCACCAACATCACCAACAACATCACCATCACCAACATCACCACCACCAACATCACCAACAACATCACCACCAACATCACCAACATCACCACCAACATTACCAACATCACCATCATCACCAACATCACCATCATCACCACCAACATCACCATCACTACCATCATCATCATCACCAACATCACCAACATCACCATCACTACCATCATCATCATCACCAACATCACCATCATCACCACCAACACCAACATCACCACCAACATCATCATCAACATCACCACCAACATCACCATCACTACCATCATCATCATCATCACCAACATCACCTTCACTACCATCATCATCATCATGATCACCAACACCAACATCACCACCACTACCATCATCATAATCACAGACGCGCCATCCACGGCGGAGGTGACGATGGAAGGGATGGAGGGACGGTGGGGCTGGGAATGGAACCGCGTGATGTCCCAGCGGGTCGGTGAAAGAGGAATGAGTTGGAGCGTGATGGTGGAACGAGGGGGCACGGTTGGGTGCGACGTGGACTAGAGGCGGCGGGGTACGGGGCACACGCGTGATGTGTTAGGGGGCCAATCTAGATTTGAAGCTTTCGTGACTGCAGGAAATCCATACTCTTTGGTTCTTTCGGTAAAGTCACGTGGGTACGAAATAAAATCAATCTTGCGCAACACAAGCATCCGCCACCTGATGACGGACGCTTGTGTTGCGCCCGAAACGTCGTGATTTATTTTATTTTTTACCTACGTGACTTTACCGAAAGAACCAAAGAGAATGGTAGGGGGTCATCCATTCAGTGCGTACGCATGGAGGGGGGAGGGGGGGGTTAATCCAAATGCGTTCGCGTGCGTGTGGGGGGTCTACTGACAATGCACGCATAGAAAACTGGGGGGGGGGGGGCGGGGGTGAAGGCTCGATAATGATGTGTCTACATCGGCCTTCAAATGAGTCAGATTGTCCGGCGGTGTGGACTATCTGTTTGCTTAAACACGTTCATATTACACTGGTCAACAAAAAAAAAAAATTCTGGCCTGGACTTTTGCAGCTGTTTTAGACTAATTTCAGGGTGCTGATTCCAAATCTGATCTCAGATTTGCTCTATCGCATCTCATTTTTATGCAATCGGCATACCCCATTTTCATTGATTTTACCCGAAATGAACTCTGTCACTTATGATTGCAAGTTGTTGCGAGTCAGTGACTGCTTTAGTGTTAAAATATGGTGCTGTATTTTTTGGATGGTGTGTTTATCACGTTTTAGCTGTGACGGTCTCACCTGATGCCGGAGACTTGTGTTGCCTCCGAAACGTCGTGATTTATTATTTTATTGTATTTCCATTATTACTTTTATTAACTTTTTAAAAAAAATTACCTACGTGACTTTACCGAAAAAACCTAAGGGTATGAATCCTTGCAGTCACGAAAGCTTCAAGAATCTAGAAATAAAATAACTCAATTCAATCACGACGTTTCGGAGGCAACACAAGTCTCCGTCTTCAGGTGGGACCGTCAGAGCTAAATTTTCTGTATCAGCAAATTCACTTAATACACAGCTAAATTTACTGTATCAGTAAATTCACTTGATACAGTCAATTTAGCTCTGACTGTCCCACCTAAAGACGGAGACTTACTTGTGTTGCCTCCGAAACGTCGTGATTTCATTGAGTCACTTAATATTTATGTATTATTATTATTTTACCTACGTGACTTTACCGAAAAAACCTAAGACTATGAATCCTTGCAGTCACGAAAGCTTCTAGAATCTAGAAGTTAACATCTCGATAATTGTTTTTTTACCCTTCTATCTGGCAACAAAACTGACACCTTTTTACAAGGAGTCACGTTTGCATAGACCACAATACCTGCAGTCATAATACAAACAAAAGACCATAACTCTGATAATGTTTGCACTGTCTTTGAAGTTGATTGGTCCACACCCGAGACAGCTTTCCTTAGAGCCTAGTCTCACATGGGTTGGACCAGATGACGCCAAAAGGCGCACAACTCAAAGACTGCAGGTATTGCGGTCTATGCACACGTGACTCCTTGTAAAAAGGTGTCAGTTTTGTTGCCAGATAGAAGGCTAAATAACCAATTATCATATTTTTACCGGCAAATGAGGTTCCCATAGTAAAGTTAACATCTCGTTAACCCCCCCCGCCCCCCCCCCCTCTAGGCGTGTGCAAGGGGCGCTTTGACGTGGTGCTGGACTGGGTCCGCCGTCCGCCCGACGACCCCACGGGCCCCCCACGCTACAACACTTTCTTCCTGCGCTCCGCCTGGTACTGGCTCTACGAGAATCGCAGTCAACGCACTCGCTACGGAGACCCGCGGCCCATCGCAGCCGGCTGGCGAGGGCTGCCACCGGGAGGAGTGGACGCCTTCGTGCACGCGTGGACCTGGAGCCAGGACTGCGCCTATTTCTTCAGAGGTTCCACGACCAACATCACCACCATCATCATCATCACCATCATCACCATCATCACCATCATCATCACCATCATCATCACCATCATCACCATCATCATCACCATCATCACCACCATCATCATCACCATCATCATCACCATCATCACCATCATCACCACCATCATCACCATCATCACCATCATCATCATCACCATCATCACCATCATCATCATCACCATCATCATCACCATCATCATCACCATCATCACCACCATCATCATCACCATCATCACCATCATCACCACCATCATCACCACCATCATCATCACCACCATCATCACCACCATCATCATCACCATCATCACCATCATCACCATCATCACCATCATCTCGAGTCATCGGCGTGTGTGTGCCTGTGAGTCGCTAACAGCACTTGCCCCTCCCGACATTTCAGTTTCATTTCATCTGTTAGGTATAACCCTAAATTTCGATTTAAAGCTTTCGTGACTGCAGGGATTCATCTTTCTTGGTTCTTTCGGTAAAGTCGTCACGTAGAAGGGAAATAATAAAGTAATAAAAATAAAACATGATAAAATAATTCTGACGACGTTTCGGCCACAACGCAAGCAGCCGTCCTCAGGTGAAGAACAGGTCTGTCGGAAAGACAGCGTCTTAATGAACACCACCAGGCTTGGCAGCGTATATATAAGCTGGGTTGGAGGGGGAAGAGCGCCTTGACAAAGGAATTTGCATATCAAGAGGAATTTAGCATATTTATGGCAATTATTATTTTATGATGTTTAATTTTATTATTTTATTATTTCCCTTCTACGTGACTTTACCGAAAGAACCAAGAAGAAGAGGTATAACCCTGTGAGCCATGCGGCTCTTGACTCGGGTGCAACCGCAACAAAACAAAGAACATGAACAAGAAAACATCTTTAAGTGACTGCACGCAACAGAAAAAAAAATCCTGGAAAAAAACAGCAAAGTCCTAGAGCGTGTTAAGGCTATACGGGGGATCTTTGCCTTTATGTCTGTCCGCCTGTGTCGGTCCGTGTCTGGCTTCAGGACCGGCTCAGATAATCACGAATCGTCGCTGATGTTGACCGTGAGCGGGAATCGAACTCGGACAAACACGCGCGCATTGGTATTTAGAGCGTTACGTGTGGCCACTGTCCGCTGAATGAAGAGTCATCAGCAGAACGTATTATACGGTCGGAATAAAAGGGACGCACAAGTGCGAGCTGTAATATGCTACTCGACGGAGGCTCGCTGCGATTAATGAGTTGATAGGAATCCAGCCGTTTGTGCTCTCGCCAAGGACGTGAATTGTGATTTCTTGATACAGATACAGATGGCGGCAGGGGGGGGGGGTGACACTGCCGGAACAAGGCGTACACGCACGGGTATAGACACGTGCGCGCACACAGCACTCGTACGTGAAGGCAAAGACCTCCCGTATAGCCTCAGCAGACTGTTAGGGAAAGTGCCGTTGGCTTGCACCGCTCGGCCGACTTTGTCTCCCGAGTGTTTACACACCGCTACACCAGGCGCTCATTTGAGGCCGAGTCGACCTAGGCGAGGCCCAGGGCCGGTTCAGATAATCGTCACTGGTGGTTGGCCGTGAGCGAGAATCGAACTCGGGTCGCAGCTTTTCGTAGCGCCAGCCGCTCCACCACCGCGTGCGGTAGAGACACAGAGATACATCCTCATCATCAGCACCAGCACCATCATCATCATCAAGATTATTGTCATCATCATCAGCAGCAGCAGCACCATCATCATCATCAAGATTATTCTCATCATCATCATCAGCAGCAGCAGCACCATCATCATCATCAAGATTATTCTCATCATCATCATCAGCAGCAGCAGCACCATCATCATCATCAAGATTATTCTCATCATCATCATCAGCAGCAGCAGCATCATCATCAAGATTATTCTCATCATCATCATCATCAGCAGCACCATCATCAAGAATATTCTCATCATCATCATCAGTAGCAGCAGCACCATCATCATCAAGATTATTCTCATCATCATCAGCAGCAGCAGCAGCAGCACCATCATCAAGATTATTCTCATCATCATCATCATCAGCAGCAGCAGCACCATCATCAAGATTATTCTCATCATCATCATCAACAGCAGCAGCACCATCATCATCAAGATTATTCTCATCATCATCATCATCAGCAGCAGCAGCAGCACCATCATCATCAAGATTATTTTCATCATCATCATCAGCAGCAGCAGCACCATCATCAAGAATATTCTCATCATCATCATCAGCAGCAGCAGCATCATCAAGATTATTCTCATCATCATCATCAAGATTATTCTCATCATCATCAGCACCAGCACCATCATCATCATCAAGATTATTCTCATCATCATCATCACCATCAGCACCATCATCATCAAGATTATTCTCATCATCATCAGCAGCAGCAGCATCATCATCAAGATTATTCTCATCATCATCATCAGCACCATCATCATCAAGATTATTCTCATCATCATCAGCAGCAGCACCACCATCATCATCAAGATTATTCTCATCATCATCATCAGCACCATCATCATCATCAAGATTATTCTCATCATCAGCAGCAGCAGCACCATCATCATCAAGATTATTCTCATCATCATCAGCAGCAGCAGCAGCACCATCATCATCAAGATTATTCTCATCATCATCAGCAGCAGCAGCATCATCAAGATTATTATTATCATCATCATCAAGGTTATTCTCATCATCATCATCATCAGCAGCAGCATCATCAAGAGTATTCTCATCATCATCATCATCAGCAGCAGCAGCATCATCATCAAGATTATTCTCATCATCATCAGCATCATCATCAGCAGCAGCAGCAGCATCGCTATGATCTTCAACATCACAATGGTGAAGACAAAGGCGGCCGGGCGTGGTGCTGGCTACACCGCCCCCTCGTGAAGCCGTCGGACTAAATCGGTTCTCGCCTACCGGTCCCTGCCACCAACAGTCTGTTAAATCATACTTGGGGCAAACGTATTTGTGTTTATATATTTGTTTGCGTGAATACGAGCGTCCGTCACATGTACGTTGGTGTAACGTCGTTGCACATGTGCAAGAGTGTTTAACGTCTGTGCCTGTGTCTCGGTGTGTCTCGGTGTGTGCCTGTGTGTGTATCTGTATCGGTATGTGCCTGTGTGTGTGTGTGTATTGTGGGGAGCGGTGGTGTAGTGGTTAGCGCGCTGCCCTACGAACCCGGGTTCGATTCCCGCTCACGGCAAACACCTAGCGACGATTATTTGAACCGGTCCTGGGCCTCCCCTAGGTCGACTCAGCCTCAAATGAGTACCTGGCGCGGTGCGTAAAAACATCGCCACGAGGGAGACAAAGGCGGCCGGGCGTGGTGCTGGCCCACCCACCCCCTCCTGTGCCGTTCCCGCCCTTCATATGTGCTACTCAGGAAGAGCACTTGTCCCAACAGTCTATAGCTAAAGGCTATACGGGTGATCTTTGTCTTTGTAGGGTCCTACTACTGGCGCTACGACAGCGAGCGAGACCAAGCCTTCGTGCGAGACCCCCAAGGGGTCGCCTACCCCCGACTCATCTCAGAGGGATTCCCAGGGGTCCCGTACCCCCTCGACACTGCCTACTTCGACCGCAGGGACCAGAACATTTACTTCTTCAAAGGGAGTGGAGTGAGTTTCTTCAAATCTCCCCCACACACCGAACCCCTACACTCCCCACAGTGATCCTAGTAGCACAAGTAGCTACATATGTAGTAGCTACTACTAGTGTAGCTACTGCATGTGTAGTAGCTACACATGTAACTACTACATGTGTAGCTACTACACATGTAGTAGCTACTACTAGTGTAGCTACTACATGTGTAGTAACTACTACACGTGTAGTAGCTACTACACGTGTGTAATGCGGGCGTAAGCGACCTTCCGGAGGTGACGTCACGGGGGGTGGAGTCATGTGACGTGGGGGGTAAGGTTCGGGGCTTTAAGCGGGTAAACCGGAAGGGGAAGGTAGTCGGGGTGTGAGCGGAAAAGAGTGAGGCCACGCGGGCAAGTGTGGAGAGGGGGGGCGCCGACGGCGATCGGGAGCCAACCCCGAAGATAAGAGGAAGCTGCGGAGTGGTGTGCAGCTGGGGAGGAAACAGCCAGGAGGGCTGCGTGTTAGAGGCAGCGGTGTGGCTGCCAGGAGGAGCTGCGGAGAGAGAGAGAGAGGGAGCTGCTGTTGTGGATCGGGCCGACATTGGAGTCAGCACCGTGGAGAAGCTACAGAGTAAAGACAGCCGTGTGGGTGTACAGCACGAACCGAATAATAAAGGACACTGAGCCAGACATCGTGGTCCAGTCGTTTATTACACTGGTGTCGGAAGTGCAACGGCATGTCGAAACAAGTGAGGAAGAAAGTTAATCCGGCGCCTGCATCGGCTTCTTCGTCCGACGACGACGAACTCCCTCCAACCACGGATCCTGTTGGGGTGGTGGAGGAGAGCCAGGCTGAGGCGACCACGGGAACGGGTGTGGAGGATGTTGGCGCGGTGGCGGGTCCGTCGACATCATCAGACGCGGATCAACGATGGCAAGCGATGGCGGTACAACTGGAGGCACTTCAGGACGTCCTGGCGCATCTATGCCATCTCGTCGCGCCAGGGACGATGGATGATGCAAGTGGTGCTCCGCGGGCCGCCACGTTGCCTGTCCTGCCGCCGCCATTGCCCACGCGGCAAGAGGCCGCCATTTTGCGCGCTCCGTGGCGCCAAACCGCCATCTTGGCCACGCCGCGGGCCGACGCCATTTTGAATTTGCCATCACAACCACCACCATTGGAAGACGGCGGGAAGAGGAGTCGGAGTCGCCACCTTACAACAGTTAAAGAATTTTCCGTCGGTGGGGACTGGAGCGCGTTCGCCTGCCGCTTCTTGGCGGCGGTACGCACAGCAAGATGGACCGATGCGGAGGCTTTGGAGGTGTTGCCGACTCTCCTGGACGACGAATCTGTCCGATTCTTCCGTTCCATAGCGACCGATAAGAAGGCAACTTTATGTGGTGTTTTTCAAGAAATGGCCGATGCTTATGAGCCACCAGATGATGCGCATCGGCGATTCGCTCAACGACAACGAGCACCAGAGGAGTCGCCCGTGGCGTTCAGGGGTGCGGTGCTGGAGCTGGCCATGGCAGCTTATCCTGAGACGCCACAGGACCTGCTTGAGCCTCTCATATTAGGGAAGATGTTGGAGCTGTCTCGGGATCTAGGGATCCCCATGCCTGTGTGTGGGCATGAGAAGCTAACTTCCCGGATGGCTGCTAAGTGTCTCGATGCGCAATTCAACCTCCGTCGCTGGAAACAAGTGACGGCGTGGACGGGGGGGCCCGTCAAAGATGGGGATGCGCTGGGATGGAACCCTGCGCAGGCCGTCTATGTTCCGGATGACCGGGGCCCTCAACAACTGACGGCCGCCTCCGCTCCATGGACGGGACGCGGCGGGCCGAGACCGCGCGCGGTGCTACCAGAACGGGGCCGTCAGGAGGCGAGGCCTGCGCTTCGGCGCAACGAGGCCGAATGTTTCCGCTGCGGGCGTAGGGGCCACTACGCCAGAGACTGCTGGGCGCGCTTCCCGGCTCCGCCGCAGCAGGAGGCCTCGGCACCGGTCAAGTCGGCTAAAGATCCTCCGAAACAGGCATGTCGGCACGCACCAGACACTCGGCAAGGCTTTCCACCTCACCCACCACCTGTGTTGCGCGATCCTATTGTTGTTGTTAAAGAAAGGCCATCGACGGGGCCTTGTCATTCAGTTACGCAGTGGCGCAAATTGGCACGGAGAGTTGTCGCGGCCGCTACGGGTTCGTCCACTGTACCGGGGTCCATACAAGGTGTGGACGTGCGCATTTTGGTCGACTCGGGGGCGTCTGCGACTATTATATCGGATGTCATTTTCCATCTGTTGGGCATTCCGTCGGGGGCTGTGCGTCCGGTTTATGGGTCGTGCGTCGCTGCGAACGGGGGTAGCATGGGCATCGTGGGTCAGGTGGATGCTAAGATATCTATTGGGGATGTGTCGGCCTCGGGTGTTGTGTTGATATCGAGATCTTTGGCGGTTCCTTGTTTGTTAGGCACCGATTTTTTGGCTAAGATGCCCATTTTGATCAAAATCAATGAGAATTGTATTGAACTGCCGGGGGGCCGTCAAATCTCGTTTCTGCCGTCGCCCTGGGGGCGACCTGCTTCGGCCGTACAAGTGCAGGCGCTGTCCGTCGCATCTGTGGACATCCCACCTGGTACACAGATGCTTATACCCTTGCGGTATCGGAAGCCCCTGCCTGATCGGCTAGGAGCAGTAGGGGTCTTGTTGTCACCGTCCGCCACGATAACAACCGGGTTGGCGTTAGTGGGGGCACAGACCATCGTCCGGCCGGATCAATTACCGTTTTTACAGGTGCTTAATGCGGGGGGAGAAAACGTCCGTGTCCCGGCCGGTACGGTTGTGGCACATGCCACTACGGCGTTTGCGACCCATGATTGTCCACATAGCCGGGGAGTTGTTGCTGGGGTTTCAGAGCCAAGGAGTTCGGATGATCGTTGGGTTGCTCAATTATGTGACGAAAATTCTTCCCTGTCCATGGAGCAACGTGGTGCGCTGCGTAAATTGTTGTTGACATATTCCGATGTGTTCAGCTCCGATGATTTGGATTTGGGCCGCACTTCCTTACTTTACCATCACATTGAGACGGGCGATGCTGCCCCTATTCGATTAAATTCGCATCGGATGAGTCCTGCGGAACGAGAACACGTAAGGGGGGCAGTGGAAGACATGTTGGCTGCGGACATTATATCGCCATCTAACAGCCCATGGGGCGCTCCAGTCGTCTTGGTTAAGAAGAAGGATGGCAAATTGCGATTTTGTGTTGATTTCCGCAAATTGAATAAGATATCGGTGGCAGATGCGTACCCCCTGCCGCGTATGGATGACTCCCTCGACGCATTGTCGGGGGCTAAGTTCTTTTCCACACTGGACCTCTCTTCGGGATTTTGGCAGCTTCCCCTTGACGAGTCCTCACGGGAGAAAACCGCCTTCCGTACGCCGCAGGGGTTATTTCAATTCAACTGTCTCCCGATGGGATTGAATGCGGCCCCTGCTACATTTCAAAGATTGATGGAGCTCGTTTTGACGGGGTTGCAGTGGGAGACATGTCTTATATATTTGGACGATATCATTGACTTCAGCCGCACATTCGATGAACATTTGACGCGGCTGGAGACAGTGTTCACGAGGATGCGTTCTGCCAAATTGAAATTCAAACCAAAGAAATGTCACCTACTGCAACGGTCCGTCCGCTATTTGGGGCACATTGTGAGCGCTGAGGGAGTGTCCACGGATCCGGAAAAGACGGCGTGCGTCCGGGATTGGCCGACTCCGGCCACCGTGGGGGATGTTCGGCGGTTTTTGGGATTTGCCTCGTATTACCGAAGATTCGTGCCGGGTTTTGCGACGATTGCGAGGCCTTTGCATCTCCTTACGGGTAAAGGACGGAAGTTTGTTTGGGGACAGCCGGAGGAGGCGGCCTTTCGGAGTCTGCGTGATCTATTGGCCACGGCCCCAACATTGGATTATCCCGATTTCGATCACCCATTCATTCTTGATACGGACGCGAGTGACACAGGTATTGGGGCGGTGTTATCACAGTCTAAAGGGGGTGTAGAGCGTGTCGTGGCGTATGGTAGCCGAGTCTTGTCTCCTGCGGAAACCCGCTACTGTGTCACTCGCAGAGAACTATTGGCGGTTGTTTTTTTCCTACGGCAATTTCGACCATACCTCTACGGTCGTTCTTTTATTGTGCGTACGGATCATGCGGCCTTGCAATATGCCCTTAAAATTGACCAGCCATCCGGACAGTTGGCACGTTGGTTGGACACGCTACAGGAATTTTCCTTCCAAATTCAACATCGGAAGGGAGTGCGCCATGCGAACGCTGACGCACTTTCCAGATTACCGCGGCGCGGCCCTTGTAAATGTGAGTCGGGGACGCATAGGTGTTCGCCGATTCCAAACCCCCCTCAGCCGCTCACGCTGGCCGTCGAGAAGTCGGACACTCCGATGGAACCGGGACCGGCTGACGGGGTTTTGAATCTGCCGCGGTCTGTCTGGATCCGGGAACAGATGATGGATGAGTCATTGGTGTCCTTGCGGAAGCGGTCTGCTAAGGACAATGGGAGTCCGAGTACGGCTGTGGGGCCGCAAACCGCTCTCCGAGATGGTCTGCTTATGTGGCGGGAGGGGTTCCAGGAACGTTGGCGCCTGGTGGTACCAACGTCCTTGCGGTTCGAGTTGATTAGAACCCTCCATTGTGACACTCTCTTACATTTAGGGGTGCAGAAGACCTTGTTGACGTTGCAACGTCATTATTTTTGGCACGGCATGGCGACAGATGTCGTAGGGCACGTGCGCGCGTGCCCTGCGTGTGCACAACGTAAGCCGCCGAAACATCCTTACGTGCCGCCTCTCCAGTCGATTCAGGTGTCTCGAGTCAATGAATTGGTGGCACTGGACATATTGGGACCTTTTCCACCATCGGCGAGGGGTAATAAATATTTGCTGGTAGGGGTTGAGTACCTCTCCCGTTGGCCGATGGCCTGGCCGTTGCCCGATCAGTCGGCCGCGGCCATTACCGACGCCTTTTTGTTTGGGTATATTATGGATAAGGGGGCGCCTGAGAGACTCCTCACGGACCAGGGCAGGAATTTCTCTTCTAAATTATTGGCGGAAGTGTGCGCGGGCCTTGGGACTAAGAAAGTACGGACATCCCCATACCATCCGCAGACGGATGGTATGGTTGAACGGCTGAACAGGACATTGTCTGCCATGCTTTGCCATACCGTGAGTGAACAACAATCAGATTGGGATCTGCACATCCCCGGGGTGCTTTCGGCGTACAGGATGACGCCTCATGCGGCTACAGGATATTCGCCGTTTTACCTTATGTATGGTCGGGAAAACGTGCCGCCGGTGGATGTGCAATTGGGAACTGGGGTGAAGGGACCTCGGAAACCACTTCCTGAATACATCCAGGACACGGTTCGCCGAGTCACGGAGGCGCGGGAGAATGCCCGCGTGGCTACGGCCAAAGCCCAGGCCCGGAACGAGCGATATGCGCGACGGTCTGAGGGGGAGTGCCCTTGGAAGGTTGGGGACCTAGCCTGGCTTCATTGTCCACAGGTACGTCCGGGGACCTCGCCGAAATTGCACAAACCCTGGCATGGTCCCGTACGCCTCATTGCGGTTCCCAACCCACAGACAGCACGCGTCCAGATTGGGTCTCGTCGCTGGGTTGTGCATACGTCGCGCTTGAAACCATATGTTGCTCCCTTACATGATGCGTCATCCCCCAATATTGCCTTGCCGGGGTCTGTTGCTGCTGACTCTCCCCTGCCTGCGTCCATTGATCTCGCTAGAGCGCCTGTCGTACCTGTTCCAGACAGGCCGGCCGTGACATTGCGGGGGACGAGGGGCCCTGCTCGGAGGACGCCTGCCAGGTCTGCGGGACCTTCGAGCCCTGCAGCCCTTCCGACCCAGCTGCGGGCACGGTCACAGGACAAGCCCAAGACTAACTCTTTAGAGACACGGGACGGCGGTGGACTTCCAGCTGCGACAGGGGGATTACCCCCTGTCGTTCCTCGACTTTCATCGCGTTCCCGTTCTGCGAGTGGGCCGCCGACCGTCCGGGACGGGCCGGCGACCCGCACACGTTCCAAATCGCTTACGTTTCGTTGATTGTTGCTGTCTTGTTATTTTTTTCTTACAGTTGTATTTATTGCATGCTTTTGTACGATCGTTGATGTTGATTGCGTTGTTGTTGTTCTTGCTGTTACATTATATGCTTAGTGTCCTTTAGGGGGGGAAGCTCGGTTCGCCGCATTACGATTTGCTATTGGTCAGCCGAGGTCGGCTGGGATTTTTCTACGGGGGAGGGTGGTGTAATGCGGGCGTAAGCGACCTTCCGGAGGTGACGTCACGGGGGGTGGAGTCATGTGACGTGGGGGTAAGGTTCGGGGCTTTAAGCGGGTAAACCGGAAGGGGAAGGTAGTCGGGGTGTGAGCGGAAAAGAGTGAGGCCACGCGGGCAAGTGTGGAGAGGGGGGGCGCCGACGGCGATCGGGAGCCAACCCCGAAGATAAGAGGAAGCTGCGGAGTGGTGTGCAGCTGGGGAGGAGACAGCCAGGAGGGCTGCGTGTTAGAGGCAGCGGTGTGGCTGCCAGGAGGAGCTGCGGAGAGAGAGAGAGAGGGAGCTGCTGTTGTGGATCGGGCCGACATTGGAGTCACCACCGTGGAGAAGCTACAGAGTAAAGACAGCCGTGTGGGTGTACAGCACGAACCGAATAATAAAGGACACTGAGCCAGACATCGTGGTCCAGTCGTTTATTACACGTGTAGTAGCTACTACACATGTAGTAGCTACGGGCCCCGCACTTTCAAGGGCCCCGCGCTAAATGCTTTCAAGCTATCAATTCCGGTCTGGTCTAACACTTTGAGGCTTGGCTGATAGGCTCAAACAAAGGCTGTCTCTGGTGTGAACCGATCAGTTTCAAAGACAATGCATAGATTATTATGATCAGAGCAAGTCTTTTGTTTGCATGGTCACCACAAGTACGTTGTCGTTCATGCAGACAGGATTGCTTGCAAAAAGGATTCTGTTTAGTGTTTTAACATCTTAACAGCTGTTTTATTTGCCAAACCTCCTGTCACATCTCTTGTATATACACTATGTTGAACTTCTTTAGTACCTAAATTTCGATGTAAAGCTTTCGTGACTGCAGGGATTCATCTTCTTGGTTCTTTCGGTAAAGTCACGTAGAAGGGATATAATAAAATAATGAAAATAAAACATAATAAAATTATTCTCACGACGTTTCGGCCACAACGCAAGTATCCGTCCTCAGGTGAAGAACAGGTCTGTCGGAAAGACAGCGTCTGAAACATTCAGACAGTGGTGGCAATTCCAACATTCAGACGCTGTCTTTCCAACAGACCTGTTCTTCACCTGAGGACGGCTGCTTGCGTTGTGGCCGAAACGTCGTGAGAATTCTTTAGTACCGTACGTAGCCAACCGTTGACCTCCCCCCCTCCTTCCCCCCACTTCTCTTCCCGACGTCCCCCACCCCCCCGCACCCCTCACCTCTCGCCGTCCCCAGGTGACGGTGTTCAACGTGCGCTTGGGCCGCGTGTCCCCAGGCCCTCCGCGGGCCCTGCGCTCCGTGTTCCCGGCCCTGCTGGGCCCAGGCGGGGACCACCCCGGGGGAGGCCTGGATGCGGCCTACTACTCGTACGCCCACGGAGCCCTCTTCCTGCTCAAGGGCCCTCACGCGTGGAGGGCCCTCACGGACGCCGAGAGGCGCGCCTGGGCCTCGGGCGGGTCGACGATAACGATGAAGGAGACGATGAAGACGATGCAGGAGACGATGAAGACGATGCAGGTGAAGGTGACGCTGCCGCCTAGGAATGCACTGCTGCCCCGGCAAGCGACGGCGCAGATCTGGCGGGACATCTGTGATGCCGGTGCGGCCGGGGCTTAGCGGATGGGTGGACGAGGTGGTGGTGGAGGTGGAGGAGGTGGAGGAGGAGGAAGAAGAGGTGGAAGAGGAGGATGTAGAAATGGTGTTGAAGAGGTGGTGGAGATAATTGTTTTTTTACCCTTCTATCTGGAAACTAAACTGATACCCTTTTTTGTTGCCAGATAGAAGGGTCAAAAAACAATTATCATATTTTTACTGGCAAATGAGGTTCCAATGGTGTAGGTGGTGGAGAGACAAGGGAAACAAATGTTTGAAAGACTTATGAGAGAGATGATGATGATGGAGGAAGAGATTGGAGGGGCAGAAGATTTAGAGGAGATGTAGGTAGAGAGATGAATGGAGGGAATGGGAGGTGGAAGTTAAAGGTGGAAGAGAAATGTGGAGGATGGGAGGTGCAGGGGGGTAGAAGAGGGTTAGAGGAGAGATGCAGCAGGAGGGTGCGAGCGTGGGTGGTTGAGAAGAGGTGCTGGAAATAGACGAGGGACAGAAGGGATATTGACGAGGTGGATAAGGAGATGGGGTGGAGGTGAGAATGGACAGTGAAGGAGGTGAATGGGGTGGAGTAGCAAGGCGATAGGAGGTGGAGGATGTTCAGAAAGGGAGTGAAGTGGACGGGTTACAGAGATGTCGGAGGAAGAGGAGGAGGCATGGACGGTTGGTGTGGAGGAGGAGGAACAGGAGGCAGTGGAGGAGATGGAGGTGAAGTCAGAGGAGGTGGAGCGTGGCGAGATGAAGGCGGATGAGGTGGTGCAGGACAGCCTGGCAGAGGAGGCGGAGGGATGAGTCGGGGCCTACAGTAGACGGAGGTTCAGGAGGTAGACGGAGCAGATGAAGTTAAATTAATGAGGTGAGAGAAAGCGAAGAGCGATCGATGTTAATCAATTCTAGATTTGAAGCTTCCGTGACTGCGAGGATTCATATTCTTAGGTTTTGTTTCGGTAAAGTCACGTAGGTAAAAAATTAAAATTAATAAAAGTAAAATAAATAAAAAAATAAAATAATATAAAAAAAATGTATTTTACTTTTATTAATTTTAATCTTTTACCTACGTGACTTTACCGAAAAAAACCTAAGAATGTGATGTTAATCAAGTTAACGCGTCTCATGAGAGATGGAGACAAGTCTGAAAACTAAAATATTATAATAATTTTATTTTATTTATTTACGATGACGATGACAATTTTGTCAGATGTTCTTTAATTTTTAATTTTACAATGAAATTGCCTCAAAGTCTCAACGCAGCGTTGAACAGTGGTGGCAATTCCACATTGCTATGGCAAGGGATAGTTTACACAAAGGACAACAGTCACTGTTGGGTTTTCAACGTTGTGGTTCTATTAATTATATTGAGTTCGGAGCGATTGAGATTAAGAGGACGAAGCCACCAAATATCTGGGAGACTCACCCCGTTCTAGATTTGAAGCTTTCGTGACTGCAAGTATTCATATTCTTATTTTTTTTTCGGTAAAGTCACGTAGGTACAAAAATTAAAATTAATAAAAATAAAATAAAAATCACGACGTTTCGGAGGCAACACAAGCTTCCGTCTTCAGGTGGAACCGTCACAGCACGATAGCTGTATCAAGTAAATGAGAGATTTCAAGAGATATTTTTATTTTACTTTTATTAATTTAAATTTTTTGCCTACGTGACTTTACCGATAAAACCTAAGAATATGAAGACTCAACCCGGACACACGGTGAGCTGATTGCCACGCCCATTACGGTGACTATGAGATGTTAACCACCTTGCCTGGTATGCAGGAGGTCGCGGGTCCGATCCCAATCCTGATTATACATTTTGGGCCGTCCATAAATGACGTCACGCGATTTTGGACGATTTTTTACCCCCCCCCCCCTTCGTCACACGGCGTCACAAAAAGTCAGACCCCCCCCCATCAAATATGACGTCACAAAGCTCTGCCCCCCCCCCCAATAAAATAAAACATGCTTCAAATCGCTTTAAACTATTGTAATCGTAGTGCGTATTTAATGTGGCGCTGCACTCTGATGTTGTCGGAGAAAACATTTATTAAAAAGTCTATTTAATTAAGTAGAACGTGTTGTCTATATTTATTTAAAGTTGCGCATTTTGATATGACGTCACATTTCTCAACCCCCCTCCTCCCCCTGGTCACACATCGTCACAAATGTCTGACCCCCCCCCCACCCCAGGTGCGTGACGTCATTTATGTACGGCCCCTTTGGAGTTTGCATGTTCTCCCCGTGGTCGCGTGGATTTTTCTCTGGGTCGTCGGCGTTTTCCCTCCACATTTAGAATCAACATCCACGCGTTTAGAACATTTGGCTGCTGTACATTTCCACGTGATGACAAGCAACTTCGGTGCGTTATCATTTGTGGCCACTTCTGAAACAACAGCAAAAAAAATGTTGTATACAGGCACTCCTCTACTTACGAACACTCGACATACGAACTTTCAGAGATACGAACAAACCTGTGCGTATGTCCATTCGCCCGTTCGGACCGAGAGTCGTAAGTTCAACCGCGGTCGTGGCATCTACATCTGCATGAACGTGAAAAACCAGTGGGCATCTACATCTACAGGAGAATCATACAACGTTTAAAGTCATCCCCCGTGTTTGGTGGCCATGCCCGTAGCACAATGTGTTTGGAATCGATAGGAGTAAAGTTGGGACTTACGAACAGATCGACTCACGAACAGACCTCTGTAACCTAACTCCCTGCAGTTGCATATCCACCCCGTTATTAATGTAGCCCCGCCTACTACCCAGATGGTCCCGCCCACTATCAGTGTAGCCCCGCCCACTATCATCGTGGCCCCGCCCACTATCAGTGTGGCCCCGCCTACTACCCCGGTGGCCCCGCCCACTATCCGGGTGGCCCCGCCCACTATCCTCGTGGCCCCGCCCACTATCAGTGTGGCCCCGCCCACTATCTGTGTAGCCCCGCCCACTATCAGTGTAGCCCCGCCCACTATCAATGTAGCCCCGCCCACTATCAGTGTAGCCCCACCCACTATCCCAGTGGCCCCGCCCATTACCCAGGTGGGACCGCTCACTACCCAGGTGGGCCCCGCTCTTTGCCCGGCATCTTCACGATTCGGAGTAGAATTATTTTGACCTCGGCGGCAAAGATGCCAGATCTTTACAAAATCTTCCGAGGAGAGAGGGTGGGGATGGCCCATTATAAACCCACCGGGACTGTCCAGGACAGTCTGTGCAAGTTGATGATGATGGTGATCTTAGATTTCAAGTTTTCGTGACTGCAGGGATCCATACTCTTTAAGTTATTTCTGTAAAGTCACGTAGGTTTCATATTCTTAGTTCTTTCGGTAAAGCCACGTAGGTAAAAAATAAAATAAAAATTAATAAAAAATAAAATTTAAATCACGACGTTTCGGAGGCAACACAAGTCTCCGTCATCAGGTGGGACCGTCACAGCCTGATTTGCTGTATCAAGTGAGGTAGGTTTGCATTGCACGGAATTAATCCCACATGTTCATTCGACTCGGGGGGGGGGGGTGGATAGGGGGTGTATTTAGAGGCATTTATTAAATCGCGCGTCTTACTTTCGTGAAAGGGGCACTGTCTACTGACGTGTACATAAAAAATAAATAAATATTGATATTTTACAGCACATTTGTCAAATCCACTGCTGGATGATGGGCTGTCCGCGTCGTGTCAGGTCACGCGGGAGTGGGTGGTGGGGGGGGTTATTTGACCATACTTCACCACGCTGGTCAGTCAGTGAGGGTTGGGGAAGGTGGTGACAGAGGAGGAGAGGTGACCCCGTTTCAGGTTCAGTTTCAATTCACCACGCCCGGCCGCCTTTGTCTCCCCAGTGGCGATGTTCACACACACCACACCAGTTAATTGTTTGAGGCTGAGTGGACCTAGGGGAGGCGCAGGACCGGTTCAAATAATCGTCACCGGTGGTGGCCGTGAGCGGGAATCGAAATCGGGTCGCCGGGTTTGTAGCGCAGCGTGGCGCTAACCACTACACTACAATGCGTGACGCTTTCACATGCGCGGGTCACGTGACAGATTTGACGTCACAGCTCACTTGCTGTGCAAAAAATAAATGCATTATTGAGCTCCCCCCCCAAAAAAAAATTATTTTTATAATTGTTGCATGGTGTACAGTCTGGAAAGTACCCACATGGCAAATTTCCAATTTGTTGCATGTCGGAAAGTACGCTAAACATTTTGAACAGACACACACATTCACAACTTTGCCTTTTACTGGTAGGAACGAAGTGAACCAGCCTACAATAGATTATATCGTCCGTCCGTCCGTCCGATGTCCGATTAGGTGTAGCAGCATCGCCCCCTACTGCAAACACTTGGCAGGACCCTACAAAAACCTTTAGACTCAGTGACGCTTTCCTGGCTAAACAAGTGTAATAATACATTATGTTTATATTCTTTGCTTATTCGTTCCTACCAGCCCACCCCGCAGGGACCTGTTATATATATGGATATAACCCTGTGAGCCATGCGGCTCTTGACTCGGGTGCAACCGCAACAAACAAAAACACGAACAAGAAACATCTTAAAGTGACTACGCGCAGCAACAACAACAAATCCTGGAAAAGACATCAAAAGTCTTCCAGAAAAAAGCACCGCATTTCAACGCTGTGTGCAAAAATCCCAGTGGGATGCAAGTCAAACAATAACAAGCATCAGACATATCACTCACTTTACAATGTCAGCCGTGGCCGAGATTCGAACTGGGCTGGGCCGCTTTGGTATCACGCAGTGAGCAGTGCACCACGTGGGCGCCGGATCGATTGTATCTCCCGGAGCGGCAGTTGAAGAAAATTAAATGGCCAGCGTGCATGGAGGATGAATGGATAAACACGTGTGGTGGGGTAAAGTGTGGGCACCTCCCCCAAGTGTCCAAGAGGTGTGGCCAGCAATGGAAGAGTAGGCCAACTTCACGTATTGGCGGTACACTGCAGTGGTGCGCAGTTATATTCGCAATAATAATTATTTATTTCCCTCCCCCCCCCCCGATTCGCAACCCCCGGTAGGAAAATCTCACGGGGTTGGTGGTGATGGTGGTGATGGTGCGTGAAAGTCACGTAGGTAGAATAATAACTGGTCAACAAAAAAAACTATTCTGGCCTGGACTTTTGCAGCTGTTTTAGACAAATTTCAGGGTGCTGATTCCAAATCTGATCTCAGATTTGCTCTATCACATCTCATTTTATGCTATCGGCATACCCCATTTCCATTGATTTTACCCGAAATTAACTCTGTCACTTATGATTGCAAGTTGTTCCGAGTCAGTGACTGCTTTAGTGTTAAAATATGGTGCTGTATTTTTAGGATAGTGTGTTTATAATATCATGTTATGTAGATATCCACATTTATTTAATATTTTTATTCTGCAGTTTTTATTGAAAATGCAATATTTGATATCTCAAAAACCTGATTTGATAGACAAAAACTGATGCCAGATTTAGAATGGGCACCCCAAAATTACCTTACTCGCGTTGGAATACCTTATGCCAGAAAAAGTGTGTTGACCAGTGATAACAGATCACGACGTTTCGATCGCAACTCAAGCAATCGTCATCAGGTGGGACAACCACAGCAAAGAAAAAACTGCTTTAGTAGCAGTTTTGTTTCTTGCTGTGTTGCGATCGAAACGTCGTGATCTATTATATTATTTTTCTACCCACGTGACTTTACCGAAAGAACCAAAGAGTACGGATTCCTGCAGTCACGAAAGCTTCAAATCAAGATTGTCGGTGATGTCGAAGCGAACGTTTAACATCAGCGGCTGAACACGGGAAAACTTTCGGTAAAGTCACGTAGAAGGGAAATAATAAAATAATAAAAATAAAACATAATAAAATAATTCTCACGACGTTTCGGCCACAACGCAAGCAGCCGTCCTCAGGTGAAGAACAGGTCTGTCATTCAGACGCTGTCTTTCCGACAGACCTGTTCTTCACCTGAGGACGGCTGCTTGCGTTGTGGCAGAAACGTCGTGAGAATTATTTCATTATGTTTTATTTTTATTATTTTATTATTTCCCTTCTACGTGACTTTACCGAAAGAACCAAGAAGAAGAATCCCTGCAGTCACGAAAGCTTTAAATCGAAAAAAATGTCCGCGGTCTGTTGCCGTAGAGCAGCAGCGCCCCGGCCTGACGACGATTGTCTCGGCTCCCGTGTTCCAAAGGGCGACGTTTCCTACTCGTTGCCCCCAGACGTGATCGGGACTCTTCCTCGATCCGTCTTCCCGGTGGCATTAAACGATTGCGACTCGTGGTGGCGTCACCACCGTCGCACGTTCGAACGGCGAAGCGTGCCGCTCAATCTGAGTGCAGCTTGTGATGGAGACTACTTGTGTTGTGGTTATTGCAAACATGATGCCTTGAATAAAGGCGTCAGTTGTGTACCAGTTTAAAAGGGTAAAGACCTACTACTATTGTGATGGAGAGGTCTGCAGCTCACGGCTGTCATCGTGAGGCCCTGCTTCAATGAGGAGCCCGCTGCGTTATCACGCTGCACGCATGCAGCCAGCTATGGCTGCACGGTTTTGGTGGTACATGTTGTTTATGCCATTTATTGTGAAAATTCCGTCACAGTTCCTATGATCACTGTTTCATTGCTTTCATGGCTTTATTTTGGTGATTTCGAAAAGTGTATTGGTTTAGCCATCTTCTTGGTTATTTCGGTAAAGTCACGTAGAAGGGAAGTAATACAATAATAAAAATAAAACATAATAAAACAATTCTCACGACGTTTCGGCCACAACGCAAGCAGCCGTCCTCAGGTGAAAACCAGGTCTGTCGAGGCGACAGCGTCTGAATGAAACAGCACACGTGCTTGGAGCATATATATAAGCTGGGTTGGAAGGGGGGGAAAAGAGCGCCTTGACAAAATAATATGCATATCAAGAGGCATTTAGCATATTTATGGGTTTAGCCATGTTTGTTTGTTGTAGTACATGGTTAGACTGATGGTCTTAATCTAAGTTGTCTTGTGGTTGTTGTTGTTGTTTTACTTGCATCCCACTGGGATTTTTGCACACGGCGTTGGTGTGCGGTGTTTTTCTGCAATATTTTGCTTCCTTTACTTGCATTTTCTGTTTGCACTCAGTCACACATTCACTTTAAGATGTTTTCTTGTTCATGTTTTTGTTTGTTGCGGTTGCACCCGATTCAAAAGCCGAATAGCTCACAGGGCTATACCTAATAAATGACCTTGAACTTGAACCGGTGTGGCACCGCCAAGTCGTCCAAATGTCCTCCACCGCAAGGCGGCCTTTTCTCTAGACCGGAGTGGTTCTTCACCTTGACTGCAGCCTTGAAACCCCCGTTGGTTGTCAATCGTAAAAAAAAACATGGACACTGTTTATAAACACGTAGGGGGTTGACGAAACAAAGTTTAGTTTTTTTCAGTTTCATTTATTAAGTACTAGCTTTAACTACCCGGCTTCGCCCGGGACTTGGATGCACCACGCCCGGCCGCCTTTGTCTCCCCAGTTGCGGTGTTTACACACCACACCAGTTACTCGTTTGAGGCTGAGTCGACCTAGGGGAGGGCCCAGGACCGGTTACAAATAATCGTCACCGGTGGTGGGCGTGAGTGGGAATCGGAACTCGGGTCGCCGGGTTCGTAGCGCAGCGTGGCGCTAACCACTACACTACAATGCGTGACGCTTCCACGTGCGCGGGCCACGTGACAGATTTGACGTCACAGCTCACTTGCCGTGCAAAAAATAAATGCAATATTGAGCCCCCCCCATCCCCCCCAAAAAACCCCACAAAAGTGTGTTTTAATAATGTTTGCATGGTGTACAGTCTGGAAAGTACCCACATGGCAAATTCCAAGTTTGTTGCATGTCGGGAAGTACGCCAAAAAACATTTTTAACAGACACACATAATCACAACTTTGCCTTTTATATATATGTGTAGATAATCCTGTGAGCCATGCGGCTCTTGACTCGGGTGCAACCGCAACAAAACAAAAACATGAACAAGAGAACATCTTAAAGTGACTACACGCAAGAGAAAAATCCAAGTAAAAACAGCAAAGTCTTACAGAAAAAAACACCGAATTTCAACGCTGTGTGCAAAAATCCCAGTGGGATGCAAGTCAAAAAACAACAACCATAAGACAATGTAGATTAAAGTTATCAGGCCAACTCTGTACTGCAACAAACATGGCTAAACCAAGACGTTTTCAAAATCACCAAAACAAAGCTATGCGAACAATGTAACAGTGATCATAGGAACTGTGATTCAAATTTAACAATAAACGATACACATAACATGTATCTTCTTGGTTCTTTCGGTAAAGTCACGTAGAAGGGAAGTAATAAAATAATAAAAATAAAACATAATAAAATAATTCTCACGACGTTTCGGCCACAACGCAAGCAGCCGTCCTCAGGTGGAGAACAGGTCCGTCAAGTAGACTCTGCCTCAGGAGAACCTGTTCTCCACCTGAGGACGGCTGCTTGCGTTGTGGCCGAAACGTCGTGAGAATTGTATTTTATTATGTTTAATTTTTATTATTTTATTATTTCCCTTCTACGTGACTTTACCGAAAGAACCAAGAAGATGAATCCCTGCAGTCACGAAAACTTTAAATCGAAAAAAATTTCCGCGGTCTGTTGCCGTAGAGCAGCAGCGCCCCGGCCTGACGACGATTGTCTCGGCTCCCGTGTTCCAAAGGGCGACGTTTCCTACTCGTTGCCCCCAGACGTGATCGGGACTCTTCCTCGATCCGTTTTCCCGGTGGCATTAAACGATTGCGACTCGTGGTGGCGTCACCACCACGAGTCGCAATCGTTTGATGTCAGTTTTGTACCAGTTTAAAAGGGTAAAAACCTACTTCAATAAACGATACACATAACATGTACTTAACGTGCGCGTAGCTTCATTTGTGTGTTCGATGATTTGCCTTCTCATAAAATGTGTCCGTGTCTCGCATCCCCCAGAAAGGGCATCTCGCACCCACAGTGATGTGCGTGCATCCCAGGCTCAGAAGAAAAAGATGAACCACTGCTCTAAATTCTAGATTTGAAGCTTTCGTGACTGCAAGGACTCATGGCTGTGACGGTTCCACCTGAAGACGGAGGCTTGTGTTGCTTCCGAAACGTCGTGATTTTTTATTTTGTTTTATTTTACTTTTATTAATTTACATTTTTTTACCTACGTGACTTTACCGAAAAAACCTAAGAACACTGCTCTAGAGCTTCCCTCTTGTCACGAGGCCATCCGCCGACGGCGACGTCAGCGAGAAATTGCACGGCTGCGCTTTTCCCCCTTGCTCGTCACTTGGATCCACCACCAGATGGCAGTGTCGCTCCATCTCTTCGCGTGCGTTCAAGACCCGCGCGGTGAAGTATGCGCGTGGGGTGGGCGCTCATCCCCGTTGGCTGGAGGCCAGTCGCACGACACATCCCACGTGTAATAATCGTTGGGAGACGTGCTCGATCCACTGCTGGATGAATGCCTCCTCCTCCCCCTCCCCCCCCACCGTAGTCGCGTGGATTTTTCTCTGGGTCGTCCGGCTTTTCCTCTCCACATTTCGAAGGCACGCGTTTAGAGTATTTGGCTGCTATAAATGTCCACGTGATAAGCTACCTTATATGAGCTATCATTTGTGGCCAGGTCGCTTGTGAAAGAATTAACCCGTAAAAACTAAGTTTTTCACTATAAATCCTTTATATGCGTGGCATCGGTTTTATTTTATTATTCATTTCTGTTTTTCTTGAGTAAGAGTTTCATTTTTATCACATTGGTATTTTAAATTAAATATGACATTTTTTTTTTCCTACAAAGTGGAAAATTTAGGAAAATTTTTTTCACGAAAATAAATTGTCACGCACAACGAGTCTGTGTGCAAAATGTCAGCTCGATTGGATCACGGGAAGTGGGTTAAAAAACGACCGAAAGATTTGCACGGTCGTAAGCGCACAAGCAAGCAAGCAAGTGAACTTAATATAAAGGATTTAAAAAGAGCTATATGGCTCAGTTGTCCTTACCTGGTGAAATAAAAATTGTTTATGGGTTTTAATGGGTTTTACTTCGGTGTGTGAAGCTTTACGTCAGTTCTAGGAGCTATGTGAGTGCTAGGAGCTATGTGAGTGTTAGGGGCGATGTCACCATGAATCGCTGCGGCAGGGTTAGAAACAGGATCTATGCTCGCAGGAGTTAGGAGCCGTGCCAGTGTTAGGACCCGTGCCAGCGCTAGGACCCGTGCCAGTGTTCGTAGCCGTGCCAGCACTAGGACCCGTGCCAGTGTTAGGAGCCGTGCCAGTGTTAGGACCCGTGCCAGCACTAGGAGCCGTGCTAGTGTTCGGAGCCGTGCCAGTGCTAGGAGCCCTGCCAGTGTTAGGAGCCGTGCCAGTGTTAACAGCCGTGCCAGTGTTAGGAGCCGTGCCAGCGCTAGGACCCGTGCCAGCGCTAGGACCCGTGCCAGTGCTAGGAGCCGTGCCAGTGTTAGGAGCCGTGCCAGTGTTAGGACCCGTGTCAGTGTTAACAGCCGTGCCAGTGTTAACAGCCGTGCCAGCGCTAGGACCCGTGCCAGTGTTAGTACCCGTGCCAGTGTTAGGAGCCGTGCCAGTGTTCGGACCCGTGCCAGTGTTATGACCCGTGCCAGTGTTCGGACCCGTGCCAGTGTTAGGACCCGTGCCAGTACTAGGACCGGTGCCAGTGTTCGGACCCGTGCCAGTGTTATGACCCGTGCCAGTGTTAGGACCCGTGCCAGTGCTAGGACCGGTGCCAGTGTTAGGACCCGTGCCAGTGTTAACAGCCGTGCCAGTGTTAGATCCCGTGCCAGTGTTTGCAGCCGTGCCAGTGTTAGGACCCGTGCCAGTAGTCAGGACAGTGCCAGTGGTCAGAGCCGTACCAGTGCTAGGAACCGTGCCAGTGTTAAGACCCGTGCCAGTGTTAACAGCCGTGCCAGTGTTAGGACCCGTGCCAGTGTTAGGACCCGTGCCAGTGTTAACAACCGTGCCAATGTTAGGACCCGTGCCAGTGGTCAGAGCCGTGCCAGTGTTAGTACCCGTGCCAGTGCTAGGACCCGTGCCAGTGTTCGGAGCCCGTCAGTAGCTCTGCAAGTGCCGGGATCCACGAGGGCGACCGTGAGCCGCGCCAGTGATTCTGGAGGCGACGGGAGGGATCGAGACCCCGTGCCACGCAATCCATCAGGATCCCATCTCCGCTCTAATCCCGTCGCCTTGTTAACATCTCCGCTCGCGCTGCGTGTTCTGTTTGTTAACTCCATTGGGGGGGGGCGGGGGAGGAAGTAAGGGGGGTAGGGGGGGCACGAAGGGGGGGGGGGGTAGCGGGGGGGGGGGGGTAGCGGGGGGGGGTGTCGTCATGGTAACAAGACAAATGAAGAGAGTGCAGCGCGCGTTACCGGCGTGATGCACGAGGCATGTCTGATGTGATTCGGGAGCATCTGCGTACGTACCGCGTCTGTCCATCTGTTGTTCTTCTGAATCGGTCCCGGGTCTGCCCCTAGGTCGGCTCGGCCTAAAAATGAGCGCCTGAAAGCCACTTTCGTTGAGGTGTCGTTTTGTGATGGACGGGTCGCCTCTACAAAAATAAGTTCATCGCTCAGTGAGCCTTTTTACCGGGTAAGATACAAAAAAAATGTTTAGTTATATTCGTGTCTATTTTAAAGTGATTTGTTTACCTAACCTATACTTTGCACTCCCGTCGTGTTTTTTTGTGTCGCGTTCGTTGTTGTTACGTTCTGAACCCGCTTTACGGCTCATCGGATTTCTCCAGTGTTAATATTCAGATTCTGGCGCGGTGTGCAGTGAACATCGCCACTGGGGAGACAAAGGCGGTCGGGGGTGGGTGGTGCTGACCACCCACACCGCCTCGTGTACCGTGCCGACTCACGGCACCTGGCCAAACATTCTGTCGAGGCTATACGGGGGGTCTTTGTGCGTTGGATTAAATAATAGAATGTAAATAGCAAGCTGGACTGAGTTTGCATGCAATGTCAGCCCGATGTACACAGCGGAGTGCAACGGCGAAGTCTAATCAGCAGCATCATCAGCATCATCGTCATCATCAGCAGCAGCATTCCAACTCGAAGCATCATAATCATCAGGGACATCGGCAGCAACGGCGTTATCATCAGCAGTGTCAGTCGCCGCGTTTCAACTATCATCATCAGCAGCAGCAGCATTATTATTAGTATGGCAGCAATATTCATTATCAGTTTATCAGGAACAGAAGTAGATTTATAACCACAGATTATTAAAAGCAGCATTATCATCAGCAGCGTCAGATTGATCTGCGGCAGCGTTGTGACTTAATATTATCTTCATCAGTATATTAGTCGCAGTAGAATATATCCTCTTTAGCAGCATTATCAACAGTTGTATTATAACTATACTGCCTGAACAATTTCATGAGCCACATTATTGTCATCAATAACAGCAACAGCATCATCATCATCATAATTAAATCAGCAGCATTATAACACAAACATCATCAGCAGCATCAGCAGCAGCAATGTCAGTAGAATCATCAGCAGCCGCAGCGTCAGCAGTGCCATCATCAGCAGCAGTATCATCAGCGGAAGCAGTGTCAGCAGAATTTGTATTATCATGAGCAGCATAAAGATCATCATTATCGTGAAGACAAAGGCGGCCGGGCGAGGTGCTGGCCACATCAACTCACCCCCCTCGTGCGCCGTTCCGGCCTTAATGGGAGGCCTTCATCCAGCAGTGGACTGACCATGGCTGAGGATGATCGAGACTTGGAGAGGCCTTCATTCAGCAGTAGACTGACCATGGCTGAGGATGATCGAGACTTGGAGAGGCCTTCATTCAGCAGTAGACTGACCATGGCTGAGGATGATCGAGACTTGGAGAGGCCTTCATTCAGCAGTAGACTGACCATGGCTGAGGATGATCGAGACTTGGAGAGGCCTTCATTCAGCAGTAGACTGACCATGGCTGAGGATGATCGAGACTTGGAGAGGCCTTCATCCAGCAGTGGACTGACCATGGCTGAGGATGATCGAGGCTTGGAGAGGCCTTCATCCAGCAGTGGACTGACCATGGCTGAGGATGATCGAGGCTTGGAGAGGCCTTCATCCAGCAGTGGACTGACCATGGCTGAGGATGATCGAGGCTTGGAGAGGCCTTCATCCAGCAGTGGACTGACCATGGCTGATGATGATCGAGACTTGGAGAGGCCTTCATCCAGCAGTGGACTGACCATGGCTGATGATGATCGAGGCCTTCATCCAGCAGTAGACTGACCATGGGTGATGATGATCGAGGCTTGTGGAGGCCTTCATCCAGCAGTGGACTGACCATGGCTGATGATGATGCAGATGCCAGTGAGAAGAGTTTGGCAGTGGTGGTTTCTGTATTTTTGGGTTCCCGAAGCAGATCATATCTTGGGGTGGAAGGGGGGGTCACCCTCCCACACCCCTCTTTCATTAAATACACTTCGAGCGAGATGACAGAGGGGGTACAAACAAGAGAAAGATGTCGTGAGATGAGCGAAACGCAGACACACACATGGAGGTGTGGCGAGATGAGAGGCGAGGGGATGCAGACGAGAGGGAGATGACGCAGGCACTCGCGTGAAAGTGATGTCGACGAGAGGCGGAGTGAGTTGAGGGAAGGGGACAAGATGAATTGCCGACGGCTTACGATGTTGCAACGCGCGTGATTCGTGTTGTGTTCGTCAGGATTTGAATTCAAGTGCCCGATTCGAGTTTCACCACGGACTCAACGGTGGTCCTCCAACCCAGCAGCTTAAATATACGCTGCCAAGCTTGGTGGTGTTTCATTCAGACGTTGTCTTTCCGACAGACCTGTTCTTCACCTGAGGACGGCTGCTTGCGTTGCGGCCGAAACGTCGTGAGAATGATTTTATTATGTTTTATTTTTATTCTTTTATTATTTCCCTTCTACGTGACCTTACCGAAAGAACCAAAAAGGTGGTCCACCAACGGAGCTATTTGTGACCGCCTAAGGCTTGGCTTTGCCACTGCTGTCTGGGAGACGAAGAGATGTCAATCTTAACACGTGCAACTCCCGCATTTAATGATCGCGATGCTTGAATAATTCCGTGTGAAATACGGGAGCGATATTACAAGCATTAAACAAGCATTTTGCTTTCATAGTGACGACTTCCGTCAAAAAGTTGAAGGCGGATTTTTTTCGCCTCCCCAATTTTTCGGAAAAACGAATTCAATATACGATGTGCAGATCAAAAATGGAAACGTGTTAAAATTGCATCATGTCCCCCCCCCTCCCCCCAACATAGCTCCGACAAAGCTTTGAAGTGCTCACGCACGCACCCACGCGCACACGCACGCCCGCACACACACGCGCACGCACGCGCGCACACGCGCACACACACGCGCACACACACGCGCGCACGCGCACACACACACACACAGCGATGTGAAGTTAGTGGAGAGACGCTAACTGGGAACGCGCGACAGAGATTTTAGGGTTTCACGCTCATGGGGGCAATGATTGAAGGCGGCCCTCGATCGAGCCGATAAAACTGAAAATATTTATATATTATACATGTATATATATATATTATACAGATAAATAACATTGAACATATTTACATGAATGTATTTTATTTGACCAGGCACGGCCCAATCCTCTGAAGCCACCCGGCTATCACAAATGATGGCTCAACGAAAGTGGCTGATCAGCATCACGTGGAAATTCATTGCAGCCAACTACTCGAGAAAAGCGCGACTGTTGTTGTTGGTTCTAAATGTGGAGGGTGGAAGAAAAAAAACAGAGGACCCGGAGAAAAATCCACGCGACCACGGGAAGAACACACACACTCCAAATATACAGCAGGCTTCATACTCTTAGTTCTTTCGGTAAATTAAATAAAAATTAATAAAAAATAAAATAAAAATAACGACGTTTCGGAGGCATCACTTGATGCAGCAAATCTGGCTGTGACGTGTCCCACCTGATGACGGAGACTTGTGTTGCCTCCGAAACGTCGTGATTTTTATTTTATTTTTATTTATTTCATTTTTTTCCTACGTGACTTTACCGAAAGAACTAAGGGTATGAATCCTTGCAGTCACGAAAGCTTCAAATCTAGAATTATACAGCAGGCGTCAGGGTCGGAATCGAAACGACGACCTCCTGTATACCAGGCGAAGTATTTAACATCTCGCCACCAAGGCAGACAGGGGAGGGGGGGGGACCGGGGGGAGGGGGTGTTTTGGGAAGAAGAAAAAAAAGCAAATTTGGCACTGAAAAAGCAAAACCTCCCACCGACGTTGCAGACAGAAGTGAGTGTTGAATCAAGGAGCATAAACCATCAACAACGCGAACTCCGGGCATGCCCCGCAGCAGCAGCAGCAGCCGTCAAATAAAGACGGCGGTCACCACGTCGCTTTCAGACGCGCTCCCACGGCCGTCTGGAACGCTCTTCCCTACCGATATTCGGAAGCCACTGGAGCAGCAATGCGCGCTTTTAAATCATCTAAGATTGACCAATTCATTTTTATTCAGAACTTATTCTTTCGTATCTTCTTGGTTCTAAAAAATAATACAATTGTATTTTATCATGTTTTATTTTTATTATTTTGTTTATTTCCCTTCTACACGACTTTACCGAAAGAACCAAGAAGATGAATCCCTGCATTTACGAAAGCTTTAAATCTAAATTAAATTGTTCGTATTTTTAGTTTGCGGTCCTTCTCCCCCCACCTTCTCCTCCGATGAGCACGGATGGGCCATGTACGGTGGACGAAATAAGTTCAACATACACATGCCCCGCGGGGGAGGAGCGGGCGGGGGGGGGGTAATTTCTTCTGGATCTTTCCGGAGGATTGACGGCCCAACAATAATTTCCACCCCACGGCGCACACCACACATTCCAGTGCACGTCTCGCCGTGGGAGTGGCCCCCATTCATCCTGCACCACATATCAGCACCCCAGTCTATGAACATACCACATTGAGATTGTCAAGATGAATCACCTGCGTGTGTGCGCACGCCAGCTGCACGGGCGTGGTGCTGGCCCACCCTGATGTTGAACTTATTTCGCACCGTACGTAGCCGACCGTGACAATTTGGACGCTGCGGGGAAAGGACGGCAAACTAAACACAAGAAGCGGTTCTAATGACAAACGCGTTTTCAATCAAGATTTTAAAGCGCATATAGCTCCCAGTGGCTTCCGAATATCGGAAGAGCGCGTTCCAGACGGCCGCAGAAGCGCGTCTGACAGCGCGCGATGCGGCAATCGTCTTTGTTCGATGAGCAACAGCGAGGATGAACAATTCTAGATTTGAAGCTTTCGTGACTGCAAGGATTCATACTCTTTGTTATTTTCGGTAAAGTCACGTAGGTATAGTTTTACTATACCTATAGTTTTACTATACCTACTATACCTACGTTGAAGTGAACACAAACGGTATACAGCCCTTGCCAATCCACTGCTTGATGAAGCCCTCTCAATGTCATGTTGGTCATGGAAAAAAAATGTTTTCTACCATACTTCACGCATGTCAATGTGGGTTGGTGAAGGTGGGCAATAGAGGCTAGCTAAGAGAACATACGCACGAAAGTCCTTAAACTGATAGCTGTTTTGTATTAAAACACATTGATGACATGGTCTCGATTTAAAGCTTTCGTGACTGCAAGGATTCATACTCGTAGGTTTTTTTCGGTAAAGTCACGTAGGTAAAAAATAAATAACAAAAATAAGTAATAATAGAAAAAATAATAGAAATCAAATAATAAATCACGACGTTTCGGAGGCAACACAAGCTTCCGTCTTCAGGTGGAACCGTCACAGCACGCTTGCTGTATCAAGATACATTTAAATTCTAGAACATTTTCTATTTTTAAATCCTTTACATTAAGTTCGCTTGCTTGCTTGATTGCGTGCTTGCTTGCTTACGACCGTGCAAATCTTTCGGTCGTTTTTTAACCCACTTCCCGTGATCCAATCGAACTGACATTTTCCACACAGACTCGTTGTGCGAGACAATTAATGTTCGTGAAAAAAAATTCCCAAAATTTTACACTTTTAGGCAAAAAAAATTGCATTTTACATATATTCAAATAGAACTCATTCATGGATTTGGCTGAACGTCAGTGTAAGAGCCCAGAGCGTAACCCCTCCACAGGCCGTGGCGGAGTAGCGCAGTTGGTAGCGCCCTCGCTTCCCATGCCAAAGGTCGCGGGATCGATCCCCGCGTCCTCCACAGGCGAATATATTTTTTAATCCTTTATATTAAGTTCGCTGCCACGCATATAAAGGATTTATAGTGAAAAACTTTGTTTTTACGGGTTATACTTATTTATTATCATTTATTTTTAGTATTTATTTTTTTACCTACGTGACTTTACCGAAAACACCCAATAGTAGGATGAACACTGTTTGCGTGAAGACGTGCTGCGCTCCTTGACGAGATCGGCAAAGGTTGTGCTTCACGTGTGCTACTCGCAAACAGCAGCAGCTGCCCCGCGGGTCTGCCGAGGCTCCACGTGGGTGACCTTTTGCCCTCGATGCGCCGCAAGTTCTATGGACCATCGTCACCGCGACTCTGACGCCCGCCACGCATTTAAGGTCCGACGTGGGACACCGCGTTGCGCGTCGGGACATTTTGTTGCATTTAGACGAAGGCGCCGACGTGGATTTTTTTTCCCGGAAGGCAGACGAAGCGGTGTTTCATTTAAAGCTCTCTCGTCTCGGAAGCCCCGGGGGCTGCGGGCTCTGAAAATAGAACCCCGCTTTGTTCTGTCAAGATGCCCCCGGGTCTCCCTCCCTAAATCTCTCTGCTCGGTCTCGCTCTCTCTCTCTCTCATCCTCCACTCCGTCTGTCGCAAACTCGCGATCTCCCCCCCCCCCCCCTGGGCTCGGTTGAGGGGGGGCGGAAAACATTTGGGGTCCACTTTAGTTGACAATTCTTCTTGGATAAAGCCTCTCGCGAGCTCTCTGTAGGCTAAACAGATGCGAGCAAAGAACAGGACCCTGCGGGGTGGGCTGGTAGGAATAATACTTAGTACCGGTACAGGGATATCGACTGGGTATAGAGGAGTTAAAGAAAAAATTACTGTATTCTAGTGTTTAAAGTTTCGCCGTGAGGCGCCGGAAGCGACGGCCATCTTGTTTATTTCACAGATCGCAGGGGGAGCGGGCGGCCATCTTGTCGGACAGGGTCATGCCAAGTGTTTGCAGTAGGGGGCGATGTTGATACACGGACGGACGGACGGACGATATAATCTATTGGTGGTCTGGTCCACTTCGTTCCTACCAGTATAAAGATCCCCCGTATAGCCTGCAACAGACTGCAGGGGCAAGTGCTGTTAGCGAGCACCTATGAAGGCCGGAACGGTACACGAGGGGGGTAGGTAACCAACACCACGCCCGGCCGCCTTTGTCTCCCTAAGTGGCGATGTTTACACATCGCACCAGGTACTCATTTGGAGGCTGAGTCGACCTAGGGGAGGCCCAGGACCTGTTCAGATCAACAGACACACTCGCACAGTCGCTCTGGATTCAAAGACACGCTCCACTCTCCTCGCTCTCTCTCCCCATCTCTCCCTGCTTCTCTCTCTCTCCGTCCATGCATCTTTCTCGTTCTACTCTCTCCCCAACCCCCACCCCCCCCCCCCCCGTCTCTTTATCCTGTAAAAACACACTCTCAATGCAAACCCTGTGAAATAAAGAGACAGAAACCAAGAAACATTTAAAAAACTGTTTTGGCCAACACCGTTCTTTTAATTTAATCCAGACCACGTGGTTTTTTTTTTCAAGTGATTTATTATTTAGTTATTAATATATATGACTATGTACAGCTTTTATTAATCGTGTTTATTTACTTATTCCACATCTCCCTTATAATCCTCTTTTAATAAAGTGATAAAAGTGGCAAACGTACATTTGACTCTCTCTTTAGCAAAGGTTAAAAAAAAAAATGTTTCCGATACCCGGAGTCGCAACAAGCACTGGTGATTGGATATCGATCGATGTTGATTTTTAAAAAGGACTCGGGATTGATCCGGATTGGTTTCGGGAGTTCAAGAGATAGTTTATGGTTTAAAATGGCATTACCGGCGGACACTCATCCGATCCAGAACCCTCGTCTCATCCGATACGCAATCCCCGTTTCATCCGATACAGCACGCTCGCTGTTGTACAGAGTCTGTGGCACCGAACAGAGAACGGGTGTTGAATCCGATACAGAACCATCGGCCCATCTCATGACGAGCCATTTCACCCGATGCAGAACCGTCGTCGCATCAGATTGAGAACTCCCGTTTCACCGGACACAGAAACCTCCACCCCCCGCCCCCCCGTCCATCACGTGCAGTGTCATCCAACGGTCGATCGCTCGCGTAACGCCAGTACGTATAAATTAACCCTACAAATAACGTAACGACATGCGATTAAACACAAACAAAATGTGCAAACCACTATTTGGCGACTAACCGACAATTCGCGACTGACTGCCACCCCAAGGCTCTCGCCAATTACGCCAACGGTGAATCACGAGCCGAGGTTGCAGATCACATCACCGTCGTCACCGCGCGCGCAACCGATGGAACGCCGCACGCACGCGCGCGCGTGTGCGGCCGCGTGCGCCTGACATACACAAGACAAGCATCTCCACACAACAGCCTGGACGGACCGAGCTACGGCTGTTGGCGAGCACCTATTAAGGTCGGCAGGACGCGCGAGGCGGTTGACGTGGCCGAAACCAGGCCAGCCCGCCCGCCAGCCAGCCCGCCGGAGAATCTCTACCCACGCCACCCGCGCTCATTGCGAGCGGCACCAGGTACTCATTGAAGGCCGAGTCGACATAGGGGAGCCCCAGGACAGGTTCAGACCCTACCCCGCCACTAAGACCACACTCGCGCACACATGCACACATGCACTCGCACACAAAAGACAAAGACCCCCCCCCCCCCATATAGCCTAAACACACTTTTGGGACAAGTGCTGTGAGCGAGCACCTATGAAGGTTGACAGGGGCAGAGGAGGGGGTGGGTGGCCAGCACCACGCCCGGCCACCTTTGTCTCCCCAATGCTGATGTTTCGACACCGCACCAGCTGTTCAACCGGTCGAGTCAACTTAAGGGAGGTCTAGGACCAGAGTGGAAATTGAATTCGGGTCGCTGGGTTCGTAGTGCGGTGCGCCAAACCACTGCACCAAAGATAAAGATCCCCCGTATAGCCTTAACAGATTGTTGGGGCAAGTGCTGTTAGCGAGCATCTATATAGGATGGCACGGCACACGAGGGGGTGGGTGGCCAACACCACGCCCGGCCGCCTTTGTCTCCTGAGTGCCGATGATGTACACACCGCACCAGGTACTCATTTGATGCCAAGTCGACCTAGGGGAGGCCCGGGACCGGTTCAGATGATCGTCACTGGGTGTTGGCCGTGAGCGGGAATCGAACCCGGGCCGCCAGATTCGTAGCGCAGCGTGGCGCTAATTGCGACGCCGCCGCTCCCTACACACACACGCACAAAGATACTCGCACACACAAACAACAACTCACACACCCAGCCACCAACCCAAGGCTGATATATTATCAAGACCCAAGACCACCAACAGCACTGCCACACCTGGTATTACTTCAGGCCGAGTCAACCTAGCGGTGGCCCAGGCCAGTGCAGTTACTAAATGGTGATGTGCATCGCAGGCTAGGAATCTAACTCGGGTTGCCGGGATTCTTCGTGGTGTGGTGTGTGAACAGCTGCTCCACCGCTCCCCATGTAACCTATAGCGATATGTACACATCTATATACACAAGAATATGTACACAGTGATACATATGTACAATACAGGAACCGATGCATTCACAGCATTGGTAGGTGTGTATCCTGTGCGTATACGTGTGTGTGTTTACACACAAAACAAAGATCCCCGTATAGCCTAAACAGACTGTTGGGGCAAGTGCTGTTAGCGAGCACCTACGAAACCCGGCATGGCACACGAGGGGGTGGGTGGCCATTACCACGCCCGGCCGCCTTTGTCTCCCCAGTGGCGACCTAGGGGAGGCCCAGGACCGATTCAGATAATCGTCACTGGGTGTTGGCCGTGAGTGTAAATCGAATTCAGGTGGCCGGGTTCGTAGCGCTAACCACTTCACTGCCGCTGTGGTTACACACACACACACACACGTGTACGTACAGACATGCACAACAAAGTAACATTCATCATGAAAACGATTCGAACCAAATTAAAGTCTACCATGGCATGTTAATTAAAATAAAATGGACATGCCAGATTTGCATAATTGCCTGCATTCAAATGTAATGGAATCCATCTCGTAAGCATTTAATGTTTCAGATAAAAAAAAAATATTACCCAGTATTAAGGAGCATCTTTGCATTGGGATGTTTGGCCAATTACTTTTAGAAAACGAACATTTAGTACCAACATAAGCAGTGCCTGGAGAAAGCCACGTGTAGGGTACGGGAATAACTTGCAAAACTCAACTATGGCAAGGAAATCTTGAACAACCTACTTGCTGTACTGGGTCAATAAAATATAGAAGCGATCATCTTGACAGTAGATTAAGTGCACGCAACATATATAGATATGATTTGTAAAACAACTTGGCACCATCATCATTAACATTGCCTTAAACACGGAAAAAAACGTGTGTTTACTCTACATGTCTGCGTCTTAAGACTGGCTAAGAGACTGTTTGACTCTGCGAATGAACATGGATTGTATATTATAATATAACAAAAAATATCCAGTGTTCTTCGAGTGACCCCAATGCAATGTGCCGTCTCAAAGTACGAGTCGGTCAATCGTGTTGCCCTCTCCACCACCACCACCGTCACCATCAACGTCGTCACCACCATCACCGTCGTCAACACCATGACCACCGTCACCATCACCACCATGACCACCGCCACCACCACCGTCATTCACCACCACCGTCGTCGTCACCACCATGACCACCGTCACCATCACCACACGACCAGCGCCACCACCACCGTCATTCACCACCACCACCAGCGTCGTCACCACCATGACCACCGTCACCACCACCGTCGTCACCACCATGACCACCGTCACCATCACCACCACCACCGTCGTCACCACCATGACCACCGTCACCATAACTTCACACCAGCAGCAGAGAGGGTTCATCGTTGTCTTCATATCATCATCATCAGTCATTATCAGCAACATCACGTTCATCGCTGCTGCTGCTGCTGTCGTTATCCGTCATCGCCGTCGCATCCACGACCATCGTCACCGTCGCCATGGTCACGCCACAACAATATCACCGCCGCCACTGTTGCTATGCCCATCGTCATCACTGCGCCGCCACCACCGCCATCACCCACCGTCGCTACCATCACCGGCATCAGTGTGACCAGTGCTATCGCCACCACCATTCTCGTGACCACCACCACCATCATCATAATCTTCGTTGTCACCATCACCATTGTCATCGCCGTTCCTATAACCATCACCGGGCATCATCGCCACCGTCACCACCACCAATGTCATTCCCATCACCATCGACACCACTTTCGTCGCCGTTGCCGCCAATGTTACCACGGTCACCGCCACCACCACAGTCACCATTACCAGTGTCACCGCCACCATCACCACGATCACCACCATCACCACCACCGTCATCATCATCATTGTCAGTGTTATCACCGTCAACATCACCGTTACCAGTGTCACCGCCGCCACCGTCACCACCGTCACTATCACACCTCCGTCTGCAGGTCGCCCTCCTGGTAGACCAGCGGCAACTCCGCCCCGGGCCGCTCGCACTCCACCGATCGCCGCGGGGGGCGCAACGGCAGAGGTGGCGGCTGCTGCTGCTTCTGCTGATGCTTCTGCTGCTGCTGCTGATGCTTCTGCTGCTGCCCTGCAACAGCCGCCGAGCAGCAGGTAGCAGCGGACGAGGAGGAGGCGGAAGAGGAGGCGGAGGAAGAGGGGGCGGGGCACGGGGTATAGGCCGGCGGGCGCCGAGTGCTCGCTTGGGGAAAGAGGAGGGGGGGGGCCGCCCTGGTGAAGGCCGGGGGTACGCGGGACCCCTCCCCCGCCGTGGGCGTAGGGGGGCGGCAACAGGGGGTGCGCCTGATGCGTCGCGTGCCCTTGCTGATGCGCTTGCTGGAGCGACAGCAACTGCAGCTGCTGCTGCTGGTGGAGCGCGTGAGTGAGCGGTTGCTGCTGCATCAGTGGCTGCGTCGGGTGCGGCTGCTGCAGCGACAGCAGCAGCAGATGCTGTTGCTGCTGCTGCTGCTGGACGGACAGCGGCTGCTGCTGCGTGTGTGGGTGCGACGGGTGCGGAGCGGCGTGCGCAGCTTGAGCCGTCCTGCTCCGCTGCGGCTCCTGCGGGAATAATCGCGAGTTGGGAATTAGGATCGGCGTGTGCTGACCGCAGCGCGGCGCGGCCCCGTTACCCCCCCCCCCCCCCTTGCGCCCCGACCCCCGGTCCTACCCCCCTTCTCCCCCCGCCCCCCCCCCCACACCGTTAAGGCCTTGCTAACACGCGGGCAACTTTAGGGGCAATCACTGGCGACAACAGTCCGAGCGATTACGAGAGACACGACACGGGAGATGGTACAGAGCGGCGTGTCGGCAGCCTGCGGCTTCGGAGCCGCACGCGGCACTTCAAGGACTGCAGTGCAGGCTCTTGGCCAGTTCACCATGGGAATCCAGTTCACCGTGGGAGTCCAGTTCACCGTGGAAGTCCAGTTTACCGTGGGAGTCCAGTTCACCGTGGGAGTCCAGTTCACCGTGGGAGTCCAGCTCACCATGGGAATCCAGCTCACCATGGGAATCCAGTTCACCGTGGAAGTCCAGTTTACCATGGGAGTCCAGTTCACCATGGGAGTCCAGTTCACCATGGGAGTCCAGTTCACCATGGGAGTCCAGTTCACCATGGGAGTCCAGTTCACCATGGGAGTCCAGCAAACCGTGGGAGTCCAGCAAACCGTGGGAGTCCAGCTCACCGTGGGAGTCCAGCTCACCGTGGGAGTCCAGTTCACCATGGGAGTTTAGTTTACCATGGGAGTCCAGTTCACCATGGGAGTTTAGTTTACCATGGAGGGGTCGGCAAACTGCGGCTCCAGAACCGCACGCGGTGGCTCTTCAAGGACTGTTTCGTGACGGCTCTTGAAAGATTATTGTTTTTTTTTTTGTACAGAATTCCCGAAAAAATTGTCTCCTCTTGTTGTTTTGGTTGCCGACCCCTGGGATAGAGTGACCGATCACCACAACCCCAACGTCAACACTAACGATGACGCCGACAAAAGAACGCTGACGCCAACCCATAAAAAAAAACGCTAACCACAGCCCCGATACCGACCCTAATAATAAACCGTAACAATAACCACGACGCTGGCCATATATCCCTGATACTGATGCTCAGGAGGCGTTCATCCAGCAGCGGACAGGAGGTGCGAGCAGGAACCCGAGCCGAGCGGGTGAAGGCAGCAGCGAACTTAATTTGGAGCTTTCGTGACTGCAGGAATTACTCTTTTGGTTCTTTCGGTAAAGTCACGTATAAAGAGAAAATAATAAATACTAGCATACGACGTTTCGATTGCAACACAAGCAATCATCAGGTATAAATGAAATAGAAACACAAATCTAGTGAACTTAGAAATGTAATGTAATACAACAGAGAGTCGGATAACATAACAGAACAGTCAACACCCTAACTGCTTGATTACGTTCTTACTGAGAATGCTAAATTTGAGACTTTACCGAAAGAACCAAAGAGTTAGGCAGCAGCAGCCGCGACCACGCAGTGGAGCCGGCACCAACAACTGCCCGAGAGTTCTACGGTCCTCCATATCTGAAGGCGTTCTCGGTCAATTACTGAAATGTTTATAAATGTGGGAGGAAATCGGAGCGCCCGGAGAAAAATCTCGCGTGCAAAGGGCGGACACAAACAGTCTATCCCGTAAAGACGGGGGTTGTGCAGCAGCATCTGCGCGGTGATCCACCAACCCTCGCCGGGGAAAACCTATTCTCATATTTTGGTACTGGCAAAGGAGTTCCCATGATGTAGATGCTCACCCCGAGCTCTCATTACTCTGATAGTGCATTGTCTTTGGGCTGTACAACTTTTGGCGCCCTCTGGTCTAACACCTTTTGAGACTAGGCTCCAAAGAAAGCCATCTCTGGTGTGGACCAATCAGTTTCAAAGACAATGCACTATATTATCAGAGTATGTTTTTTTTTTGCATTCTGACCACAAGTATTGTGGTTAATGCAGACATGATTCCTCGTAAAAGGTTTCGGTTTGGTGTTTTAAACATCTTAACACAGCTGTTTTGTTGCCAGAAAAAAGGTGGAAAACCTATTCTCATCAGTGCTGGATTACTTACAGGCAGCCAACACCACCAGCAGCAGCGGCAGCAGCACAGCCACCTCCGCTCTTAACCCACCACGAACGCAGAAAAAAACCCACAACACTAACCGCGGCATCAGCCGCAGCCCCAACGTCCAGCGGTGCTCGCGGAGACTTCACATCCTTTACCTCCGAGTCCACCTTGACGGTGTCTTTGTCCATGAACGGCTGGTTCAACATCTCCTTGTGTCTCTTTCTCGTGTGCATGATTTTCTGCAGGCGGCAAGAAAGGGCGGAACGCAACGGTCAAACGCGGTTTTTTTTTTGCGCGCCTACCGAAACTTGACCGCGCGCCTCGCGATCACGAGAGTCAACGTCCGGATGTGTGTGCATGTTGGGACTTCTTTTGCACCGAACGTAGCCGACCGTGCTAATTGGAGGTATGGGGGGGGGGAGAGGGCAACAAACGAAACTAAAAAAGCAGTTCTCAAAGAAACGAGTTGTCAATCTCGATGATTTCAAAGTGCATTGCTCCAGTGGCTTCAGAATATGATAAGAGCACTGCAGACGGCCGCAGAAGCGGACCTGAAAGCACGCAAAGCGGTGACCGTCTTTGTTCGATGGCTGCGAGCTTGAGCGGAGTTCGTGTGATGGTTTATGCAACCGTCACGCAATAGCTGGCTCGGTGGTGAGTGTGTGGTGAGCGTGTGGTGAGCGTGTGGAGAGCGTGTGGTGAGCGTGTGGAGAGCGTGTGGTGAGCGTGTGGAGAGCGTGTGGAGAGCGTGTGGTGAGCGTGTGGAGAGCGTGTGGAGAGCGTGTGGCGAGCGTGTGGAGAGCGTGTGGAGAGCGTGTGGTGAGCGTGTGGTGAGCGTGTGTTGAGCGCTCTGATGAGGGTTGACCATCATCATCGTCGCCGCCGTTGTTTCTCCAGAATAGATCAAATGAGGAGTGTATAGGACGGTCGTTTTGTGGATGATAAGCGCAATACATCTTAATTCTATATTTGAAGTTTTCGTAAAGTCACGTAGGTTAAAAAAGAAAACAACTAAATTAAATCACGACGTTTCGGAGGCAACACAAGCCTCCGTCTTCAGGTGGAACCGTCACAGCAAAATTACTGTATCAAGATGTAATACATCTTGTTTATACTTCTACAACACAACCACGGTGGCAAGATGTTAACTACCTCGCCTAGTATACAGGGGGTAAGTGGGTTTGACCCCGACCCTGATGCCTGTTCTATTTGGAGTTTGCATGTTCTCCCCCCGTGGTCACGTGGATTTTTCTCCTGGTCCTCCTGTTTTTCCCTCCACATTTAGAAACGTGCGTTTAGAGTATTTGTCTGCTAGACATTTCCTCGTGATAAGCCACTTCGTTGAGCTATCATTTGTGGCCAGGTCGCTTCTGAAAAAGAGCTAGACAGCTCAGTGGGCCTTACCTGGTAAAATAAAAAATAGTTTAGTAAATATTCTATACAGCACACATATGACTATTGTGGTTATTTACCCAGGACGGACTCGCCGAGTCTCGCGACTTTTTCAGAAGGGTCCTGCCAAGTTACTACTGCTGCTGCTGCTAGCGTGTAAATCCCCAATCGAGTCAAATGTGGCAAATTGTAATTCTTCAATTTGACAAAATTTGGATCATGACGCCGGTGCACGGTGGCCTACTGTTCTCTCGCAAACGACGTCAAGCGATCTCTAGCGTCCGTTGCGAGCGAAGCTGACGGTAACAAACACGCCGCGGACGTTAACCAGGGCGGCCGCTGGATTCGAACCATCAAGCTCGGCAGCGAGCAGCGGGGGCACGCGCTACCACGCTTGATCCGTCACCGCCCGACATTATCGTCAAATATTAAATCAGCCGTTCAACCGATGAGCGAGCGCGCGCGTGCTACGCTTACGAAGTCGCGCGCACTTTGAAAATTCGTTCCGGCAACAGCAACAATTTGAGACCCGGCGTAATGGAAGAGGTCTCCGTAAATGGTGCAGCTGATTCGACGGGCGGACAACCGCGCAGCGTAACTAATAATGTAGCATATAATTACAACAACACACATTACAACTTATTACTAATCTACAACTCACATCGTAACAATTGCCTGATTTCTAATCTAGTATAAATCGTTGCACCTGATGAGCCAAATGATGACGTCACCCTGCTGCTGCTGCTGCTCTATTTAAGACCGGGAGCCAGAGCAGAGCCTCACCATTCTGGCGAATTGCCCGCTGATGCTGGATGCAATTACCAGCGAAATGTCTTACTACTCAACAATTGTAAATGTTGTGGTTTCACGCTTCAACACACCATTGGGCTAAAGCAGTGAACGAATTTGTCTTTTGTCAACGTGACACTTTTTTGCCGATTGGCCGTGTCGGGTGGTGGAGGGTTACGACACATTTATAAATAACGCGATCTAAACCCAAAAACGTTGATTATGAACGTAGGGGGCTTTCGCGACCAATATCATCCGTAAAGATTGTTGTGGGGTTTGATCGCGTAAATATATAAATGTTGCGTCGATGAAACCGCCACCAGCTGACACACAGCCCATTAGGCAAGCTTTGTCACGTAAACAAAACGTGCAAATTAGTTACTACTTCAGCACACAGGTGTGTTGGAGAGTAAACACAACATTTACAATTATAAATTATCGAGTGACGCGAATTATTTTCCCAGAGCTGAATTTTTTTTAATAATTCATAAAAATGTGAACGCACCTTTTATATGATGGAGATTTTTTTTGTTGTGTCTAAGCAGTTATTGGTGACCGGGCTGACACCACAAACTAATGAAACTGGGAGGGACACCAAGTATTTAATCACCACAGGTGGCTGAAACCCAGGTTCGAACCCAGGAGCTCGGCTACCTGACCTCTGCGTCACCCCCCCCCCCACCTCTGTAAACGCAGGGTAATCGCTGCAAGTTGCACTGACCTCAAAATCCAGGTCGGAGTACTTGGACTTTCGTCGCTAAAAGTGGAAACACAAAAAACAATGTCACAAGTCACAATCTGAGCAAATTCCATTCCGCCAGAAATTAACCGAAAACATCTCCCGATTTTAGTCCAAACGTCCTATCATGTTGCCAAGAGATGGAACAATGTTTCTATTGGAGTTCTGCGGCTAGCAGTGCATCACACCCTGCGTCAGTGAATGGCTCCAGAAGATGATATTACAAAACAAGTTCTGCATAGGCCTCTATGCAGAATGTGTACAAGTGTGTATGTCCGTGTGGGGGAGCGGTGGTGTAGCGGTTAGCACGCTGCGCTATGAACCCGGCGACCAGAGTGTGCGATTGGTACTCACGGCCAACACCGGTGACGATTATCTGAACCAGTCCTGGGCCTCCCCTAGGTTTACTCAGCCTCAAGTGAGTACCTGATGCGGCATGTAAACATCGCCACAGGAGAGACAAAGGCGGTCGGCCAGTGGTGCTGGCCACTCAACCCCCCCCCCCCCCCCGTGTCCCGTGTCAGCCTTCATAGGTTCTAACAGCACTTGCTCCAAAAGAATGTTATGGCTATAAGGGGGATATCTTTGTCTTGTGTTTATGTAGAACTTCGTTTGCATCATACGTAGCCAACCGTGCTAATCGGAGGTGTGGGGAGAAGACAACAAACTAAACCACAAAAGCAGTTCTAAAGAAATTAGTTATTTTTATGTTTTCAATATAGATCATTAAAGTAGCCAGGTCGCTTCTGAAAAAGACCTATATAGGCTCAGTGGGCTTTACGCGGTAAAATAAAAAGAGTTCCGCTTTGAGTTGAAGTTTAGACCTCAGCGTTCACAGGCAGTGTAAATCCACCAACCCTCGCCGCCTCCAAAAGCGCTTGCCTTTTTAGTTTTATACAAAAACACAATCGCTGACACAGGCCCCAACGGCTCAACACGTCAAAGGAAGGGCAACGCCGCAGGCCCTTGCAGGGTGAGCTACCGGGCCGCCCGGGGAGCAGCCACGTCGCGTGTGCGGCAGAGGTCGCAAACGGGTTTTGATTCCTTACCCGTACCCGGCTGCACCAGGGTCGCAAACGGATACCCGTACCCGTACCCTACCCGATACCCGGCTACCCGTACCCGGCCGGGTATCGAGTAGGGTACGGGTATTGGGTACCCGATTGCGACCTCTGGGATGAAGCCATGTTGCAGGCGCGGGTGGGTTGATTCTAGGAACTTGAATTGTGAGAAGAGACAAGACCTTCTTGGTTCTTTCGGTAAAGTCACGTAGAAGGGAAGTAATAAAATAATAAAAATAAAACATAATAAAACAATTCTCACGACGTTTCGACTTCTGAAGACGGCTGCTTGCGTTGTAGCCGAAACGTCGTGAGAATTGTTTTATTATGTTTTATTTTTATTATTTTATTACTTCCCTTCTACGTGACTTTACCGAAAGAACCAAGAAGATGAATCCCTGCAGTCACGAAAGCTTTAAATCGAAATTTAAGAGACAAGACGTTGGGAAATGAGTAACAAACGGTTACTCACCAGTGACTCACGGCCTACCTGTACCCGGCCGCACCAGGGTCGCAAACGGGTACCCGTACCCGGCCGGGTACGGGTAACCGAGTATCGGGTAGGGTACGGGTATCGGGAACCCGGTTGCGACCTCTGGTGTGCGATGCGCACCTCGAGCGAGCTCTCGCTGGCGTTGGACACCGCGTCGCTGGCGTCCGTCTTCCCGGGGACCCCTCCGCCCGCCGCCTTCGTCCCCGCGTTGCCCGCGACCGGGGCGGCCGTGACGTCGCTCGACTGCGAGCGGGCGTCACTGGAGTTCCCGGACCCCTCGCCCTCGTCCCTCCGCGTACAATAATTCTGCAAAATGACAACAAAAAAACAAAGACGGAGTGTGAGAGGGTTAAACGGAGTTGGCGAGCCACGGAGTACGCTGAAGAGCAGCAGCGCAAGAAAGCTCCTGCCGAAGGGGGAAGAGGATGTGCAAATGTGTGGGTTCAGATCCGTTTGTATGTATAGATGTGGGGGAAAGCCAACAAACTAAACACAAAAAGCAGTTCTAAAGAAATGAGTTCTCATATCGGAAGAGAGTATTCCAGACGGCCGCAGAAGCACCTCTGAAAGCGCGCAATGCAGTGACCGCCTTTAATTTACCCGCCCTGCACACTGGATAGCTACGCCACTGCCGGACCCCACCACCACCCCCCCCCCCCCCACCATCACCCCACACGCACCTGCAGTTCGTTGATGCCCTCCGAGCCCAGGTAGGTGTAGGGTCTCTGCGTGAGCAGGGGCACCGACTCCACGAGGCTGGGGGGCGCCGGCTGGGCGGGTGCAGCGTTGCCCCCCACGCGCGCGCCCCGGCACCCGGCACCAAGCCCGACTCCGGTTCTGCTTCCAGATCCAGTTCCCGCTTCTCCCCCGGTTCCCTCTGTGGCTGCCGCTGCCCCGGCACAGGCCGCGGCCTCCCCAGGAAGATCCCCAGATGGCCCCTCTGTCCCGTCACCCTCCCCAGCTGCCCCGGCTGCCCCATCCCGTTTGGCTCCAGAACTCTTCCCAGCTGCGCCCGCCTCTCCGTCCGCCGGTTGCGCGACCGCCGCTTCGGCATCGCTGCCGTTGTTGCCGTCGTCGGCATCGTCGTGGTCACAGTCATCGCCACCGTCATCGTCATCGCCTCCTCCTCCTCCTCCTTCATCGTCATCGCCTTCTTGGGCGCCATCAGTGGCGTCGGTGTCGAGGTGGGGGTGGTGCAGTACGGGGAAGGCCGGGCCAATCAGGGCCTCCTTGCTGGGGTCTGAATGGCATGCACGCACAAAGACAAAGATTTACCCGTGTAGCCTTGAGCGAGCTGTCGGGGCAAGTGCTTTTAGCGAGCACCAATGAAGGCCGGCCGGCACAGCACGCAAGGGGGTGGGGGGTGGCCAACACCACGCCCGACTGCCTTTGTCTCCCCGGTGCTGATGTTTACACACCGCACCAGGTACACATTTACAGCGGAGTCCATCTGGGAGAGGACCAAAACCGATTTAAATATTCACCGATATTACCCGGGCTGCCAGGCTCATAGCGCAGTGCGCTAACCACTACACGCTCGCTCTCCACGCACGCATGTACACAAGCACTCATGCACATGAATGGCTGAGTAGCAGTGCCATGTGAGAGTACACATTTTCGTTAATAAGCGAGGTTTGTTCGTCTTGGTAGAGAGATCCAAGCTAAAGGGGGCATCCCTGGAGTCACTAGCTCATGACAATGCTGGTGGAAAAGGCCCCCACTGATGGGAGCTAAGGGGAGATGGCATTTTTCCCTACGCTTCCATTGCTGGCCAGACGTCTTGGTAAGAGTTAGGAGTAAACCATGGAGACATGAGACATTTAATTGTATGAATGTTTCTCGATAAAGTCAAACATTGTTTAGTAGTAGGTTTTTACCCTTTAAACTGGTACAAAACTGACACCTTTATACAAGGCATCATGTTTGCAATAACCACAACACAAGCAGTCAAATGCAAACAAAAAGAAACTCTGATAATGATAATAATGTGCACTGTCCTTGAAGTTGATTGGTCCACACCCGAGACAGCTTTCCTTAGAGCCTAGTCTCCATTGGTGTTGGACCAGATGACGCCAAAAGGCAGTGCATATTATTATCATTATCAGAGTTGTTTCTTTTTGTTTGCATTTGACTGCTTGTGTTGTGGTTATTGCAAACATGATGCCTTGTATAAAGGTGTCAGTTTTGTACCAGTTTAAAGGGTAAAAACCTACTACTATATTTTGTCACTGGTAAAGGAGGTTTCATAGTCAAACATTGTTATTAAAACTCACAGACAAAAGGAAGTTTATGATCATGTAGATTAGCTGCAGAGCGCATGGCCGCACTGCCTCGTTTAATATTCACAGCCAAGGCAGTCCACTCAGGCGTGCTGTGGGTAATCCACAGAGTCTGGGAAGTCTGTCGTTTGCAGCAACCTCGTTTTAGCCAAAACGAGTCAGGACTCATTATGACTGGAGGAAACCAGGGACGTGTGGTATTGATGATGAGCGATGTACCATCAACGGTCTTTGACTAAAGGTTTTTAGATGTAAATAAAATCATTATTAAACGTTGACTCAGAACATTGCTTACCTTCTGTGCAAGTGCCGTCCAAGCTTTTTTCACAACCCTGCCAGACCAAACAAAATCAAGAGGCAACGCAAGCATCAGCAGAGATCACGGAGGAACCGGGAAGAGCCTCGTCCCCATCAACAACAACACGTCTCAGCAAACGGCCCTCACCCCCCCGACCCCTCCTTGCCGCACGCGCTCGTCACAAACACCGTGGAGACGGAGCGACGGAATCGGCTCGTGCGCAAGCAACCGCTGGACGAATCGCCGCGTCTCGAGACCGCGAGAGGTGGTAACGATCGTGGCCCGACGATGACAACGACGACGACAACGACGACGACGACGACTTGAGTGCACGGATGTTTACCATCATGACGGAGTGGCCATTGGGAAGATTCACGCTGCAGTCGTTCACCTCCCCCTGACAGCCTCGGAGACGGCGACGGATAGCAACCTGGACCTTCACGAGCGGGGAAGGGGGGGAGGGGGGAGTTCAGCAGGGACAGACGCACGATTGTATATCGCCAGTATCAGCCATCGTCCATTTTTTGCGCTTTCCAGGCAAGGTTGAAAGTGTTTATCCATTAACTCCATCCATCTGTCGGTCTGTAACGTGGAGTGGGGGGGGGGATAACTCTATAAATGACAAATCAAACTGTATTGAAAACTTGCCACATTGATCAAAAGGTTATTGCCCAGATACAAACCGGTGCCAAAATGACTTTTTTCAAATATGGAAAACACAATTTCCCCCAAAACTACCCGTCGGCTTCCATTATCATCATCATCATCATCAGCCATTTTCAAACCACTGCTGGATGATTAACCTCGCCAATCTCTGGATGATTAACCTGCCATCTCTCGCAAATCCTGCGATATAACGAGTCGTCTTCCGTACTGCTAATTAAGCCTTTCCTATTCCGATGGCATACGTCACCGTACGTGCACGTCATAGGAACGAAATCGGAAGAAAAAATAAACTAACTTCATCGCTCACGAGGCTCCCACAAGGCCATGCAGGTCGGGTACGTGGCACAGTTTGGGCGGCAGCTATCATAGAGTGCGGTCGTGTCGCTACAGTTCTCTGCGGTGAGTACAATGCCTTTAAAAAAGATCAAAAATGTCGAAACACCTCCCTAAATTCAATTTACTCGGAGCCACTTGCGCACTCCCAGATTCATCGGTGAACGGGACGCCCACCCTGCAACTTGCAGGACGTCTCGGCGGCACGGGAAAGGGCGAAACGCTTCCGAAGACGCCGCGCGCACGTTGGCACGAGCACGGCGCAGAACGGAACGCTCTCCCTACAACTTGCAGGACGTCTCGGCACGGGACAGGGCGAAACGCTTCCGAAGACGCCGCGCGCACGTTGGCACGAGCACGGCGCAGAACGGAACGCTCTCCCTACAACTTGCAGGACGTCTCGGCGGCACGGGAAAGGGTGAAACGCTTCCGAAGACGCCGTGCGCACGTTGGCACGAGCACGGCGCAGCTCACCTCGCGCCGCAGGAAGCAGTGCACTGCGGTGATGACGAGGCCCTGCAGCGAGTCGAACACGGAGAAGAGGACCTGGAAGAGTGACGAGCGGCGGTCGGTGATGGCTAGCACGGCCGACATCCACGTGAGCGCGAGCAGAGGCAGCACCACGCACGAGCTCCACAGGGAGGCCCTGCAGACCGATTAGGGGTTCGGGGTGTAGACAGCGAGAAGGGAGAGTGTTGAGAGGGTCAGTGAGAGGGCGAGTGAGAGAGTGAGAGAGAGAGAGAGGCAGTGGGCACCACGCACGAGCTCCACGGGGATGCCCTGCAGACCGATTAGGGGTTTGGGGTGTAGACAGCGAGAAGGGAGAGTGTTGAGAGGGTCAGTGAGAGGGCGAGTGAGAGAGTGAGAGAGAGGGAGAGGCAGTGGGCACCACGCACGAGCTCCACGGGGATGCCCTGCAGACCGATTAGGGGTTTGGGGTGTAGACAGCGAGAAGGGAGAGTGTTGAGAGGGTCAGTGAGAGGGCGAGTGAGAGAGTGAGAGAGAGGGAGAGGCAGTGGGCACCACACACGAGCACCACGGGGAGGGACATTGGGCAGGAGAGTGAGCGAGAGTGTGGGTGGGTGCGTGGGTGAGCGCGAGATGGAGTAAGGGAGGAAGCAGATCGAGTGGAAGGTTGAGTGCATGAGGAAATGCATGAGTGACTGAGTGAACGAGTAATGACTGTGGGCCACGGCTCCGGGTCAAAGTTGTGCCTGGGGTTGAATGGTTACGGCTGGGGCTGAGCAAGGGCGATGCTCACATGGCGTTGCTGTGAGTGGAGTCTCTCAGGGAGCTGCTGGACATGGCGCCGCATTTGGAGCAGCGCAGGGTGGAGCCGTTGGGTTGCTCTCCCGGGTGACTGCTCAAACACACACACACGAATCAGTGCTCACTCACTTACTCCCATAACCAAATCACTCGCGCGGTTATTCAATGACTCACTCTCACAGTCGCTCACTTACCGGCCTTCTCTCTCGTTCATTCATTCACACGCTCCCTCATACACTTCCTGCTTGCTCACTCACATACTTATCTGTATGCATATTGTATGTTGAACTTCGTTTGCACCGTACATATAGCCAACCATGCTAATCGGAGGTGCAAGCTCACCTGTGCTCGTTCACATGATCCCTCACCTTGTACTCCTACACTCGCTCTCATGCTCGCTCAATCATTCACCGACATGCACATCCACCCGCACGCTCACTTAACAACAACAACAAGCCACCGTGACTCTTGAGGCACACAGGCAGTCACCTGACAGCCGGTGTGAGCGGACACACACTCACCGGTGGGGGGCATCCTTCCGGATCTTGTCAGGCACGCCGTTTCTCGTGACGAGTTTATTGAAGACCAGAATTCCAATAACCATGTTAATCTGAATGCCAGAACGCACACGGGAGGTGGAGGAAGAGACATGGCTAAACATGGGAGGTCCGTCGATGAGTATTTGTAAAATGTTAATAGCAGGGGGAGAGGGAATTTATGAATGGAACTAAACTAAGAACCGCTATTAACAACACTGCCCAGTGAAATAATATAATAATAAAAATATAAAACAATAAAATTCTCACGGTGCGGATTTCACACCTGATGATGATTGCTTTGTGTTGCAGTCGAAACGTCGTGAGAATTTTATTGTTTTATATTTTTATTATTTTATTATTTCCCTTCTACGTGACTTTACCAAAAGAACCAAGAATATGAATCCCTGCAGTCACAAAAGCTTTAAATCAAAATAAAACACTGCCCAGATAAATAAAAACACACTTGCATTCACTTCAACAAGAACACAACAGCCGCCCTTCGCAACGAAGTGGCGGTGACATCACCATGGTGCTTGTGCCAGGCTAGGTGCATCATCACGATCACCACCACTAACGGCACGACAGTTCCACACATTCGAACATACATTTTAGACACTTTTAACAAGTGGTTAATTAAAACTCCAAACTATTATTTTTATTTTAGCAGGTAAGGCCCAAGAAAGTGGCTTATCACGTGGAAATGTTTAGCAGCCAAATATTTTTAAACGCATGTTGCTTCTAAATGTGAAGCGAAAAAAAAACGGAGGACCCAGAGAAAAATCCACATTTTTTTGCCACGGGAGAACGTGCAAACTCCATATATACAGGCGTCAGGGTCGGGATCGAACCCACAATCTCCTGTATACAGGGTGAGGTAGTTAACATCTCGCCACTGCCAGATGTTCATGATGACACTCATCAGTCATAGTGAAGTGGGTTTTTACTTGGGCATAGGACGCCAATAAATCAGGGATTCTGTGAGAGATGCTGTCTAAAAAAAACAGATAACCATCTTCACAGTGACACGCCAATGACTATTATTCAGCTGATTGAGTGCTGAGGTTGCCAAATTTGTGGAACTGCGAACCATTACTTCCACCATGAAGGGCTTCCCCATTACAATAAATACGGTGGTAATTCTCAACAATTCCACCAAAAACACCATGGTAATCCTCAACGATCCCACTACAACCACCAACCACAATAACCACACCGCAGTCATCACCACTTCCGATGGACACCACGACCACTGACAGAATCACCACCATCATGACAATCGCATCGTAACCGAAGTTTTGGGATTAAAACCTCACCCCCATCCTTGTCCTACTTTAAATGACAGTGACATGCCAATGATTATTATTCAGCTGATTGAGTGCTGAGGTTGCCAAATTTGTGGAACTGCGAACCATTACTTCCACCACGAAGGGCTTCCCCATTACAATAAATACGGTGGTAATTCTCAACAATTCCACCAAAAACACCATGGTAATTCTCCACAATTCCACCACAACCACCACAATAACCACACCGCAGTCATCACCACTTCCGATGGACACCACGACCACTGACAGAATCACCACCATCATGACAATCGCATCGTAACCGAAGTTTTGGGATTAAAACCTCACCCCCATCCTTGTCCTACTTTAATTGACTATTGATCTCAGATTCCGATCACGCAGACCTGCGATCGATCGCTCTAATTCGCAGCCTTTAAGTTCATAAATGTGTTTTTGACAATCTTACCAAAATCGTTGCTGTTAATAAGCCCAACGTTTTTTCGCAAGCGATGCGCTCTACTGGTCTTGTAATACTTCTTATGCTCATTGTACCACGTTGATGTACAACCTGGCCATTCGGAAACGCGAGTTGTTCTTGGATTGTTCCTGTTATTTTGCGGTCACCAGGTTTGTACTGTGTAACCAGGTCCCCATAGAAAATGTGCATTTATTGCCCAATGGGTGTTCACCTTTGCAAAAATAAATTAATAAAAACATCACAGTCATCTTCACCACTACCAATAACACCACTACCACCTCCACAACAACCATCACCACCACTATAACCACCACCACAATGACTGCACCACAGTCATCACAACGACCAATTACACCATATCAACACTGCTAAAATCATCACTACAAGGCCACTACCAGCATTACCACCATTACTGTTACAATCATCACTAGCGCCACTATTATCATCACCACCACCAAAATAACCACATCAAAATGATCTTCAACACTACCAATGACATCATCATCAACAACCAGCACCACCATTATCACCATGACCACAACAACTAAATCACAAACATCCTCACCAACCACCACTGACATCACGACCACCACCAAGCGTCGGCCATTGTATGCCGGTCTCAGGGTCCAAATTTGCCAAAATATTAAAAAATTACACCGCAAATTACTCAATTGGAATTACACAAACATCAGCAACCATCGTCCCCGACTGGCAGACTAATGCCGCAGGTCACTCTTGTAAATTAAACTCATCCCGGTCTTTCGAATTCTCCCCTGGTTAAACAAAATCAACTTGATCATCACCACCAACATTACTTCCATCAGCAGTACAACCACCAGCACCATCATTATCGTCACCACCACCATCATTCACTACCACCCATACGAACAACCACCATTAATATCCACCACAACCAACCACCACGCTGAGATATGATTGCAATTTGTCACTCTCTCCATGCAATGACAATGTCCACGGTCCCTCCTTTGTAAAAAAACAGTTTTGACAAGCTCAATGTCTAGCATTATATATATTAAGACCTTGGTTTGTGAGAGCTTGGGTGACAGCTTCCATCCAGTGAACCAAACGCCTTTTCATGGGTGGACAAAAGCGAGGCATGAATGGCATTCGATATTCATGTCTTCTCTGCCACTTGAGTGACAGCGGGAATGTAGTACATGCATGTGTGACGCATGGCCAGAAACATGGAACACTGAAAAAGAAAATGAAAAACATTTTTTGTAAGTACACAAAGAAGCGTGAAGAGCTACGTAAATGATAACAATAATACATTTTAGACCGTTGTAATTTCAACTCGCGGTGCGCCGCCACGGTATTCGCTCGCTCTCGACGAGAGAGAACGTCTCAAGAGGCGTGAGGAGGAACCACAAACGAGCGTGGAAAGGCAGCCACCACGCGGTAGTGAGCCTGCACCAAATCACCCCCCTCGGCCCCCACACCACTTCTCCCAAGCTCTGCAGTCCTAAATGTATTAAGGTGTTATCGGCCAATCAATGAGCGTTGAAACGTTTGCGGTGAAAGCGGAGCACCCGGAAAAAAAAAACCGCCACGCATGCGAGGGGGCAACGCTCAATCCCGTACAAGTGGAACAGGTGTGTGGAGTCCACGACTGGCTGCACCGCTTTCTGCTGGCGAGACAGCGTACCGCAACTTTCCCTCGATGCCCACGGGGAAGGGAGTTTCGCACAACTGCCATGTGAGATCCGCCAATTGTGAAGCCAGGCACTGCAATCATCACGGCAGGAGGCTCAGGAGATTTCAGAATCTTTATTTTCGTATGTCTTTTTTTATCCTGGAGGAATACGACGACCTATGAAGCTCAAACATTGGCTCAGCTACGAGGTTCCTGTTTCACCTCTGCGGCGGCCCGATTCATAAACTATAAACTATTCTTATTTTACCAAGTAAGGCCCACTAAGCTATACAGCTCTTTTTCTACAAATGATAGCTCAACGAAGTGGCCTATCACGTGGACATATAATGCAGCCACGTTTCTACACGTGGAGGGAAAAACCGGAGGACCCTGAGAAAGATCCCCGCGACAACAGGGAGACAGACAACCTCCGAATATACAGGCCTCAGGGTCGCGTTTGAACCCACGATCTCCTGTATACCAGGCGAGGTAGTTAATATCTCGCGACCGCGGCCTACAGCAGGAGGCCATCGTGGAAGCTGATGCCGATACTAGAATACGTGGGGGGCACGTAATATGTGCGGCGCCCAATCCGAAATGCCACTTTCCTATGGAGGGAGTGGCGGGAGTATTCCTTCCCCACGCTTTCAAACATATATATGTAAAAAGGTGACGTTTCAGGCAATGGCCACGCTTCCTCATAGAACGTAAAATCATATATTGTATGCCCGAAAATGTTGCCGATAATATTTTTTCTTCCTTTTAACGCCACAGTGCTAAATGTTTGTGCTTGTGCACCACTGCCAAAGCAGTGTCAACAGGAAAGTAAGTCGGCTACAGGCAAGACACATCACGGCCAGAAGGGACAACGTCCAATGGACAAGACTGGTAACGGAATGGCAGCTAAAGGAGAGACGTGGCCGGAAACGGAGCAATGAGATCAGGTCACGCGCAAGCAGCAGCGAGATGGATTGTAGCATCGCAGGATGACGGGGGATGGAGACAATGTGTGGAGGACTTTATCCAGCAGTGGATAAACCACGGCTAACGATTGCGACGATGATGACCGTAACCATCGGCATCAACGTGACCACTGCCTCCTTCACCACGAGTACCGATCACCACAGTCAACACGAGCACCGTCACCATCATGAACACTACCATCTCCAACTACCACTACCAGCACAAGACCATATCCACCACCATCACCACCCACATATTCATAACCAACATCATCACCACACCCGGCACTGGCAGGAAAGTGTTCATAATCAAAATAACATTGCCTGTTAATTTAGCCAGAAAAGCCTCGCCAAGTCTAAAAACTATGTTTGGAACATTTATCCGGAAAGCTTAGCCATTTCCATTAAGAAGTACAGTAAAACCTTGGATTGCGAGCATAATTCGTTCCGGAAACGTGTTTGTAATCCAAAGCACTCGGATATCAAAACGCTTGTATATCAGTTGTGATCACGTGACGCTCGGCAGACAAAGCGTATGCACGTACTACTCGTATTGCAAGACCTCGCTAGTTTATCAAATTAATATTTATTTTTAAAAAAATTGCTCGTCTTGCAAAACACTCGCAGACCAAGTTACTCGCAATCCAAGCTTTTACTGTATTCGGCTTTTGTGCAAGAAACCAGAGAACCCGGAGGAAACCCAGAGGTTAGAGGGGATGACGCTCAAGCATCCACTGACGTACTGCCGTGGCATCTCCATGCCACTTCGCAGTCCATGCCGACCACAGGCAGTACCCCCCCCCCCCAGGCGGTCTCCCGTCAAAACACTGACCAGGCTCGGCTCTGCTTAGCGTGTGAGCTCTTGACGATGTCGGGCACATGCACTCACCAGCACAACGACAGCGGCCGGTCCCACAAAAGAGTAGAGAAGTCCACCCTCCAAAGAGAGCCAGCAGCTGGGAAGAGCCGTGCGCGCGCACACACAGACACGGCACAGCAAAAGAGAGATA